>NC_041221.1:84467479-84592177 GCF_002837175.3 Physeter macrocephalus | reverse complement strand
GAGTCTGTCATACAGGGTGAAGTAAGTCAGAAAGAGAAAAATACTGTATGCTAACACATATATATGGAATCAAAAAAAATAAATAAAGGTTCTGGTGAACCTAGAGACAGGACATTTATAAAGATGCAGAGGGCTTCCCTGGTGGTGCAGTGGTTGAGAGTCCGCCTGCCGATGCAGGGGACACAGGTTCGTGCCCCGGTCTGGGAAGATCCCACATGCCGTGGAGCGGCTGGGCCCGTGAGCCATGGCCGCTGAGCCTGTGCGTCCGGAGCCTGTGCTCCGCAACGGGAGAGGCCACAACAGTGAGAGGCCCACGTACCGCATTTAAAAAAAAAAAAATGATGCAGACATAGAGAATGGACTTGAGGACACGGGAAGGGGAAGGGTAAACTGGGAAGAAATGAGAGAGTAGCATTGACATATATACACTACCAAATGTAAAAAAGATAGCTAGTGGGAAGCAGCTGCATAGCACAGGGAGATCAGCTTGGTGCTTTGTGACTACCTAGAGGGTTGGCGAGTGAGGGTGGTAGGGAGGGGAAATGGGGATATATGTGTACATATAGCTGATTCACTTTGTTATACAGCAGAAACTAACACAACATTGTAAAGCAATTATACTCCAGTAAAGTTGTTAAAAAATAAGTAAATAATGGCACACCCGTGACTCTCTGAAGCCTGTTTTTCACTCCAGACTTAATCAGTGCTACTTTGTGTATATTAAGACTGCTCAGGGATAACACCCTTAAGATTTCTAGAATTCCTTTTTTATTTAGCTGAGAGATTCTTTCAGGCTACACTTGAATTATATGAAATGTTTTCACAAAGGTCTTGTAGCTACATCCTTCATTTTATATTTATGTTGAGGCCATCTTTCTGACAAAGCTCTGGATTTGATCTTTCACTGGTTTGAGAGACTGGAGTTGAGAAATTATTTTCTATCACAAGTCCTGGTGCCTCTCTATTCCTTTTCTTTACTTTCAAAATCATTAGTTCTTTATTTAGCATGGCTCTTTCTTGTAGTGCCTTATCAGATACAGCTATTAAGAGTCAAATGACACTTTAACATTCTGACTACAAATCTCATTACTCATATACAAAAGTTTATTAGGTACATTCTCTATCACCCAAGTATCCTCAGGTGATAGTTTTACCAACTACTTCTCTCTATATAGCAGGGAGAGCACTTTTTCTAGCCTCCTGTAGCCATTCTTTCAGTGCCTTTCCGGATTCCATCTGCCACCAGTATCAAAACCAAAGCCACATATTTTAGGTTTTAGTTACCACACAACTTATTTCTCTTTCCTCCCATGTTTCTCTCAACTCTCTCAAGCAAGAGAGAGATTTTATTCTCAGGGCGGTTGCAGGGTTCTAAGAGAGGAAGCATAAATATTCAAGTGTATTTTCAAACCTCAGCTGACTTCAGGTCTCCTAACATCCTATTGGCCAAAGCAAGTCACATGGACAAGCCCAGACTCTAGGGATCAAGAAATAAACCCCACCCCTTTATTGAGAGAAATTGCAAAGTTACAGAGCAAAGCGTGTGGATATAGATAGGTTATTTATTGGAATAATTAATAAACCAGTCAACCACAGATATTTCAGTTAATCTTCTTTAACAAATTAGACAATATTTCATTTACATGTAATGAAGGGACCCAACTTGAGTTAATCACTTTTAGTATGCAATTCAATATGCAGTGTTTGAATCGTAAAATTTAATTTTTACCAAGTTACATACCATCTCTCTTAGAAGCACATGGTTTCAAACGGGTCTTGCCTACCTTACCTGTAAATCTAAATAGTATGGTGACTTTACCAAAGGAAGATGAGTGAGGTATGTGAAATAGTACAGTTCACTGCCTAAGGCAAGAAAAGTCAATATCTGTTTCTTTGTTCCTCAGGTGATATTTGTGATCACAATCCATGTGAAAATGGAGGTATCTGTGTGTCAGGATTGTCTGATGATTCCTTTTCCTGCGAGTGCCCAGATGGCTTCACAGATCCCAACTGTTCTAGTGTTGTGGAGGTTGGTAAGTGTAAGATTTAAGCATTTCAATAGTTATCCTCTTTGTTTTCATGAGTGACTGACAAATTTGGCTGTCAGTGCATTATGGGTACTCTGTATAAGATTCTTACGTGTTGCTAATTAGTTTACTCCTCTGTAGGCCTCTTAATTTTAACATTTTAATTTTATATTTAAAGTATATGTTTATTCATAGTGCTCTCAAAAATTTTAAAAATGTATTTTAGTGATTAACATTATACTTTAAAGGCACTACATGTACTACTTGAATACAATAAATTTATTTTTCTAATATTAATATACATTTAAATTTTATTTTCACTGGAAAGCAATTCCCAAGTCAATTTATTCAAGTTAGATAGTCACTCTGAATAAAATAGAACTTATTTTAGTGATTGAAAATATTCATCAGTATTTTGTAGCTGTTCTAATCATTACTTTTCTAAGACTATAAATACATGATGAAAGAAAAAATATTCCAGCTGCATTGTTCTTCAAAGTCTCAAAAACATGCTTGGCAAATATTAGTCAGTGATCACATTTCAAAATGTTTTTCATCTGTGAAGTACTTCATTGGCATGTATAGTTGTGGATTCAGGGTAGCTTCCATAATTTCCAAATAGTTCTCCATTAAGAAGATACTTGTACTTTAAATAATTTAGCACTACATAAATTTGTATAGAGATTGTTTTCTCTGATTAAAAGTAATACCATGGTTAAGTTGGAAGAAAATTTTTTTCATGTGAGTACAAAGAAGAAAAAAGTGAACTATATCTGTTCAATATAGGAAAACCAAACATGTATTGGATTAAAGTTCAGTCAGCCAGCATAGACCTTGGAAAAGTCAGAGATGTCCATAACTTTTCAAAAATAATTTTGAAGAAGAAAAGTAGTTCTGTCTACAGGAAGGGATCAGTGTGAGTTACCATTGTATCTAATGCACCTAACTAGTTCCTTTATGTGTAGTAGGAGCCCAATACCCAATAACTTGGTTGAATGAATGAAAGAATAATTAAATAATACCACTAACTAGCCATTTTTGGCCACCGTTAATTGCATTTTAGTGTGCTTTATTTTTTAAATGTGTTTTACTTGTATTTTTATGTTACATTGGTATGAATGTATTACATTCGAAAAAGTTAATTATATTATTGCTGAAAAGTACTATGTTCATTTGATTCATTTCAAAGACAATTCTCTTTTAAGGCTTTTATTAACTTGCTGCTATTTTAGGGGATTTGATTCAGTGCCATAGAAATAAAACTGTTGTAACCACTTTGACCAAGTCTCCAAATATGTACAGTGAGTTTCAGAGTTTAATATGAGAATTCTATCCTCACAAAAGTCTGTATCTCTGAAGAAAATTAGAATGATAAATATTCCCAATAGGAATATATGAATAGAATAAAAATTTAGAGTTATATTTTAAGCCCACTGACCCCAAATCGGCAGTGCCTTAGATTTGTAGTATATAATGTTTTTGTTGCTATTTTGTAAGAGCCAAATCTGGAACTGAAGAGGCAAATGTGTTTAAATAATTAAGAAACCAGTATCTTTATAGAATTTTGAAGTAAATACTTGAATGCTTAGGGCCATATTTTTAAACATTAATTCAACATTTGTCATTTTATCAGAAGAATGATACTATAGGCTGCAACACTTTAAAAACTAAACATACTGGGCTTCCCTGGTGGCGCAGTGGTTGCGCGTCCGCCTGCCGATGCAGGGGAACCGGGTTCGCGCCCCGGTCTGGGAGGATCCCACATGCCGCGGAGCGGCTGGGCCCGTGAGCCATGGCCGCTGAGCCTGCGCGTCCGGAGCCTGTGCTCCGCAAAGGGAGAGGCCACAACAGTGAGAGGCCCGCGTACCGCAAAAAAAAAAAAAAAAAAAAAAAAAAAACTAAACATACTGCCATATTCCTCTTAGTTCAATGAGACTTTAAGAAATCAAATGCTTATAGAATTAAGTTTTACTTAGATTCATTATTCTCTGTTATTAAAACACCTCACATTTCTTCTACCTCTTTGTTAACTCTTGCATATAATCAGGGAATACTAAGTATTTATTGAATAAAAATACTTAATAGCAATGCCTTTAATATCTAGCCCACCTTATTTTTTTGTGTCTTTAAGACTAATTATTGGTACAAAATTTATGAACATTAGATCATTAAAGACAATCCTGCCTTTTTAATTAAAAAAATCTACCACTTTTCTGGAACATTTCTGGGACATTGTTGTTGTTTCCCTGCTGTTGGGTAGGACCAGTGCAGAAGAGCAGAGTGTAATACTAGAATTTTATACCAGAAAAACCTTAAAAGCTATAGGTATTTTGATGTGATATCATAAAAGACAAAAGAGTTGAACTGTCACCATTGCTGTATTTTTACTTTAACATTAATCCTTGCAAAGATGGAGATATGCTGCTAGCCTTTTGAACCATATATATTTTGTGATTATATGAAGTTCTAAATCACCTTATTAAAACTTGCATTTTGATCTAACTTTAAAAATTATTATTACTCTATTCTACAATCAAAAATATACTCTATTGTAGTGCATTTGGAGAGGGGAATTTCAAACATATGCTACTCTCAGAGATAAAAGTTGATTCTTGATTTTACCTCAAACTTCATTACTTTGCAGTAGCCTTATTATAAGTTCTTAATGCTACTTATTTCAAAGAGAGCCTCATCCATTTCTGGACTTTTACTCTTCCCTCTCAAAGCATCTAGTGTCAGGTAAGCACAAAACACTTTACTCCCTTTGTGACCAATCCTCACAGCACTTATATTCCTATGCTACCTGTGGAAGTTTGGAGAAATTAACTTGCTCAGATTTGTGAACTTCATTCACTAGGCAGCATTGCTCTTCTTTGTACTTAATTCTTGATCTGGCTGTGTACTCCAATATCCATACTTTATCTCTCTCTATCACTCCCTGTCTCTTTGTCTGCCCCCCCAGCACACACACACACATCCCCCTTATACAGACATACCTACAGACTGTGATGTTCTCAGCCTTTTAGAGTTATGAAAACTCACTTCTGATACCCACAAAAGGAAATAGGAAAGCATCTCTATGAGCAAAGGAAAGGAAAAAAGCCTAGTTAGCATCCTCTGATTTGAAGACATCAGCCAGATTTACCAGTGTTTGCATAGATGTGCAGTGGACAATGCAACCTTCTCCAGGGGACTGGTGGATAAGCACCATGTGGTTAAGACCCTAATTACTTCCCAGTTACTTGCTCACATTCTTGAATGGCACTGTGTAGTTTGGAGCCAAATGTTAACACATTTATTTCATAGAAAAATTTCTATTACTAGTGAACATTCTAGCATTCATATATGGAAACCTTGGGAATTATTAAATTGTCCAAGTTCTATGGTTTAATTCTCCTCTGTATGCTATCAGAGGATTTCTGTAAACTAATAACAAATATATTTTTTTAAACTCAATTACATAGTATATTAATGCAACCAAAGAGGACAGAGTAAGTGATTGACTTTAAAAAAAATAAAATTTTAGTTTTCATTTATTCTTAAACAAATATTTATTTAGCACTGAATAAGTAGTAGTTACCTAATGGTAGAGATGCGTTGGTAAACAAATTTACAGGAATTACTGTTTATCTAGGAAGGCAGATAAATAAATAAGTAGATAAATATGATGGGTATTGTAATAGGAGAAGTAGATGGAGCCATTAGAATATAAAGCAGGTGTCCTCTTCTAAGCTAGGTGTCAGAGAATGCATGCCTACCTGAAAAAAATAATATTTTGACATAATTCTAAAAAATAATTTTAATCTACCAGGTAGAAAGCTAAAAGTATTCCAGACAGAGGAAATAATTTTTAGGAAAACCAGCATATAAGAAAAGTCATAATTCCATGAACTGAAAGAAATTTACTGTGGCTTAAAAGGGGAGAGACATGATGGCCATTAATGAGTCTGGAGATGGTGATGGTGGCAGATTCTGCAGGGTTGCATGATGTTTTGTCGAATTTGGACTTCATTCTAAGAGTAATGGAGAGGATTTGTACTTTTAGAAGATCACTGTCACTGCAATATGGGGAAAAAATTAGAGCAGAGTATGTCAGGGGACAATTTGTAGGCTACTGCAGAGACCAGGTCAGACTTGATGATCTTAGCCTGGGTCAGTGTAGTAACAAAGAGGATGGGGAGGAGAGAGTCAATAAGTATTTAAAGGATACAACAGATAAATTTTCATGAATTATGGGGTTACTGGATAAAAGGGGTTTGCATAAAGGGAGGAGTAAAGAAGAAACATCGCAAATTTCTGGCCTGAGCAACTTAGGGCCATTTACTGAGACAGTGAAAATTGAGGATACACTGGATTGGAAGGCAGAAAATGAGTTGAGTATTTCACATACTGAATTTGAGGAATCTGCTAGACATTCATAAAGAAGTCCGGCATAGATTTAGAAGTCATAATTATACAGACAGTGATTTAAGCTCAGGGACTGTATGAATCTGTCCAGAAGCAGAATAACTTGTGAAAAGAAGAGAGGACCAAGAAATGGAAACTGATGAGAGGTTCATCCATAATTAAGCAATAGGTAGAGAAAGTAAAAGCTATAAAGAAGACTGAGAAGGAGTAGTTAGGGAGATAGAAGAGAAACCAGGAAAGCGTTGTGCCCCAAATGTTAAGGGTAGACAGGAATGGGTGGTCAGCAATGTCAAATACTGTGGAGAAGTTGACCAAGGTAAACACTTACATTGATTACATGTGACTTATGGATGATCTTGCCAAGATCAATTTTGCTGGAATTGTGAGGAAGGAGCTAGGTTGTGGCACATGGAAGATTTAGGGGAAATTTTCTAAAAAGTAGCTAGGAATACAGGGGAACTTCCTCAACTTGATAAAGAATATCTATAAAAAACCTACAGCTACCATCATACTTAATGATGAGAAATTCAAAGCTTTCCCACTAAGATCAGAAACAAGGCAAGGATGGCCCCTCTCACCACTCCGTTTTAATATTGTACTGGAAGTGCTATCTAATGCAATAAGACAAGTAAAGGAAATAAAAGTATACAGGTTGGAAAGAAAGAAATAAAGCTCTCTTTGTTCGCAGATGACATAATCATTTAGAAAATCCTAGAGTCAACAAAAAAAAAAAATCCTCCTGGAACTAATGAGGATTTATAGCAAAGTTGCAGGATGCAGGGTTAATATACAAAAGTAAATCATCTTCCTAAATAACAGCAGTGAACAAGTGGAATTTGAAATTAAAAAACATAGTACTATTTATGTTAGCACCCACAAAAATTAAATAATTAGATATTTAAAACTCTGATGAATGAAATCAAAGAAGAACTAAATAGAGAGGTATTTGTGTTCATGGATAGGGAGACTTAGTATTGTCAAGATGTCAGTTTTTCCCAAATTGATCTATAGATTCAAGCAATCCCAATCAACATCTCAAGAAGTTATTTTGTACATATCAACAAACTGATTCAAGAGCTTATATGGAGAGGCAAGAGATACAGAATAGCCAGCAGAATATTAGAGGAGAAGAGCAAAGTTGGAGGAATGATAATACCTGACTTCAAGACTTACTGTAATGCTATATATAGTACTCAAGACAGTGTGGTATCAAGAAACAATAGACAAATAGATCAATGGAACAGAATGGAGAGTTCAGAAATAGATATATATTAATATAGCCAACTGGTCATTGACAAAGGAACAAAGGCAATACAATGGAGCAAAGGGAGTCTTCTCTACAAATGGTGCTGGAACAACTGGACATTCACATGCAAAAAAAATGAATATAGACATAGATACCCTTCATAGAAAGTTAATTCAAAATGGACCACATATGTGTGTGTGTGTATATATATATATGTGTGTGTGTGTGTGTGTGTGTGTGTGTATAATATGTATAACTGAATCACTTTGCTGTACAGCAGAAATTAACTCAGCATTATAAATCAACTATACTTCAATTAAAAAAATGGATCATACACCTAAATGTAAATTGCAAAACTATAAAACCCCTAGGAAATAACATGAGAGAGAATCTAAAAGACTTTGAGTATGAAGATAACTTTTCTAATACAACACCAAAGACATAATCCATGAAAGAAAGAATTGATAAGCTGGGCTTTATCAAACTTCTGCTCTGTGAAAGACAGTGTCAAGAGAATGAGAAGGTAAGCCACAATCTGGGAGAGTATATTTGGAAAAAACATAGCTGTTCTCCAAAAAATCTTGGCTGTTCTCGAAAATATACAAAGAACTCTTAAAACTCAACAATAAGAAAGCAAGCAGCTTGATTTTAAAAATGAGCCAAAAGCCTTAAAAAACACCTCACCAAAGAAGACATGCAGATGGCAGATAAGCATATGAAAAGATATTCCACACCATGTGTCATCAGGGAAATGCAAACTAAAACAACAAAATACCACTACACACCTATCAGAATGACCAAAATCTAGAACACTGACAACACCAAATGCTGGAAAGCATGTAGAGCAGTAGAAACTCTCATTCATTGCTGGTGAGAATGCAAAAATGGTGCAGCCATTTTGGAAAATAGTTTGGCAGTTTCTTACAAAGCAAAACATACTCTTACCATGTGATCCAGCTATCATGCTCCTTGGTATTTACCAAGAGAAGTTAGAAACTTATGTCCACGCAAAAACGTGCACACGGATGCTTATAGCAGTTTTATCTGTAACTGACAAAACTTGGAAGCAACCAAGATGTCCTTCAGTATGTGAATACATAAACTGTGGTACATCCAGACAATGGAGTATTATTCAGCTCTTTTAAAAATGAACTATCAAATCATGAACAGACATGGAAGAAGCTTAAATGCATATGACTAAGTGAAACAGCCAGTTTGAAAAGACTACATACTGTATGAATCCAACTCTATGACCTTCTGGGAAAGGCAGAACTGAGGACAGTAAAAAGATCAGTGGATGCTGGGGCAGGGTGTTAGGGATTAATAGCAATAGACCAAAGATTTTAGGGCAGTGAAAATACTCTGTTTGATACTGTAACATTGGATACATGTTACTATGCACTTGTCCAAACCCATGCAATGTACAACACCAAGAGTAAACCCTAATGCAACCTATAGACTTTGGATGATTATGATGGGTAAATGTACATTCATCAGTTGTAGCAAATGTACCATTTTGGTGGGGAGTGGTGATAATGTGACAGGTGCTTGTGCGGCGTCAGAGACCATATGGGAAATCTCTCTACCTTCGTCTATTTTGTTGTGAATCTAAAACTGCTGTAAAAAAGTAGTCTTTAATTTTTAAAAATGACTATAAGAAACATTCATCAATTTATTCATTTATTTGCCCATCCATCAAATATTTAGCGAGCACATACTATGTGTTAGACACTCTTCCTGGCAGTGAGGATATGACCATTAAAAAAGAGGCTTTGGGGCTTCCCTGGTGGCGCAGTGGTTGAGAGTCCGCCTGCCGATGCAGGGGACGCGGGTTCGTGCCCCAGTCCGGGAAGATCCCACATGCCACGGAGCGGCTGGGCCCGTGAGCCACGGCCGCTGAGCCTGCGCGTCCGGAGCCTGTGCTCCGCAACGGGAGAGGCCACAACAGTGAGAGGCCCGCGTACAGGGAAAAAAAGAAAAAAAAAAAAGAGGCTTTGCCTTCACAAATCTTCTAGTCAAAAGGGGAACTAGACAGTAAACCACTACACTTATCATGGTAAGATCTATTAAAAAAATAAAGACAAGTGTGAGGTAGAATAAAAGGAGGTTATTTTTGGATAGGACTATTAGGAAAGACTGAAAGGTTGATGTTTGAACAGAGAGAAGAGCTGAGATACCTTCATTGCATACACATGGCAGATGAAGACAGAAACTAAAGAGGAATTTGGGCCAAGGGAGTTTTTCCTTTAAAATAGAACTATAATGGCATTATGATTCAGAAATATGATATAAAACCTAAGCTTGTGTTTTACTAAGAATAAACTAAATCAGATGATACATATAGATATTTTAATGATATTTAGCATACGTTTAACCTATTAAAACTATCAGTCTGACAACAGAGGACATAAACATTGGAATTTTGTAGTAATTTAAAATCCATCATCACTTTTAGAAATAATTCAAAGTACCTGTGTTTCTGAGAGTAGTTCAGTACAGGGAAACAAAACATATAATTTCATTTCTAGTTCTTCCTCTTTATCCTGTCTGTCATTTCATTGGCTTCTAATCAGGTTTTCTCATTTAGAAAAAAATTAATAAACATGAAGGTGCTTTATCCTGTTCTGTCTTCTCCTGTCCTCTTCTATGGTTCTACATTGAAACTTATTTCCCTTCGGTAATTGGTATCCGTTTTCTAACATGAATTCGGGTTCTTTTAAATTTGTGGCCCTCAGCTCTCCTCACTGCTAATTTATCCTTCTGCTTCCATTTCATTATGAGAAATTGGTTACATTTACCCCAGAAACACGAAGTATCTCATAAAAATTAAAAAAAAAATACACACCAATTTCCACTGTACATCTTGCACCATGCATAACCATATTCATGTTTATCTTTTAGAAGATGACCAGTGTCAGGATTTCAAGTATTGTAGTAGAGGCTGAGTCTGTCTAAAAGACTTCTTGTTAGTGAGCGTGAAATATCAGAATATTGATAAGCTTTAAGTAGATCTCTTCGGTAGAGTGAGGCTACTTTTAGATTTCTGAACTTTGGTTACCAAATGAGAGATCTGGTAAATTTCAGTTAAATTATTCATATATTAGATGAAATTATGAGTAATTGTCAGGGTTTTTTTCCCCTTAAGATTACTTCTTGGACTAAGGAAAGATAGCTCATGATTGAATCCATATTTCTAGCAATTATCATAATGAGAGCTATTCTGCATACACTAAAATAGTTTCTCAAAAGCAGCTAGCCATGGATGATAGCTTAGAGATTTCTCAGTCAATAAGAGTCAAAGGCATTTATTTTCAGAGTTATGTTTACTTACTTTTTTGTTAATAAAAATGATTAAATACATGTTCTTACAAATATAATTGTACAGTTAAGATGACAGAATTAATAATTTAAGGGAAATATTTTGCCATTTATTTTGCATATATTATAGAAAAATAATTTTGTTTTATATATATTTAAATTTCTATAACATAGCTTATAAACCAGCTTATTAATTTTAAAGTGGTTCTAATTTACTGTTAATTATAATAATCAGAGTTTGTTAGCTTGCAATTCCAAGCCCTAACATTTATATACTAACCTCAGAAAACACATATATAACATCAAAGGACTTCAGAAAATATCAAGTACAGAAATCCTCTCTTGCCCAGTCAAAAGATGAGTGCCAATTTGTGGTAAGGCTTTTATTTTCCGGAAAAGACAACAAATTAACGTAACAAATTAATTCTTTTTTGATGTATACCATTTAAATGGAATAAATATTTCGTGAATGAAGGGATAGTAGATGTGTATCATTAAGCTTTTTCTGCTTAACAAATCACAAATTTAGCAGCTTTAAACAACAACAATTCATCTCACAATTCTGTAAGTCACTTAAGTGGTATTCTGGTTCACTGGTACTGGATAGTTGAAGATGGCTTGGCTAGTATGGCTTGTCTCTGATAGATCAAGCTTCCTTACATAGTGGTGGTGGGAAGGTCCCAAGAGCAGTGAGAAAGATCAAATCACAATTACAAGCACTTACCAGACCTCAGCCTGTGTCACATTAGCTAACGACAATTTTGATGGGAGGATTTGCCGCTTCACATTGCAAAGGCGAGGATGCAAGAAGGGGAAGAATTTATAGCCAGTTTTATAATTTACCATAGAATGTTAGTTGCTTTTCTTTTTATTCGATGTTTTAACAGTTTTTATTGGCAGTGCAAAAAGTTGGTAAGCATATAGATATATTTGTGGATATTTATTTTTATGTTACTAGCTATGAATACAAAACTTTTAGTAATGCTGATTTTTATCAAAAAAATCCTCTATTTTTTATAAGGGAGGAAAAAGTAAAAACTCTTTTAAAAGGAAAAACTTGATTATTTTCTGTTTATTTTAGGGAAATACATTGAAGAAATTAGAAAAGTGAAAATGCAAAGTGACATTAATTTTTCCTTTTATTCAGATTCCAAATGGAGTGGCATGAAGTCGGTTGTGGCACTACCAAAATGTACAATTCTGCATATTTATGAAAATTACTATTTTCAAGTGATAGGCCAAATGACATATTTAGCATTAAGCTCTGGGAAATTTTTCTCTTCCAATTTAATGGAAAAGAGGTCTACAGGAGACTTGCAAATGACTTATAAAATAGAGAAAACATGCCCACCAATCTTTAAAACCTTCTATACTGTTACTTGGTTTTATCTTCTTCATTGATTTTTCACCATTAATCTATTGCTTCATTTTGACAGTTATAGCTATTGTTTGTTTCCTTTCAATTGAATTAAGTACCCATCAACCCACAGTATCCTAAATAGAGCAAGTCATTAAAAAATAACATTGTTTTTAACCAATTGTGACAAGGTGTTAAAATCTTATCATTTCAGGGAAATTGATATGTTGCTGGAGAATGAACAAAATCTTCTTCCTATGATTACAATAGAAACAAGAAAATGAAAACATAATTTAGGTTGAGTTGCTAAATACCATTAACAGGAAGAAAAGTGAACAGTGTATGCATTGTTTTTATCTTGACATAGCCAGCTATATTTAAGAATTTATATTTTACATAGAATTATTGATTTTCTTCATTACAAGAGTAATAAAGAAGAAAACTTAGGAAATATAAAAGAAGTAAATAAAAAGTATCATAATCCCAGGTTATATATACTTTCATTATCTTTTCTATCATTTACCTACATCTAAAGTTCTATCTATGTCTGTATCTATAGCCATATACAGTCATATAAATAGTGATAGCAATTTAAATTGACACCTTTATATAAAATTGTCTACATGTGTTTAGGTGTATACATATGTGTGCATAAAACATATTATACATAGCATATTCTTTGATCACTCTTTTTCACTTAGGATATGAAATTAAAATCTTCCCAATTCATTAAAAATTCTTTCCTGACATTATTTAAAATATCAGGCTAACATTCCATCACTTACCTTCATTTTATTCAGCCAGCCCCTATTTTTTTCTTAACATCTTTATTGGAGTATAATTGCTTTACAATGGTGTGTTAATTTCTGCTTTATAAGAAAGTGAATCAGCTATACATATACATATACCTATATCCCCATTTCTCCTCCCTTTTTTTTTTTTTTTTTTTTTTTTGCGGTACGCGGGCTTCTCACGGTTGTGGCCTCTCCCCACTGCGGAGCACAGGCTCCGGACTCGCAGGCCCAGCGACCATGGCTCACGGGCCCAGCCGCTCCGTGGCATGTGGGATCTTCCCAGACCAGGGCACAAACCAGTGTCCCCTGAATCGGCAGGCAGACTCTCAACCACTGTGCCACCAGGGAAGCCCTCTCCTCCCTTTTGTGTCTCCCTCCCACCCTCCCTATCCCACCCCTGTAGGTGGTCACAAAGCACCGAGCGGATCTCCCTGTGCCATGTGGCTGCTTCCCACTAGCTATCTATTTTACATTTGGTAGTGCATATATGTCCATGCCACTCTCTCACTTCGTCCCAGCTTACCCTTTCCCCTCCCCATGTCCTCAAGTCCATTCTCTACATCTGCGTCTTTATTCCTGTCTTGCCCCTAGGTTCTTCAAAACCATTTTTTTTAAGATTCCATATGTATTGTTTTTCTCTTTCTGACTTACTTCACTCTGTATGACAGACTCTAGGTCCATCCTCCTCACAACAAATAACTCAATTTTGTTTCTTTTTATGGCTGAGTAATATTCCATTGTATATATGTGCCACACCTTCTTTATCCATTCATCTGTCGATGGACACTTAGGTTGCTTCCATGTCCTGGCTATTGTAAATAGAGCTGCAAAGAACATTGTGGTACATGACTCTTTTTGAATTATGGTTTTCTCAGGGTATACGCCCAGTAGTGGGATTGCTGGGTCGTATGGTAGTTCTATTTTTAGTTTTTTAAGGAACCTCCATACTGTTCTCCATAGTGGCTGTATCAATTTACATTCCCACCAACAGTGCAAGAGGGTTCCCTTTTCTCCACACCCTCTCCAGCATTTATTGTTTGTAGATTTTCTGATGATGGCCATTCTGACTGGTGTGAGGTGGTATCTCATTGTAGTTTTGATTTGCATTTTTCTAATGATTAGTGATGTTGAGCATCCTTTCATGTGTTTGTTGGGAATCTGTATCAGCCCCTATTTTTGGACATATAAATTACTTGCAAATTTCCTCTATTATAAACATTTTGGTACATACTCTTCTAACTAAATTTTGTGTACATTCACCATTGTCTATTTGAGAACCTTTACTATCATAAGTATTGTATAGGAAAGGTAAACAGTTTATCATGATGTTTGTTTTAATGAAAAGAAAGCTTAATGGGCTTAGATCTACTTGATCACAGTAATGTAGATTTGTAGTTATTTGATTTGTATAATAAGAGAAGAAAGATATACTTGGAGAGCAAAAGAAGAGGTTGTTGTCCTATCAAATATATTTTTTAAATACCATATGAAGACTACATCCCCTTTTATTTTCACTTAAACAGTTATTATATAATGCCATAAATCATTAAAAAAGGATAAACTGTAGATAGGCATATAGAAAGTCCAGTTTGGTAAGAACTGTGAGGAAAAGGCTATTCTATAAAAGTAAGACCAATGAGAGAGGGAGCAGGCATTTTATCAAAGAAACCTTAAAAATGGCTCCAGAGCATCTAGAGTATGGAACAGACTTAGAATGACTGTGTAAGGAAAGCCTAAGAAGGTTAGATAAAGTTAGGAAGTGGGGGAAAGGTTAATAAGACTCTAATGGAAAGTGAAAGGCTCTTGGATGAATGAGGGAACATTTGCTCTCTTCTTTCCACTTACCATTAGTTACATGAATGAAGAGAAAGAGACGAAGCATTAAGAATTCATTGAAATTTGTATCTTGATAGGTTGATATTTATTTCTTAAAACTATTAGAACGCCCTGTAGTTTTTAATATTAGTAAATTAGATTGATCAACAAATCTTATTGGCACCTACTATGTGCTAGGCTCATACTGTTTGTTACAAGGAATTACTAGAGTAAAGCATAAGGGTTACTACAATGAAATAGAAGGCATGAAACTTTTCTCGAGGAGTTTCAAGTAGATGTCATTGTGTGTGAAGGCTTATTTGGCCACAGTCCCTGAAGTCATAGGAAAACTGGGTGACACCTTAAGGTAACTGTACTCTAGGACAATTTATTTTTCAACATTTATCAAAGTATTTATGTGAAGGCAAATTCTGTAATCCATATTACTTACAGTGGCAACACATAATTTTTAAATAAGTCATATAATGGGAGAAAATTGGGGCAGAATCCTTTCCAGAATTTAATTTTTCCCTCTGAAAGAATAAAATTCACTGAACTATGATTTAAAATGGACAATAATCAATATTTTCTGTTTATTTTATTTTATTCAAAGCTTAGAAAATAAAGTAGGAGGACAGAATTTCAGTTCCTCAGTAAAAGATAGAACCACAGATAAGGGTGTTTTCTTAAGTACTAATCCTGAGAAAATACAGCAAATTTCAAGTAAGAATTAGAACCTTCTTTGCATAGTATGTTGATAAATCCCCACAGTGTCTCTACATGGTAAAATGTTAATTGAGAAATCAGACCCCCAAGTGCTTCATCCAAATCATAGAGAGCAATTAAGTATAGAACTCATTACTGCTACACATCGACACAGTAGCTACTAAACATTTTCAACAAGACACATGTTGTTTGTGCCAACTCAGCTCTATTTCAATCAATGTCATTGATTGAATGGCATAAATGGCATAAATCAGGGTGCATCACACAACATGCTCTGGGCTCTGAGGTCAGCTTCCATTAATTATTCAACTAAGGAGGTTGAGCTATATTATCTCCACAATGATTTCCTGACCCAAAACTTCTGTGGTAAGTCTCACCTCACAACCAGACATTCTGGTTATCAGGTCATCATGTAGTGAACATTGAAGTGGTGCATTTATGAAATTTACCAATCAATGAACATTGAAGTGGGACATTTATGAAATTTACTAATCACCATAATGCCAATGACATTTTTTCTTTCACCTTTTCCCTTTAATAGTGTTTTTAGAGTACTCTATCCATTAAAAGGCCAATGTATGCATTATTCTTGCAATAATCTTGAAATAACCAGTTGAGCTAATACCAGTCTCAGTGTTAAATGGGAAAAGAATTCTGTGATAAACACAATGACTATACTAAGGTCATGAATTCCTGCTCAAAGGTGGGCAGAACAGGCATTAAACCTGAAATTTTGTCCCATGCTTTTTCTACAGTCCAGTGTTTGTGTCCAAATTAAAGTGTACCTGTTACACATATGGGGAGGGATACTTTGAAGCAGTGAGAGAACCTGGAGATATAATAACAATAATAATAGTATTAAAACCTCTATTCCAGTGTTGTCATGCTGGGCATGCTCTTGAAATTCTGTAGGAACACATTATCTAAAGAACTGCATCATGATGTTGTGATCAAGAACTCAGCCATACTGAATTCAAATTCTGACTGTTCTATTTACTGTCTCTGTTACTTTGGCCAAGTTGCTTAACCTCCTGATGCCTTCGTTCCTTACCTGTAAAATCCAGGTACTAATAGTACCAACTTCAAAGGGGTTTTGTTCAAATTAAGTGAATTGGTATATGTAAGGTTCTTAGAATAGTTCCTGACTTATAAAAGAGCTATGTAGCAGTTATAAAATAAGTAAATAAAAAGATAGACCTTATAGACAATTCAAAAGTTACATGCAGAAATCAAGTTTCTAAGTCCCTGAATATTCTTCCATCATTTCAGTCATTAATAACATTATTGAAATGTCCAATAAATCCTGACTTATTATTTTTATGTCAGGATTTTTTTCTGCTTGTGCTTGAATATGCAAACTGGGGGCAATTTAGCTGTCAGCTTTTAATTTTTCAAAATTTTCTTTTCTTCAGTGTGTAATTTGACAAATCACCTCATTTGTTATGGGAAAAAAGAGAACCCTATGTTTTATTATTTGAAAATAATGAGTAATGTAAGTAATGTTTGCATAATTAGGAATTGGCCTTTCAGGAATAGAGCTTTCCTTATGCTTACAGCAAATAACATATGAATTGATTTTTCTTTGTAAGATTGCAAAATGGGAATCCTGTAAAGGCATAATAAATACAAAGTTGTAATTTATGACAACGTATTCATATTAGATTCTCAGATGTGATACATCAACAATAAGCTCTTTGTGGCTTTGCATAAAGATAGAATCACAGAGCAGAAAAGAACAGTAGAATCTTCCATTTAATGAATGTTATTGAGCATCTCTGGAGAGCTGTTCCTGACCCCCAGGGCCTAACCTCCCCTTTGTCTATGCCTCCAAGATAAAGAGCTTGACCTTGAGATAAATTTGGGAAAGACTCTAAAACACACACATCAATTGTCATTACACAATGCAGAAAATAATCATCCTGAGAGAACAAAGTGCTGCAGGTATCAAGAGGAGGAAAGGTTACTTCCAGTCCTAGGAATCAGATTCGATGGGTGAGATAGCTTTTTTTTTTTTTTTTTTTTTTTTGAGATAGCTTTTGAGATGGGCTGGGTTGGAAGTGTACTTCACCAGTAAAATTATTTGGTGGGAACATTTTAAGCAAAATACAGGATGATAAAAGGCACAAAGCTGAGAAACATGGGAACCTTCTGGAAGAATTAGCATTAGTGGTTGCCTAGATTATTTGGTGTTTGCAGAGATGCTAAGGAGCCAGACAGGAAGGTGGTTTGGGTCTACACTGTATAGGGCCTTTAGTCATGCTCTTGAACTATTTCCATAATATAGTTTTCAATGTTACTAACAATATCACCTCAGGAACATGATTCTGTAATCTCTTTTGATAATGTATAATTGAAGCATACCAACATTATAAAAACAAGACAACACAAAACTCTTATTAACAAAATTTGTGATAATTTTTAAGTAGTACCTCAGGCTTTTCTTTTGAGGATTAAATTGTACTGGTTTTTTTTTTCCCATTATGTTTTTTTCTGCCTCCAAGATAAACCTGTTTTTCAACTCATTAATTATTGTGATTGTTTTCAATAAGACTCGGTCTAATAGGTAGTTGATTCAGAAAAGGCTCAGTGTGGCTTATTGACTGAAATTAGTGTTAATTTCTAACCTAGAATTTCTAACCAGAAATTAATTGCTGAAAGAAGCAACTGCAAAGTTTCAAAAGTAGTTTTCAGGAGACCCTCCTATGAACAGAAATGTCAATTGACATGTGGAAAATCCCATGAGAAACCACAAAATATTTATATCCATCTGGATGGACACCTAGTCCTGGACACTAAGGAAACTGTTTCCATGAAGACAAATGTTTGGTTTTCCTGTCTGTGAATGTAATCAACTACATATGAAATATATGCAAACTAGATTCTTTGCTAGAGAGAAAATGAAAGATTGGAAAAATACCTTTAGGGCTTTGCTTGGTTTCAAACTTTTGCAATTTTTCCTATTGCTAAGGTACTTTTAGATACTGGCTTGCAAGCCAGTCTGTTCTCTCTTGACCTTCACCTCATGTCTCCCTCCCCCTCTTTTTTTCCTGCCCAATCTTGCCCTCAGATAGAAAGGAGATAAGATTAGTAGCCCCCAGTGTTCTAGGAATTGGTCTATAAGATGAGGCTGGAGGAAGGGGAGAAAGGAAATTAATTCTTTCAGCAGCATGAAGAAGGCAGGTAATAACGCCATTGTATTCTGTGCTAGTTAGATCTCATCTGGACATCTAATTCTTGTTGCTGTAAGATTTCATTTGTATTGCTATGTTTTAAAAGACCCTGAAAAATTTTAATTTATCAAGAGGAGATTAACAAAAATGATGACCAGGTTGTACGTCATGATTATGAAATTAAGTGGAGATGTTTGTCTCAGTTAAGAAGAGAATTATAGGGAATATGTTAGTTGTCTTCAAATATTTGAAAGGCTGTTATGTCAAAGAAAGCCACATTATTCCATTGTTTTCCAGACGCTGTCTTTAGGAGAGTGATATGATGTGTTTCTTTGTGAGACTATGAGTTCCCTGCCACTAGAAGTTTTGAAGCAATGTTTAGATTTTTGATTGGCAGGTTGGACTAAGTGACCTTTAATTTCAGTTTGGATTTAAACTTTTATTTATGCAAAGTCGCTTACATCCTGTTTTCTGAACAGGCTGTTTCCTAGACTGTTTCTTGACAGTTTGGAAAAGTAGAAGTTAATAGTGTGCATTCACAACTCGAAAATAACCTCAAAGATAAGAAGAATGGGGTTTGGGCCCTCCCTGAATAGCCTTGTACCTTTATTCAATTTCATTGCCTTAAAGTTAGACCTGTCCACTTTTTTTATCAGTTGAGTTCCTTAAAGACGTTCCAATTAAGGAAAAATTCATCTTAGGGAGACAAGTTCTGAAGATAGGGAAATTACATTGTCAATGTCATTTGATTAACACCTGAATGTAGATACACTGACTATTTTCTTTTAAAGAAGGGCCTAATGATTCTGAAAAGAAAGCATTTAATTTTAGCTTCTATTTTAACAGGCAGGAAAAAAATCCTCCATAGCAGTCATTAACTCACTGCTGAATAAGTCAGTGGCACATTAGATTAATTGAGCTCTGTATAGGCAAGCAGAGACTGTGCTTTACCGCTTATAGTTAGTGTCCTTGGGATGAGTTCAAGCTACATGAAAAAAATAATTCCCCTTGACCAAAGAGAAACAGATAGATCCACCAGAGATATCTCAGCTCTATTCAAGTTACACCTTCCACTGTTTTTTCCCTTCATCTTTTGAGTTTCAAAAGATATTTTAATTAAGCCAGATGTGTGGATCTGTATTTTGGGAACCCATTATTTCAAAGCCATCATAAAATTTCTGAATTCCTCTTTGGAATATAAGTAGTGAAAAAGGAATGATATTTTACTAAAAGGCTTCTCAGATTTCATAAATGGTATAAATGTCATGTTTGAAATAACTGTATCATTAAATACTTGCTTGTGCGCATACACACACACACACACACACACACACACACATTATATGCCAGTATTTTGTAATAAGGTAATTTTCTGTCTTCAAGTAGTCACCATTAATTTTTTTAAACGTTGAAGTTTTATATTGTTTAATATAAGAATATTATATTCAGTATACAGCCCTACATATCTCCAAGTGGGGTGAGGGTGATGGGCAGGGAAATCTGTTAGTCTAAGGCTGCATCTCCTCAAGCCCACAGCTCAGCCATTTCTTCGTCTCTTGTGTCTTGTGCTTGGGCATCTGTCACTGGAACTTTTACTTGATCTCCATTAATAGTAACTCTATTGCAAGGGAGGTAACTTTCATAGGAAGATGTCACAAATATAATATTGTCCAATATATTTAAGAAGCATGTTACTAAAGATAGGCTGACAGCATAAAAGAGGATCCTTTAAAAGCCTTATTTATAAAAAATGAATATTTTATATTGTGTTTAAGATTATGAGCTCTTATTTATTTAATGAAATTATTTGGTCATTTATTTTTGTTTCATGGTTCTACCACTGTTCAAATGGAGTCTGATTATTCATTGAAATAGTATTTCTAAGAGAAAAACCCTGAATCCATCCAAATATCATTCAGTAGAGACTTAGTTAAATAAATCATGGTTTATCCATAAAAAAAATATTATTATTGTCCATATTCACTGATAATATTGAGATAGAAAATATGTGCAATATATTAATGAAAGCAAGTTAAAGAACATCATATATAATCCTAGTTTTATTTACAGTATAAGTATTTAATTATAATTACATATATTTTTATATATGTATTCAGATGTTTAAGTATTTTTACTTCAAAATTCAGTTTGTTTTGAGTTTTTAGTTGATAATTTAGTTGATTTAATAAATATAATAAATATATTTCTATTTTCTAATGCAAATCTTAACCCATTATGACATTGGGTTTTTTGCCAACCCCTTAATCACAAAATCTCTTCTGACATTAACATTTTATGTGCAATGATTCCGTGGTTTCCTGAAGTGGATGCTATCTCGGGGATTTGTGCCAGTATTGCTGACTTATCCATTATTTTTTCATTTTTAGTTCTTTTGGTTTTAACAGATTTACTTTTTAGATTAGCTCATTTGTCCAGACTTATGGGAAAGAATTGAGGGTGAAGTGAGCAGTTACCCACACGTAAGTAAAGCAGAAATCCATAGAATATGAGCCTGGTGGTATTAGCTTCCTTCTGTCAGTTGCTGTGAAACAGAACAATATAGGTGTTTAACCATCTGAAATTCACATATGATAAGCAAGTAACCTCAGCTTCATGGCTTTTCTGTCATATTAAACAGCATTTTTCTTCCAGAATTATTCCCTCCTCTCCTATATTTGTTTTCAAAAAATTATGAATTAATTTTATTGGAAATTGATAAATGTGAGCAGCCATTTATATTAACTTCTGACCTGCTTTATCCTTCACAAGTTTCTTCTATTTGGCCATGAATTTTCTTTGGCTAACTTATGTTTAATTCCCAATTCTCTTTTTAGATGGCTCCCAGTAATGTAAAACAGCCATTAAATTCACTTACTGGACTTCATTTTCTCATGTGTAAAACTGGATAGCTTTCCAAAAATATTTACTCAGTACTAATTATGTGCACTATACAAAATTGAAACATAACCACTGCCTTTGAAAGAAGGAGCATGGATAATGTCCAGCTTGGGAAGAAGATTGGAAAATATTATTGCAATTTTGTGTAGAACTGGCTTTAGGTTATAGTTTAAAAGCTAGTGGGGGGGGGCTTCCCTGGTGGCACAGTGGTTGCGCGTCCGCCTGCCGATGCAGGGGAACCGGGTTCGCGCCCCGGTCTGGGAGGATCCCACATGCCGCGGAGCGGCTGGGCCCGTGGGCCGTGGCAAAAGCTAGTGGGGGATATTTGGAGGCAACTAAATCAGGAAACTAAAATAAATACTAAAGAAATGAGGGTGGTGAGACTTGCGTTCAGTCTACAATGATGAGGTCAATTTGGATAGGAAGGGATGGCACATTGAATAAACAAAGGATTTTTGAGGACAGTTGTATAAATACATGAAATATTGAATTATAGGCTTTTGTAATGTTAAACCACCTAGCCTAAAGATCTTTAGTGCTTCCTTTAAGTAGCAAAATGTGTCCTAATTATGTCCCCAAAGTCTCTTTAATACTAGCTGAGGTATGAATATAGACCTATTACTTAAGGCATATTACTTCCCAGCTACCCAATACTCTGGGAGTACTTTGTAAATTACATATTTTTTTACTTAGTAGAAAAAAATGAAACCAAAGCTTCCATTTATTCTTTATTATTTTCCCCATTTGTACCTCTTTCTAAAATGAGAAAATCACAAATGCATTAATTGCTGTTAACATTATTAACTGTATAAGTAGCTTGTAAAACTCATGTGAGCTATATTACTACTAAACTTTAGAAAGTGCATCTTTGTGGTTCTATTTTAATGAATGTATTTAATTAATAAACTATAGTTTAATGCTTTTTGAGTTAATTTAAAATCACAGACTTATTTTTTCATGAGATGATGAAATGGTCATTAGAACAATCATTGTCTTTTCAAATATTATTCCTTTTCTCTCCTGCCCCAAGAAAGAAAATATGATTATATAGTTATGTAATTTATTATATATGATTATATATAAATTTATATAACTAAAATATAGATGACATTTAAGGCTTTCTCTTTGGCAAGTCTAGTAATGTAGCATAATGAAGCAACTAAATTTTATTGAGTAACACAGAGGACTGTATTAAATATTTATACATATTTTCTTTCTTTCTTTTGACAAATATTTATTGAACCCTGCAGCGTTATAGGTATTCTTCTAAAAACTGTAGTTATAAGGGTGAGCAAAAGAGGCACATTCCTGCCCTCATGAAAATCCTAGTCTAACGGAAGAGACTAATAAACATACAAATACATACTTACAGGCTAACTACATGTATACATAATTATATTTTATGTACTACACATTATTAACTGTATACAAATAAATGCTGTCCTCCAAATCTAGCACAAGAATCAAACAGCATGTGGAAGACTGATGGAACAGAGAAGACTTTGTAATTCTCCGAACATTTTCTCTGCAAATCCATTGACTGCTGTTCCTCACCATGACCCAATTATTCTGCAGTTCTGAGAGTGGAGAATTGACCACATAGTATGCTGTCTGAAGTCTTTGGCCAGGAGAGACTAACACTTCTCTTCATACTTGCACAAGAAAGGAGTTGGTAATA
Organism: Physeter macrocephalus; assembly: GCF_002837175.3. Lineage (NCBI taxonomy): Eukaryota > Metazoa > Chordata > Mammalia > Artiodactyla > Physeteridae > Physeter > Physeter macrocephalus. Next base: position 84,568,741 of record NC_041221.1, on the reverse strand, counting down.
GCAACTTTTAAGTCCTGAGGCTTGTCCTCATTGGGCCTTTGGCCAAGAACAAACAAATCAACAAACAATAAAACAAAGATCATGTAAACTAATAAAACCTCTTTCTAAATACTTCTCTGTATACTTCCAGAGTATACTTCCAACTCCACAACTTACTTAAATGACTGAATTCACAAATTTTAAATGTTAATTTACTCTTCTTTGTTTTAGTACTAACACACACGTACACACACACACACACACGCACACATTTAGAGCATTTAACCTCTAGGCAGGCATGAATAATCATGCATACATATCATCGTTATTTTTACATCACTGCAGTCGAATAAAAACATTCTAAAATGTTGTGAGAGTACAGGAATACATACTTCTTGTTGCTTTGCTCATGGAAATAATAAATTACATAGATAATTGTATATTTGCAAAGCATATTTGTGCATAATTAACTAGATTTATAGTATAGCAAACAAAGTGATCCATAAGTCAATATGAACTAACATCTCTGTGTAAAATAGATTATCATATGCTAAGAAATGTAGTTTATGTATTTCATAATGAGCTTTTCCTATCTGATGGTGAGCGATGCTGGGCTGGGTATAGAATTGTTTTAAATGGATAGAATTTCCAAGGTATGAAAGTTTCCTTAAAACACCCAAGGATAAGACAAAAAGAAAAAAACCCAGGAGACATCAAAATTGTTGAGACCACATGAAGAGACTAGAGCCTGTTCAATGAAGAAGTATGTGTGTTTTGCTAGCACATGTATATCAGGGTAATACAAAACTCACTGGGTTTGTGTAGTTATTGTACTTGACAGTTGATCCTGTGAGCAAAGGAGAAAGGTGAGGGAGGGAGGAAAGAGAGATGGGAAGGAAAATCTGTAGGATGCCTTCTCCTTTGGTTAAGCACCAACCCAGTTCATGAACATGTACACTGCCAGTCTGTCCTGAAAAAATTGTGACCAACTTCAGAATCAGAGGAATAGGCTTATTGTATCAAAATGTGGTGGTAAACTCTGTGGAAAAATTAAAGTAAAAATTTGCTGAGAGCCCAGCTGCCCTCAAAGCACAGCCCTAGACTGTATGTATTTCCGGTCTCGCCTGCCTCAGAGATGATTAATTTCTCAGGCGTTCTAATATATTTTAAATGGGAACAACAAAACTGGTTACCATTGCAGTTGAATGCCATTAGTTGCAAATAAGAGAAAGCTCAACTAAAACTAGATAAATAATAAAGTGCAAGTATTTTTCCTCAGAGCTAGAAATCTAGAGTAAGGTCAGGATATGATTCAGTGGCTCAATAATATCATCAGTAATCTAACTTCATTTTGTTTATCTACTCAGTCTTTGGGAATTGGCTTCTTTCTAAAGCTGGCTCCCATCATGGTTGCAAGATGTCTACCAATTGGCTTCTAGGGCCACAGACTTCCTGGTCCTTACCTAAAGAAGTGAGAGAGAGGGTTATTTGCAGATACTTCCACAGAAGAAAGTGTCTTTCCAAGAGCTCTCCTCACCCAAACACCTACAAACCTGTCCTTACACATTATTGTCTCCAGTTGGATCATATACCTACCTAGACCAATAACTGTGGCCAGGAAAAGGGAAAAGATTTACTTAGTTCTGAGATACAGACTCTCTCTCTAAATCCAAAGGAAGAGTCATCTTCCCCCAAGGCATCAATATAGATACCCAAATAAACCTGAAGATGTTACAAGAGAAAGAGCATTGAAAGTTGGCGAAAAAACCACAGAGTACATTGCAAAGGGTTTTCTACAAGCCTGCTAATTTACTGCTGCAGTTCCAACAATTGGACCCATGGCTCTGCAATAAACTTTTTATGGATAGAGCCATAATTCTCAATACTTAGTGTTCGTAACAGTCACCTGCTGAGCTTTTTAAAAATGCAAAAACCTGGGCTAACACCCAGAATTCAAATTCATTAGATCTGTGGCATTTTAACAAAATCCCAGGTGATTTTGTTATGGGCAATGAGAGGACCACACTGCGTTAAATTCTGTATATTAGATATATACTTTTACTCTCTCTTTTCCTACCATCACCATAATTTCAGTATATTCATCTACATTGTCACCAGGCAGAACAATACAGAGTTGTTAGTTTGCTTTTAATTTTTTTGGTGCATGTGTTTTTAATTTCCAGGATTAGAGGAATTTGCATGTGACACAGACCTGTGTGTGTGTGTGTGTGTGCGCGCGTGTGTGTGCGCGTGTGTGTGTGTTTATTTGCTGATTCATGAATTCCAAGAAGCAAATAGGAAGAGTAAGGAATCATTTAGGTATCATGAAATTACTTCTATGATCCTTAATTTCACTTAAATGTCACTAAATAGACCACTAATGTCCACTTTGAGGTTTATTTATACTTCTGGGGCTCTTGCAGCCACCTGTTAATAGTTCATGAAGCTTTGTTTGGTAATGCAGTTAGCCTACAAAGCCATCTTTGCCGGCAATAACTGAAATGGTGAATTAATACCAGTCCTAACCCTGTACGTGCCTTTGTGAATATGAGTGTGTATTTTAATAGTATGTATATTGGTTAGTAGTATGAATATGTTTAGTAGTATGAATATAGTTACATCTGCAAGTTATGAGGAACCACCACTATGGAGATGTTTCAAAGAAATACAGTTCTGTGCAGACTTGTGTACTTGCTGATTCTAATATTGTTTTTTTGTTTGTTTTAAATATTTATTTATGTTATTTATTTATTTTTGGCTGCATCAAGTTTTTATCGCGGCATGCAAGATCTTTCTGTTGCGGCGCAAGGGCTCTTAGTTGAGGCGTGCAGGTTTTTCTCTCTCTAGTTGTGGTGCACAGGCTCCAGAGTGCATGGGCTCTGTAGTATGCAGCATGTGGGCTCTCTAGTTGAGGCATGTAGGCTCAGTAGTTGTGGCGCACGGGCTTAGTTGCCCTCCCATCATGTGGGATCTTAGTTCTCCGACCAGAGATCGAAACTGCATCCCCTGCGTTGGAAGGTGGATTCTTTACCACTGAACCACCAGGGAAGTCCCTCTAATATTGTTAATTTGCTACAAACATGCTTTCAGGTATTATAGGCTCAAGTGTAGGTTAGTGCACCCCAGGAGCTTTGGCTTTAAGACTATCTAATTGCTATGACTCCTGTAAGTTTAGAACTGTCTTTACTTCTGTGCTTGCTAACCCTTTCCTAAAATTTCTTGCTTATCCATATATAATGGAGGAATAAAATCTTAGCCCTTGTGATATTTCTTTCTTAGGCATCACAGGATTGGGATGTTTTGTTTAACCTCCTAGTCAGTCCCTCTCCTGCCTATGTCTATTCCTGGATTGTAAGGGACTTAAAGAAGTTTCCAAGGGACCACTTCATTTCTTAAAGGGATTTCTCTTGTAGCCCTTACATCCAGTTTTTGTTTTTGTTTTTGTTTTTCCCCTTAGGCTAAGTCCAAGGAACATTATCTGAAATCTAGCCAGTCCTTATTCCATGATCCTTTCTCCCATTTCCTTTTCTCTTTTAGTGGATACTGAATTAGCACTTTGTGAGACAGTAAGGCACAGTGGAAAGAGTTTGGTTTTAAAGTCACGTGAGCTTGAATTCAAACTGACCTTAGACAAATTGTTCAGTCACTCTGAATCTCTGTATCTTCATCTATCAAATAAGAGTATATTTCATCTCATCAGTTGCTTTATAAATTCAGTTCACATACACAAAGTGACCAGCTATAAGTGTAAGCTTTTTTATTCTTGTTCCTTTTGAATCTCCAGACTTTTACCAACAATGACCCATCTAAGTCAGCACTTCTACAAGCCCCTGTGGTATTTTCCTAAAACGGAGTTCCTGGAAGCTACCAACAGTTTTCTTCTTTGAACATGTTGTGAAGTACTTTGGACATGATAAGGCAGCAAACAGCTTTTAAATATTTATGTTCTCCACACCATGCGTGCCAAGTGTGTTTGCTCTTTTTTTTTTTTTTTTTTTTTTGGTGCCAAGGAGACAAGCCAAACAGTGTGAGAGGAACATACTGTCAGGACACAAAGTAAGCTTGTCTAATATGTACGCTGTGCAGATGTAACCCTAATGGAAAACAGTGGGGACTGCTCCCTAGTTACACAGTGATACCTTGATGAACAAATCACATGGAAACAAAACTCCTTTATAAGCAAGTCAGCTGAGTAAATTTTTATTTTAAAACTTCATGAATCAAATGAAGTAGTACTGGCTAGAGTAATATAATTCAACAGTAATATTCTGATAAAGCTGCAATGGTACACAGCGCAGAAATATCTTCTCACAGGGCATGTCTGTTAGTATAAAGATGAAGACATGCATTCTAGGCAAAATTGTGAAGCTTCCTCACTTTTGCAACCCCATGCTCCATCCTCCACATACACACAGCAGATTATTACCCTTGGAGTTGTGCTGCTCTCAGAAATATCCCCTTTTAAAGAAGGAATCAAAATGATTCACACTTTGAGTTATAGTTCATGTTACATTACATTGATTACTTAGTCGTGTCTCAATCCTGGCTACAAGTTAGTACCATTGAGACTCTGACTTGGTTTGAGGTGGGCCCAGAGTTTGGCAATTCTTGTATAGATGCAGGGTTATGAACCACTGCTTTAGCATCAAGTTATGTTTTCGTAATGTGACCTCTCCTTTTGTAATATCCATGCTTATCCATGTGTGCTTGGGGTCAACCTTTAAAATGCAGGTTCCTGTGGCTTCAACACAGAATCACTACTACGGAATCTTGAAGTTTGTGGTACACATGAGTTGAGTGTGTTTGTGTGTGTATGTGACGGGGGGAGAGAGAGAGAATCTTTGTGTTTAACCAACACTCAGAGTGATTCTGAGTCACTCTAAGGTTTAATAATTCCTACCTTTTTATAATTTCTAACTCATGGAACAGAATTTTTGACTGTCAATAATACCTTCTAATTCCTCTTTGCTAACAGAGAATTCCCACAAAGTGGATGGTTGGGGTATTTATGTTATATACAATTTTCATTTTAAACAATATTATTTATAATAATTATAATAATTTCCACTCCAGCTAAAAAAGTTCAACCTTGTTTGCAAAAGGACAGGAAATTCAAATTCAGACAACCGAATGGTCTTTTCTAATGCTTGCTTATTTTAAAGTATGAGAGTATTTAGATGTTAATTTAATGTAAGTACTATCCATTTATCTGTCATTATCTAATTATCTAATGAAAAATTTCTAATGTATATACAAAATTTCAAGTCAGAGACTTTTAGTCATTATTTAGAAATGTGAAATATATTTATGTTCAATCTCAATTTCTCTTTCTCTCTGCCCCATCTCTCTCCCTCTCACCTCACTCCTTCCCTCTCATCTCACTCACTCCCTCTCTTTGTTCCCACCTCATCTCTTTTCCTCTATCATAGCATCAGATGAAGAAGAGCCAACTTCAGCAGGTAAAATTCCTATGCTGTAAAGATTATTCCTATTTATTTTAGTGCCTTTAGTAATATAGACCGTTTGAAATGTATTTGTTCAGGTTTCAACCACAAAACTGGCACAGTTTTATTTAGTTACTTTATTTCTTGAACCCATTATGTAGTCCCAGACTAAATGATGTTGGTTATGAGTTTTAAATAAAAAGAGAAAATAATTGAAAATGAACTGTCACAGAGGAAATCATAACACAAAAAATCACATCACTATTACAGAATAAGGAAAATTGGAAAATTAAAACATTGAGAAAAATGCCAATAAGTAATAAAATGGGGAGAAAAAACTAAAATGATAAAATGCAGAAAAATAATAAAATGAGGAGACTGAAATTAAAAAGAGGAAAATGATAAAACATACTTTCAGAAATATGACTTACCATGATAGAATACTGCATTATCAAATTTGACTGACATTGAATATGACATTCATTTAAGTTTAAGGATAAAAATCATGTTGTTGCCTCAAATACTCACTTCCGTTAAGAAAATAATTTTTGCAGTTATAACTTAATGATACTGAAACTTGGCATCATGACTATGCTCCTCATCCATCTAATCAGCATTGATCAAGAACAGGCTCAGGTCTGAACTAAATACTGTGAGGAATGCAAATGGTAGAGAAGGCATGGTATTTTCAACTTGGTTCTAGGACAGTGGGATGGGTCAAAGGCCAGGCACATTTATAAGGAGGAAGCAGGCACCACAGCCAATCTGGTTAGCAAATAATAAAAGGCCCAGGCTAGCAGCCTAGCAACATCAGGAAAAAGGGATAAAGCCCTGAGATGGAGGGGTTAGATGCTGGTTGAAAGAGATAGACCAGAACTTAGCACCAGATTCTTTCTTAGGCAATTGAGGAAGGGAGTTAGGCCTGAGAGACAGGAGCAGGAAATGGTTACTGAAGCTAATGGACAAAAATGGGGCTTGATTGTATAGGAAATGGGGACTGTAGCCCAGTTATTGGAACTCAGGTACAGAATAGGGTCTTTTCAATTCATAGACCTAACTTATTTCAGTTGGTAGGAGACATCTTGATTTCTACCTTCTTCTAGAACTGGGCAGGGATTTTTACCTGTAAAAGTGGTTCGAAACATCAAAAATTCAATGGAAGAAAATGAAATAGACATCTTACAAATATCTTTGGTAAACTCCAAGGATGCCATATTGCATTATACTCATTATCACTGCCTTGAAATGGAATCACAGAAGATAAACTCTCAGTTAATGTTTCATTTTCATAATATTGTTAGTTTATAACCTGATTTTGATGATAAGAACTCCCTATAATTTTCTCCTACTCTAGTCAGTATTATGTAGCCTATTTTTAGGAGCAACCTAATCACATGACTCAGTAGCAGACTTATGTGTTGTTATGAGTTTCCTCTGCCTAGTTTCTGACTTCTTTTTGCCCTGACTTGAGGCTTTAGTGTTGACAGCGTTGCTCAAAGACTGTCTTTCTCAGCCTTAGTTGAATTTTCTCTTGGTGTGAGTACCAGTCATTGTGAGCCTATGCTTTTCTAGAGCAGTTTCATTCCTCTAATATTCTTACACCTCATTCCTAGCTATGTTGCCTGCCAAGCAGTTTTGGTGACTTTGCAAAAGAATTATTATTTTTGCATGATGAAGATTAATTTTAATTTAATTTAAGTATATATAACTATATAACTATTTCTTGGTGTAATTTTCTTATTTTAAAATTATTTTAATAATTTCTCTGCTGATTAAGAAACTCTTTTGTAAATGCAACTGAACATTTTTCCCCCAATATTTATTTGACTCGAGTGATCTGAACATCATAGAGTTTAAATTACGTTTTAAAAATATTTTTGTTTTCATATATGACCAGATGTTTTTGTTGTGATTTTTAGCATAAATGATTAGAATAGAGCAAATGTATTAAGTAATATTTTAACTAAATAGTTTCACATACAGATTACATTAACATTAAGAAAATTTGCATTTAGTAAAGCAGACATTCCTTTTATATAAAACTGCCAATGGAAGCCAAATGTTCTTCCGTTAATTTTATCAAAGTGTACAATAAAAAGCATTGTGTAGTTGTATTAAAACTTTTGACAAGGTATTATGAGATTTGTAAAGGCTTGATTTCATAAGGAATCTGAATAATTGTGGAAAGTGGATTGTGATTTTGTTTTAGAGCTTTTTTGATACTTCTTGCCCCCAATTTTTTCAACAGCTATTTTTCTCAATTAAATATTTATTATTCTGTTTATGTGTCTTTTTCAGTAATATTTATCAAAATATATCTTTTATTTTAAACTATTACCCAAAATATGTTTAATTTATTGTTCATAGTCTCTGTTTTTACTTTCATCTCCTTCCATCAACAGTTTATCTAGAATGATCTTTCCCAAGCTCAGACTCCTTTAATTTATCTTTTGGATCCTTCTTTAATTTATCTTTCTTTCTGTTATTTCTCCATTCTGTTTAAATTATCAGTGAAATGCAATCATCTGTTTGCCACAGAAATTGCACCTGAATTAAACTTTCATATGTCCCCACATGATATCTTTATCAGTTTCACATTCTTCCTGGCATAATTGGACTGTAACTTCTTCTAATAATACTTCAGTTTCTTTAAATTAAATAATTCAGATATTTCTAATAGATCTGCTACTCCTCAAAGTTCAACAGTAGAAGGAATAAAGTAAATGGGGGTGTTTCTTGCTGCTAGATAGTCACAGGCTCATGATCACCAGTTGTTAATATATGAATTATAAGTTAAAAATTAATATTTTTAAAAACAAATATATACATGATTTATCTAAATGTGCAGGTGCCTAGTGGATACTACTGAATGATACTATTTATTAAATATTTGCAATGTATGGATATTATATAGCAAATCTAAGTTATTTTTACCCCAGAGGTATACAGAATTGGATTAATTATAATTCAATAAACGTGAAAAATTCTCATTGTTCAAAATATTTTTAGAGAAAATAATAGGTTTCTGTCTGGCCTAACATATAGTATAAAAAAAATTAGAAAGAGACAATATAACTCTGAGAAAATTAATGAGATATTAGATAGTGTTTTACTTGTGTTATAATGCTGCAAAATGATTGTGCTTTTTCTCTTTACAATGGAGTATATTTGATTTAACTTATATTTAGAATTTTTATAACTGCCATCATTAAAACAGACAAGTGATTCCTCTACCCTGTTACCATATGTTTCTGTTTACAATATTTTTATGCTTCACTCTGTCTTTAGTCATTTTTTCAAATAGGCATAATTTCTCTTATTTGAACCTCTAAATTGCCATGCAAAAAGCAAGTGCTTAGTAACTGCTTTTTTTGGTGTTAATTTATAGAGGGGATGCATAATATGTCACATCTGTGTTTCTACTCATGGAGATGTATCCCCTTATGGAATATGGAGCATCCATTTGTTAATTATTTTCATCTTCAAATGTTCTGATGGGATGCATTAGCCCAGAGCAACATGTTTGTAGTATCTGAGTTACTAGGGCAGTTTTACCTAACACCTGTTTCTGTAACTACCAGAAGCTTCTTTTTATTTATCTTAGTTGAATCTTATGTTCAGGTATTTAAACCTGAACATTGAGTACAAAACACATTGAGTACAAAAACACATCTATCATTATCATTGAGTACAAAAACACATCTATGAACTGTACAAGAAATTCCTTCAAACTAGGTTATATCCTAAGATCTAATTATAAACTAATGAGATTCATTTTTTTAAAGAAACCATAACAGATACTGTACCTCCAAATGAGTCATGTTTAGAGGTGATATATGTAATCCAATTATGTTGCTGTTGCTCAAATAATTTTGGTAACTCTCTTTTGAAATTTCCTTCAGATATTGCAACATCAGTTATTCCCTTTTATAGTCTCAGAACTGTGTTACTATATTCATCGGACACTGGTCTAAAAAATAGGCCTTCAAAAACAAAGGTTTGCAAATATTAAGAGAGTGTGCATGTGTGTGTGTGTGTGTGTGTGTGTGTGTGTGTGTGTATCTGTAGGTGTAAGATACAGATCTATTTATAACTTTAATAACACTCTTTGATAGAGTTAAGTCAGTGGCTGCTTCTCCCATGTTGCACAAATCCAATTTCTATTTATCTTCTATTTAAATTTCATAATAAAGGAGAGACTTGATAAACTGATTACACCAATGCCTTTGTCTGTGTTCTTTAAGAAATTAAGAAACATTTACATTAGAAAATTGACTGCTGCAAATGAACTAATCCATATAAAATTTAATATATTAACCATAAGGTCTATCAAATTAGGCTTATTGTCATAAATTTCTTCATTCCTCTTTATTTTTTTTGTCTTATTAACTATTATTTTACCTCTCTATAAATACCATTTATTCATCCAATTAATGAAATCATTATAAGAATTAAAAGAGGACTAGAAATGGAAAATGTTACTGAATGGGATCAATCAGTCAGAAAATGACACAGTTGAGATATTGTAGCTGTACAATAAATCAGTGGCTAAAATTAATAAAATCACAACTTACTATTTTTTGTTTATACCACCTCAGAAGCAAATCTTGATTTTTTTTCTTTTTTTTCTTCTCTTGCTTAAAGGGAGATTTTTAATTGCTCTAATTGTCATTTTTTAATATCAAAGAAAGAGACTGAGTTTGAATTTGTATAAAAGTAGTTATTAATACTGTTAACTCATATAATAACAAAAAATATGATTAGAAAAAAATGGAATTTTCAGTTGAATGTAAAAGGAAAATCTTTTTAGCAATCAGCTATGTTAAAACACTAACATGGGGGCTTCCCTGGTGGCGCAGTGGTTGCGCGTCCGCCTGCTGATGCAGGGGAACCGGGTTCGCGCCCCGGTCTGGGAGGATCCCACGTGCCGCGGAGCGGCTAGGCCCGTGAGCCATGGCCGCTGGGCCTGTGCGTCTGGAGCCTGTGCTCCGTGCGCCTGGAGCCTGTGCTCCGCAAAGGGGGAGGGCCCAGCAGGGGGGGGGCCCCATACCCCAAAAAAAAAAAAAAAAAAAAAAAAAAAAACACTAACATGTAAAAGCCATACTGTTCTTCACATGTTTATAAAGTTAAAATTTCATAATTTACTTAAATGTAAAAGTGCATTTCTGGCCTATTAATATCAGATCCCAATTGGTAGTGATGATACAGGTTATTGCCTGGATACAATAGTTTATAGTAGACTCTTGTGACCTCTGTGATGCCCATCAGAGGTGGAGATAGTGTTGATTCAGCACAGCAGAACTTCATCTTTTTTACTAGCTCCTTCTAAATCTTTTAGTATGTTTAATCTTTTAAATGATCAGTTTGGCCACTGAGGAAGTACACCTAAGAACTAATAATCTATACATATAATAGAACATTGACTAGCAGTAATAAAGATTTAAGGCTATATTATATATATATTCATACTTTTATAAACTATATATATAGTTTAAAACAAATATGTTATATATCTGTGCAGCTAAACACAGGATGCAGTGATTAGATATTTTTCTCTTGTTTTTGAAATACTCAATCTTAGTCCTACAAAAACATTACTTCTGTTTATGGTGGATTTTGTGATTTTCTTAATTATGCTACAGATCTTTTAGATGTCTTTCCTGTTTTCTTATAGAATTTAATTCTGCCTGGCAGACTATGCTCAATTATTCTACAACTCATGCTTTTGAAAAGGAATGATATCTAACCATATTATTCTCTAGTGAGTGTAACACTCTTTTGCATTTTGATCTTAGCACTTTATTTCCTTGGGGGTCTAAAGTAAAGCTTCACATCCTCGTTTTTGTTCACCTTACATTTGTTGCAAATTTTCTCCTTTTTTATATAGACATGCCTGTTTTCCCTCTAGTGCCTGGAGCAACGTTTCTAATTATATTGTCAAGTATATTCTTGTTCATAAATATATGCTAAGCAGGCTTAAATATTAAAACCTAATATATAAAACTTAAAAGTTTATTGCTATAATCTCTAAAAAATAGAAAGAAGTCATTATTTGTAGATTCTCAGTGGAATAGGGAAGAAATCATTGCCTCTAAAGATTTATCTTTGGTCAGTTCACTAAGACATTCGTTAAAGAACAAATACTGCTTACTTCTTTTTAATAAAACAAAACTTCCTTATTGATAGATATTTGATAGTGACATTGAATTGTAAGAAAAAGAGTTGGTTTTTAAATTTCTGTTATATGTAGATAGTATTTTTCTTATTTCATATTTAAGAAATATTCATATTTAAGATAAACTTAAAAATAGTAATAAAGATAAATACATGGAAAGAAAAGTGTATCTGTCAGTGTTCTCTGGAGGAGCAGAATCAAAAGGCTATATATGTATATAAAGTAAAGAGATTTCTATTAAGGAATTGGCTCATGTGATTGTGGGGCTGGCAAGTCTGAATTCTATAGGGCAGGCCGGCTGAACTCAGTCAGGAGTTCTGGTTTACAGCCTTGAGGCAAAGTTTTTTCTTCTCAGGGAAACCTCACGTTTTGCTTTTAAGGCCTTCAACTGATTGCATGAAGCCCACCCATATTATTATGGAGGGTAATCTGCTTTACTTAAAGTCAACTGATTGTAGATGTTTATCACATTGACAAAATACCTTCACAGCAATATCTAGGCTAGTATTTGACCAAGCGACTGGGTACCACAGTCTAGCCAAGTTGATACATAAAATTTAACCATCACAGAAAGTGAGTAAAAATTATATAAACTCAAAATATTTTAATTTTCAACAAGCCTATTTCAGGAAAATAGACCAAGCATAATTTGCAATGTTTAATAACAATGCATGTTGTCCCACTATCTGTGTACATTTAGACTTCAAGCCTTATTTAATTTCTAGTACTCCTTGCATTGGGTGGATTCATCTTTAAGGCCATCTCCAATTGTCTGGGTCAACTTTTTTGCTGTCCCAAGTTTCACCTCAAGTTTATTACAAGTAGAGCACTGAGAAGTATTAATTTAATATTCCAGGGATTTGTTGGCTCAAGGAAGGCATTAAGCATTCCCGTTCATGATGGGTAGGATAAAACCCCATGTACCTGAAGGCCTGAACCTATGCCTTTAGGTGTTTTTATCTTCAGATAAATAGCTGTCTCCTACCTGTACAGTATTTTCCTTTTACAGATTTCATTTTCATCATCTGTAAAATTGATTAATAATAGTGCCCACCTTAAATGTTTGATGGAAGGATCAAACATGATGATACATTAAAGCATTTATCACATCATGCCCATCCTATAATAAGTACAAGGAATCTAAGCTGTTCTTTTTACTTTTATTATCATCAGTGTTGTTTCCCATATTATTGTTATTGTTATTTTGATTATGATTATTTGTCAGGCAATGTGCTAAGTGTTTTGGGTGCAGTTTTTTATTTAATTTTCACAATAAAGCAATGAAGCTAATTATATATATATATATATATATATTTTTTTTCCTACTTAAAGAGAAGAACACTGAATCTTAAAGCATAAAGAAATATGCCCAAGGTTACATAATAAGCACGTGACAAAAGGAGGATTCAATTTCAAGTTTCTCTGGAGAAACTTGTACTTATTCTAATGAAGCAAACTGCCTTTTATTCACTTAAAAATAGTTTTAAATAACATATATTTCTTTCATTTGTAAAAGTAATGCACAGTTATTCAAGTTTTTTGTCATGCATATATTATAAAGCTGTACCTAATAACATGCAAAATTTTACCTATTATTTTAAATGATAATCTGATTACTATAGTAATTTTATGGACCTTGTAGACAATTTTAAATTAATAAAATAGGGAATGGAAATCCCTCTGACTACCTTCATCCATATTGAATATTTGCATTTTCAGAAAACATTCTGCCTCAGTCTAGTTGCTCTTACAGTCTTCTCCATCTCAGTGGCTCAATCCAAATCTTCAGGGTCAACTTTGATAACACCCACTCCATCCCATTCTCACCAGACCCTTTTAGCCTCTTCTTGCAAAATATACCCAAAATCTAATCACTTCTGGCCATCACATATACCATCACCCTTGTCGAAGTCACCATCTTCTCACACTTGGCTTATCATGCAGTAACCTTCTGAGTGGTCTTCTTTTTGGTACCCTTGACCCCTATGCAGGTCCTTCTCAACAGAGAGGCAGGATAATTCTCCTACAAGACCATGAGATCCCATCACTCTTCAGCCTTAAGGCTAATTTAGTACCTCTCAATCAGCCCTGCAGTAGATTTAGGATTGAAACTGGATATAATTTGCACCCTTCATTACCTCCCTGGCTGCCTTTCCTCAACAGACACCCTGTCCTTCCTTTTCATACAACAAACACAAACCCTGAGCCCATCCCAGTCTTGGGCAGGGTTTTGCACTCATAGGTCCATTGTCTGACAGCTTCTCCTGCAAGTATCTGCATGACTCCTCCATCACATCCTTCATGTCTTGACCTAAAGATGCCTTCTCAGAAAGGCCTTCTTTTTGTCTCTAAAAAGGTCACACCTTCTCCACCTTGTCATGGTCCCCTGCTCTGCTTTATTTTTTAATGTTAGCACAGTCTGCCCAGTTTATGTAGCTTATTTTCTGTCCAGTGTGAATATAAACTCCCCCACGGATGGGGTTTTTTTGGTCTATTTTATTCAATACTGAATCCCTAGCTGCTAGAACAATTGTTCGGTACATGGTAGATGCTTAATAAACATTTGTTGTATGGTTGAATTAATGAATAATTTCAGCCATACTGGTTTAATGCTGATTTCAAAGCACTATCAACCCAAGAACATACATAGTTCTTCCCTGTATGATGATATAAAGAGAGAGGGGGTGATAGATATATTTCCCAATTTAAGAAATAAATAAAAGGATAACACTAATAATTTGATAAGAATCTTAAAGATGCTTTAAAATTACTTAAATCCCTTGGCAGTGAAAAGCCATTACATTGATCTTTGTTTTTCTGTTTTGATTGCAGTAGGATAAAATACATTTTGTTTAGTACTTCTTTGAGTGTGGTGTCCTAACAATGTCAGTAATTTAGCCATTGTTAGGAATTACTGAATGGAACCTGCAGCAGTGATTTTAAAAGCTTCAAACCTGGCAACAACCACTATCTAGTGCTGAGCGCGAGTAGAAGAGTGGGTGGGCTTACGTCAAGGAGGCAGCAGAAAGGATGTGGGCAAGGCCACTGGCTTCCTGGGTTTGGACTCCAAGTAAAATAAAAAAGGGCCTGCAATTTTTTGGTACAATAACTTCCTCCTTATTGCATTGTTATCAATGCATGTCTCATTAATAAGCTCACAGACATTTTCAGGTAATTTTATTTTCAACGTTGTGTGGGTGGTAGACTTTTTAAGTCTTTGAATAATACATTTAAAAATAAAATAAAATAAAATGTACCTGGGTATAGTGTTCTTGGGATACACCTTTTTGTTTCTAATTATTTATCCAATACAGATCTTCAACTGCTAGAATTCACCAAGATTTAGAGATACGTTCCATATTTTGCATCTAATTTTCTGCTTTTCTAAACATAAATCTAAATGGGAAAATATCCAATATTTCTTACCTAATTTAAATAATATGTTACAATATTGTTGATTGTTTTTGAAAACTTACTAAAGGCTTTTGAAAAACAGTGAACAATCCAGTTCTCAAAAATAAAAACAAGAAATAAAAACCACTGTTCACATCAGCTAATAGTTTGTGCCAAGGCTTTAGATGTTGATTGAAAGACATTGTGATACCTGTCTAAGACTGAGGCCCTCTGAAATCTATTCCATTCCACACTACCAAACGTAAAATAGATAGCTAGGGGGAAGCAGCCGCATAGTACAGGGAGATCAGCTCCGTGCTTTGTGACCACCTAGAGGGGTGGGATAGGGAGGGTGGGAGGGAGGGAGACGCAAGAGGGAAGAGATATGGGAACATATGTATATGTATAACTGATTCACTTTGTTATAAAGCAGAAACTAACACACCATTGTAAAGCAATTATACTCCAATAAAGATGTTAAAAAAAAAAAAAAAGAACAGGACACCCATTTCCCAGATTCTGGGAGTCTCAGTGACTCCTGGCTCTCAACTGAGTCCTCCTATAGAAGCTGTAATTTATTTAGAATGAAAGCAAATGCTTTTGTTCTTTTTCCTAGAAAAGCAGTCACACAGAAGTCTGAACTACACTAAAAACAGTGTCATTGTCATTTAATGTGTGGGAAGAATTGTGCAGGTACTAAGCCATGAATATAAACAAAGCTAAAATAAGAATGATCAGGAAGTGAATAAATAGGGAATTTATCCCCCAGAATTTTAACCTTCATCATCTTTACCTATCTAAACACATTGTTTTGCAGTGTTTTATTTATAGTATCATGAAGAAACCACTGAGAATTCTGATCCATGTTGAGTTTCTTATGATATGCCATTCCTTAATCTGATACTTTTAGGCAGAATGCTCAAGGAAGTTGTCTAACTCTCAAGATTCATAGAGCTACGGAAGAGGGAGATTAGCATATTTTTAAGTAACTTGAGTTTTCAGACTGTGGGCTTTTTTTCAGTATCCTGTGTTTATATCATTCCATTTCTCTGCTTCTTGACAGTTTGGGGGGTGGTGGGAGATAGAAAGACAAGACTATTGCTTCCCACTAATTTTATTCTTATTCTGAAAATGAGGAAACCAATGAAAGCTGGCCTCTTAAAGACATTCTTTCATTTCACTCCATGAAACCTGTGCCTGGCTTTTATGACCCATCACACCCGTGTTTCTTCTCCCTAGGAGACCAACAGTTTCTGTTATTCCAAGTCATACGTGCTGTACTCATTCTCACTTTAATTCATGTTTGTCTGTCTAGGGCATACTTTTCTTTCCCTTTTATATCTCCAAAACCTATCCATCTTTTCACAGTCATCTCGTGTCCTACATCTCCCATCTGCTGTAACCCACACTGATGTCTCTTTTCCCAAATCTCAAATTGTGTATCTGTTAGGAATGTTCTTTGTGGCAGGTAACTGAGATTAGCATGACTGGGGAAGGAGTCCATTCTCTGAGATCACAGGATCTTCACTACCACCTTTTAAATAAACCATGTTTCTGTGAGTATGAAAGAAGGGATAGAACAGAAGTTGGGGAGACAATAGTTTCTATCGTTAAAGGGATTTGAGTTCCTTTATTATGTACTGGAAGTGCATTGGAATTGCTTCTCCGCCTGGACTGGGGACTCACTCCTGACTGTGATTCATCCTTCTATTGTATTCCCAGCAATGCTGAAGATGGAGTCAGGGATCAATATCTGTATTGTGCCCAATAGATACATATCATTAAAATTATCATCACTCCTTAGGATCATAAGACAAAAAGAAAAAAAAAGAAATTAAATGAACACAGTGCTTTTCAAATATACAAAATATGTAAGCTGTGTGATAGTACCCATATGCAGCTACTATATCCTCTTGGATTTGTGTAAATTAGTTATGTCAGTCACATTTCTTGATTTATATCATTCCTTAATCACTTTGACTACAGCTGTATTAGTTTTCCAAAGTTCCCGTAAAAAATTACCATAAACTCGTTGGCTTAAAACAACACATAGTTTTTCTCTTATGGTTCTGGAACCCAGAGGGAGGTCTGAAACCAATGTGTCATGAAGGCCATGCTCTAGCGGTTAATGCTCCCTTGCCTAATCTAGTTCATGGTGGCCGTTAGCATTCCGTGGCTTCTGTGGTTGTGGCCACATCACTTCAATCACTTCCTTCATATTGACATCATCTTTTACTCTTCTGTCTGTGGCTTCTCCTCTTCTGTCTCTTATAAGGACACTTGTCATTGGTTTTAAGACCCACCCAGGTATTACAGTATGATCTCATCTGAAGATCCTTAATTTTCTCTTTTTTTTCCTTTTTTTTAGCATCTTTATTGCAGTATAATTGCTTTACATTGTTGTGTTAGTTTCTGCTGTATAACAAAGTGAATCAGCTATACGTATACATATATCCCCATATCACCACCCTCTTGCGTCTCTCTCCCACCCACTCTACCTCACCCCTCTAGGTGGACACAAAGCACCGACCTGTTCTCCCTGTGCTATGTGGCTTCTTCCCACTAGCTATCTATTTTAAATTTGGTAGTGTATATATGTCAATACCACTCTCTTATGTTGTCCCACCTTACCCTTCCCCCTCCCTGTGTCCTCAAGTCCATTCTCTATGTCTACATATTTATTCCTGCCCTGCAACTATGTTCATCAGTACCTTTTTTGTTTTTTTAGTTTCCATATATATGCGTTATCATACGGTATTTTTTTTCCTCTTTCTGACTTACATCAGTCTGTATGACAGATTATGTTCTTCCACCTCACTACAAATAACTCAATTTCCTTTCTTTTTATGGCTGAGTAATATTCCATTGTATATATGTGCCACATCTTCCTTATCCAGAATCAGCTATACGTATACATATATCCCCATATCACCACCCTCTTGCGTCTCTCTCCCACCCACTCTACCTCACCCCTCTAGGTGGACACAAAGCACCGACCTGTTCTCCCTGTGCTATGTGGCTTCTTCCCACTAGCTATCTATTTTAAATTTGGTAGTGTATATATGTCAATACCACTCTCTTATGTTGTCCCACCTTACCCTTCCCCCTCCCTGTGTCCTCAAGTCCATTCTCTATGTCTACATATTTATTCCTGTCCTGCCCCTAGGTTCTTCAGAACCTTTTTTTTTTTAATTCCATATATATTTGTTAGCCTATGATATTTTTCTCTTTCTGACCTACTTCACTCTGTATGACAGACTCTAGGTCCATCCACCTCACTACAAATAATTCAATTTCGTTTCCCTTTATGGCTGAGTAATATTCCATTGTATATATATGCCACATCTTCTTTATCCATTCATCTATTGATGAACACTTAGGTTGCTTCCATGTCCTGGCTATTGTGTTGGCAATCTGTATATCTTCTTTGGAGAAATGTCTTTTTAGGTCTTCTGCCCATTTTTGGACTGGGGTGTTTCTTATTTGATATTAAGCTTCATGAGCTGCTTGTATATTTTGGAGATTAATCCTTTGTCTGTTGCTTCGTTTGCAAATATTTTCTCCCGTTCTGAGGGATGTCTTTTTGTCTTGTTTATGGTTTCCTTTGCTGTGCAATAGCTTTTAAGTTTCGTTAGGTCCTATGTGTTTATTTTTGTTTTCATTTCCATTTCTCTAGGAGGTGGGTCAAAAAGGATCTTGCTGTGATTTATGTCATAGAGTGTTCTGCCTAGGTTTTCCTCTAAGAGTTTGGTGGTGTCTGGCCTTACATTTAGGTCCATTTTGAGGGGTTTTTTTGTGTATGGTGTTAGGGAGCGATCTAATTTCATTATTTTACATATAGCTGTCCAGTTTCCCCAGCACCACTTATTGAAGAGGCTGTCTTTTCTCCATTGCCTCATTTATCAAAGTTAAGGACCATATGTGCCTGGGTTTAACTCTGGGCTTTCTATCCTGTTCCATTTATCTATATTTCTGTTTTTGTGCCAGTACCATACTGTCTTGATTACTGTAGCTTTGTAGTATAGTTTAAAGTCAAGGAGCCTCATTTCTCCAGCTTCATTTTTCATTCTCAAGATTGCTTTGGCTATTTGGGGTCTTTGGGTTTCCATACAAATTGTGCAATTTTTTGTTCTAGTTCTGTGAAAAATGCCATTGGTAGTTTGATAGGGATTGCATTGAATCTGTAGATTGCTTTAGGTAGTATAGTCATTTTCACAATGTTGATTCTACCAATCTGAGAACATGGTATATCTCTCCATCTATTTGTATCATCTCTAATTTCTTTCATCAGTGTCTTATAGTTTTCTGAATACAGGTCTTTTCTCTACTTAGGTAGGTTTATTCCTAGGTATTTTATTCTTTTTGTTGCAATGGTAAATGGGAATGTTTCTTTAATTTTTCTTTCAGATTTTTTATCATTCGTGTATAGGAATGCAAGAGATTTCTGTGCATTAATTTTGTATCCTGCTACTTTACCAAATTCATTGATTAGCTCTAGTAGTTTTTTGGTGGCATCTTTAGGATTCTCTATATATAGTATGATGTCATCTGCAAACAGTGACAGTTTTACTTCTTTTCCAATTGGATTCCTTTTATTTCTCTTTCTTCTCTCATTGCTGTGACTAAAACTTCCAGAACTATGTTGAATAACAGTGGTGAGAGTGGGCAACCTTGTCTTGTTGCTGATCTTAGTGGAAATGCTTTCAATTTTTCACCACTGACAATGATGTTGGCTGTTGGTTTGTCATATATAGCCTTTATTATGTTGAAGTAAGTTCCCTCTATGCCTACTCTTTGGAGAGTTTTTATCATAAATGTTGTTGAATCTTGTCAAAAGCTTTTTCTGCACCTATTAAGATTATCATATGGTTTTTCTCCTTCAATTTGTTAATATGGTGTATGACATTTATTGATTTGCATATACTGAAGAATCCTTGCATTCCTGGGATAAACCCCACTTGATCATGGTGTATGATCCGTTTAATGTGCTATTGGATTCTGTTTGCTAGTATTTTGTTGAGGATATTTGCATCTGTGTTCATCAGTGATATTGGCCTGTAGTTTTCCTTTTTGTGACATCTTTGTCTGGTTTTGGTATCAGGGTGATGGTGGCCTCGTAGAATGAGTTGGGGAGTGTTCCTCCCTCTGCTCTATTTTGGAAGGGTTTGAGAAGGATAAGTGTTAGCTCTTCTCTAAATGTTTGATAGAATTCGCCTGTGGAGCCATCTGGTTGTGGGCTTTTGTTTGTTGGAATATTTTTAATCACAGTTTCTATTTCATTGCTTGTGATTGGTCTGTTTATATTTTCTAATTCTTCCTGGTCCAGTCTCAGAATGTTGTCCTTTTCTAAGAATTTGTCCATTTCTTCTAGGTTGTCCATTTCTTTTAGGTTGTCCATTTTGTTGGCATATAGTTGCTTGTAGTAATCCCTCATGATCCTTTGTATTTCTGCAGGGTCAGCTGTTACTTCTCCTTTTTCATTTCTAATTCTGTTGATTTGAGTCTTCTCCCTTTTGTTCTTTATGAGTCTGGCTAGTGTTTTATCAATTTTGTTTATCTTTTCAAAGAACCCCATTTTAGTTGTTTTCATCTTACCTATAGTTTCCTTCATTTCTTTTTCATTTATTTCTTCTCTGATACGCGGGCCTCTCACTGTTGTGGCCTCTCCCGTTGTGGAGCACAGGCTCTGGATGTGCAGGCTTAGCGGCCATGGCTCAAGGGCCTAGCCGCTCTGCAGCATGTGGGATCTTCCCGGGCTGGGGCACAAACCCGTGTCCCCTGCTTCGGCAGGCGGACTCTCAACCACTGCGCCACCAGGGAAGCCCAATCCCATAGGTTTTTGGTCGTCGGGTTTTCATTGTCATTTGTTTCCAGGTAAATTTTGATTTCCTCTTTGATTTCTTCAGTGATCTCTTGGTTATTTAGTAGTGTATTGTTTAGCATCCATGTGTTTGTATTTTTTACAGATTTTTTCCTGTAATTGATATCTAGTCTCATAGCATTGTGGTCGGAAAAGATGCTTGATACTCTTTCAATTTTCTTAAATTTACCAAGGCTTGATTTGTGACCCAAGATATAATCTATCCTGGAGAATGTTCCCTGAGCACTTGAGAAGAAAGTTTACTCTGTTGTTTTTGGATGGAATGTCCTATAAATATCAATTAAGTCCATCTTGTTTAATGTGTCATTTAAAGCTTGTGTTTCCTTATTTATTTTCATTTTGGTTGATCTTTCCACTGGTGAAAGTGCAGTGTTAAAGTCCCCTACTGTTATTGTGTTAGTATCGAACTCCCCTTTTATGGTTGATAACATTTGCTTTATGTATTGAGGTGCTCCTATGTTGGGTGCATAAATATTTACAATTGTTATATCTTCTTCTTGGATCGATCCCTTGGTCATTATGTAGTGTCCTTCTTTGTCTCTTATAATAGTCTTTATTTTAAAGTCTATATTGTCTGATATGAGTATTGCTACTCCAGCTTTCTTTTGATTTCCATTTGCATGGAATATCTTTTTCCATCCCCTCACTTTCAGTCTGTATGTGTTCCTAGGTCTGAAGTGGGTGTCTTGTAGACAGCATATATATGGGTCTGGTGTTTGTATCCATTCAGCCAGTCTATGTCTTTTGGTTGGAGCATTTAATCCATTTACATTTAAGGTAATTATCAATATGTATACTCCTATTATCATTTTCTTAACTGTTTTGGGTTTGTTTTTGGAGGTCTTTTCCTTCTCTTGTGTTTTCTGCCTAGAGAAGTTCCTTTAGCATTTGTTGTAAAGCTGGTTTTGTGGTGCTGAATTCTCTTAGCTTTTGCTTGTCTGTAAAGGTTTTAATTTCTCCATCGAATCTGAATGAGATCCCTGCTGGTTAGGGTAATCTTGATTGCAGGTTTTTTCCCTTTCATCCCTTTCAATATGTCCTGTTACTCCCTTCTGGCTTGCAGAGTTTCTGCTGAAAGATCAGCTGTTAACCTTATGGAGAGTCCCTTGTATGTTATTTGTTGCTTTTCCCTTGCTGCTTTTAATATTTTTCCTTTGTATTTAATTTTTGATAGTTTGTTTTATATGTGTCTTGGCATTTTTCTCCTTGGATTTATCCTTTATGGGACTCTCTGCTCTTCCGGGACTTGACTATTTTCTTTCCCTTATTGTGGAAGTTTCCAACTATAATCTCTTCACATATTTTTTCAGTCCTTTTTTTTTTCTCTTCTTCTGGGACCCCTATAATTCGAATGTTGGTGCCTTTAATGTTGTCCCAGAGGTCTCTGAGACTGTCCTCAATTCTTTTCATTCTTTTTCTTTATTCTGCTCTACAGTAAATTCCACTATTTTATCTTCCAGTTCATTTATCCATTCTTCTACCTCAGTTATTCTGCTATTGATGCTTTCTAGAGAATTTTTAATTTCATTTATTGTGTTGTTCATCATTGTTCGTTTTCTCTTTAGTTCTTCTGGGTCCTTGTTGAGCATTTCTTGTATTTTCTCCATTCTATTTCCAACGTTTGGGGTCATCTTTACTATCATTACTCTGAATTCTTTTTCAGGTAGACTGCCTATTTCCTCTTCATTTGTTTGGTTTGATGGGTTTTTACCTTGCTCCTTCATCTGTTGTGTGTTTCTCTGTCTTCTCATTTTGCTTATCTTACTGTTTTTGAAGTCTCCTTTTCACAGGCTGCAGGTTCGTAGTTCCCATTGTTTTTGGTGTCTGCCCCCAGTGTGTGAGGTTGGCTCAGTGTGTTGTGTAGGCTTCCTGGTGGAGGGGACTGCTGCTTGTGTTCTGGTGGATGATGCTGGATCTTGTCTTTCTGGTGGGCAGGACCACGTCTGGTGGTTTGCTTTGGGGTGTCTGTGAAGTTATTATGATTTTAGGCAGGCTGTCTGCTAATGGGTAGGGCTGTGTTCCTGTCTTGCTAGTTGTTTGGCATGGGGTGTCCAGCACTGGAGCTTGCTGGTCATTGAGTGGAGCTCGGTCTTTGCGTTGAGATGGAAATCTCTGGGAGACCTCTCGCCGATTGATATTACATGGGGCCGGGAAGTCTCTGGTGGTCTGGTGTCCTGAACTCAGCTCTCTCACGTCGTAGGCTCAGACTTGACACCTGGCTGGAGCACCAGGACCCTGTCAGCCACATGGCCATGTACGTGGGGAGTTTCTTGCCTTTTGGGAAGTCTGAGGTCTGCTGCCCGCATTCTATAGGTGTTCTGTATGAGTTGTTCCACATGTAGATGTATTTTTGATGTATTTTGGGGGAGGAAGGTGATCTCCATGCCTTACTTCTCTGCTATCTTGAAGGTCCTCCCCCTTACATCTGCAAAGACCCTTTTTTTCAATAAGATATCATTCAGAGGTTTGGGGATTTGGTCATGGACACATCTTTCTGGGGGACACCATTCGACATACTTCAACAGCTAAAGTAAATGTGGTAAATAAATGCACAATGAATTAGGTTGTCCTTTTTTGGGACCTGAAAATTTTAAGTAAATGAACATATTAATGTGCAATGAAAGATTTGCAAGAATGGTAGACTATTCTTGCACCTTGAATATTTTTTATTTCCTTGTTTAAAAACTGGTCATAAAAATATAATGATGAAATCATAGTTTACTTAGTAAAGCAGCACAGAGAGCATTCATAAAGCCTATAGGCATTGTCAAGCCTAATACAATTCAGTGAAGTGGAACTAACCTCGGTATCAGTGGAAACTCTGTATGTTCTAAGAAATGGGTTCTAAGTAAATAAAATTAGATAGTAACTATAATAATGTATATTTAAACAGGCATGTTTAGTAACATCTGCAGGGAAAAAAACAGAGATATGCAACATCTTAACCACAGTGTAAAGTAGCTCCTTTCCATTTTAAAGAAGAAAAGTGTTATTCACAAATTTCTTCTTAATTATTTTGACAGAATTTTATAATTACTTGATGTTTTGTAATTTCTCCAACTTTAATGCTGGATTCATTCATTTGTAAAAGCAAGGAAAAAAGAAAAGCAGAGCCCCAAATTTTAGAAGCCTAAAATGCATTTATTTTATCCAGTCAGGTTAGTTAAAATAACACATAATGAGAAAACATAAAATTAAACCTTACTTTATTTTTATTTTAGTTTTATTATTTACTGGCAGAAAAAAAGTCAGTTCAATACGGGTAATCTATTTTAAGTAGAAAACAGATATTTACTGTGGCAAATACAAACAGTCTTTTGTTCAAATCCATTTTAGCAATTTGGGAGCCAAAGCTTAACCTTACTATAATGAATACAGAACTTTTAAACTGTTAGTATTAAGCTTTTACTTTCATGATAATTTTAACATATAGTAAATCTTGTTGTTAAGTCAAGGTATTTTTTATACCTAGAAAATGTTCTTTGAAGGCGGTGGCAATAAAGGGTGAACTAGAATGTGCTTGGGCACGAGTCTAAGCTCTTTCTAGATTCAGGTAACAAAAGCCAAGTGTCTCAGTGTGATGTGGAAATGACCCTTGGGAAATCATCATGTTGAGTAACTTGAAGGATAGAGCAGAAAATACCAGTAGATTGCTGTGAAAAATGTGTCAGGAAAACATTTTAACGGAATTTCTTCCACTTTATTTATCAGTGAACAGGATACCCAATAAATGCGTGTATTTCTGTTGCTGAGTGTTTTTGGCACTGCCAACTTCTCTACCCTATGATTGATAGAAGTTAAGAATAACCTTACTGTTCACCATCTGTCATTAAAGAGTCAAGTTCTTCAAGTGGACACAGCTTCTTTACAAGATTTTAAATATTATGACTTACATATTTCCTATTGCCTCTGTGAAAGAGATGTAGTCTTTTGCAATGACACAGCTGCCTTCATTGTTTATCTTGCTCCTTTGTTACATTACTGCTCCTCTTTATTTTTGTTCATTATTTGAATGTTTCTAGCTTATTTTACATTATTTTGGGGCTGTCTAAAATCCTTCCCGGATGAAAAGTGGGACACAGATAGGTACAAACATATAGACTTGACTTTGTAGAAATTTACTATTTTAATTATTAAGGCTTCTTATAAGACACATTGCATTTAAAAATGATACAAAAATAACATTTCCCTTTTAGGTCATATAGCCATTTTTTGATAGTTGGCCTTGGACCAATTAACTTATGCTTATAAATGGTCACAATAGAAAAGAGAGAATTTTAAGAGCTACTTTGAGATCACTAATATGTTATTTCAAAGAAGAGCAGAAGACTTTGAAGGATACTGATATCACAGTCATAAGGGGCCTGCTGAATTTCCAAGTTAATTGGAACTCAAGCCAATAAGGGAAGAACAGGTTGCATGTAGACCTAGAGACAGAAAATAATTGGATAATACCTAAAACTAGGCTCTTAATGGAGATGCATGCAAATTTTATGATAGAATTGAAGAAAAAGAAATAATTTTTAAATTAAAGAATGGGCTGAACATCAAAAGTATGGAAGTTGGTTATAAAAATATAGTATCTTGATTGTGAAAATTCAGTTACATTTTTACCTACGTTTTGATGAAAATAAAGGAAATAAACTCTGTACCAAATATAATTAGGATAAATAGTGTTCAAAATATTTTAATGTTAAAATCTGTTGTATTCTATATTGTTACTTTCAGGGGATATACAGTAGACATTATTCCCTGAAGTATATATATATATATATGAAAATGAATTTGACTAATAGGACTATATAAATGTGTAATTTGTCTTTGGACAACTAATAACTTTCTAATGAAGTATTTTAAATAAATTTTAAAATAATGATTATTGGGTTTATTTGTCCCAAAAATGCTGTAAACATTCTTCAGTAAGGTAAAATCGTGTTTGATGTTTTGCTTTCACACCTATTTTAAAATAAAAGTAATAATAGTACAAAGCAACAAAAGTGGAACAAACAGGTAAGTCCAAGCTGTTTTCTAATGGAAGAATCCAGTATCTGCAAGAATTGTCGATCATGTCTAAGGAATTGGCAAAAGCCTATAACAATTCAAATGTAAAAAAAAGAATGTATCTACAGACGTGCACTTGCTTTACTTAAAATTTGCCTCTTTTCTGAGCTAGTTAATATTAGAAATACAAGTATTTTGTCTTAAGTTATATTAAAAAAGGTTTCTTTTCCTTAGAGAAATGTGAACACTTTTTATAAGTAAAGAATATTGTCTTCTTATAAATCTAGAGATTCGATGAGCCCTTGACCTAAAGTTCTTAACTGTCACTTGTGAGAGTACAATGCTTCCATTATGTTATAGATTTTATAATAGTCACTCACTTATGTGACCTTTCAATTAAATCATTGGAGTGCATTCTAATTTAGGATTTCCCTGAAGATCACTTTGAATATTCATCTGATTCAGAGGTTCCCATGCATCTCATGAAGCATTATGACCCACCAGGAACATGTGCTGTTGGCATACCAAAATCAGCACTGAGATTCAAATTCCTTTTGAGAGCAATTTGTGGAATTAATTTACCTATATGATTTAGGCCTGTCAGGAGGTTCATTCATTTGTTGGGTCATCTTTGCTAGAGAATTTTTTATCTAAAGAAATAAAAAATATTCCTAGTGGTAGTGTTTACTTAATTCCCTAGATTTTGATTTAGGCAAACATGAGGTGTAATGCTCATAAAACAACCCATCTCTGAGATTCATTCAGCTTAATGTTCTGCAGAATATTAATATATTAAAAGCTGGATACTTTTCAGCTTTTGCCTCTTATAAGTTAACCATTTTGAGTCAAAATTCAATAGTTTGAAGATAATGAATCTAGTTAGTTTTCTCTGCAGTATTCAACGTGAACAACAGTCTTTTACCTCCTGACATTTCCCCCTTGACCTCAGTGGCTCTGTATTTTTGTTTGGCTTTAAAATTGTCTGTTTTTACTTAGTGTCCTCTTTCTTTTGCCTGTCTTTTGAATATAGCTTTTACTATCTCCTTGCCCCTTTTTCTCTCCCAGGCTTCTCTTAATTCCTACATGGATAGAGTATTCCCAAATCTGGGTAGCTAAACCTCTTAGTGACTCAGTTTTTTCAGTGCAATGGTGAAATTGTAATTATTATTGGAGATATTATATGTAAAATACCTAGGGGAATACTCAGCTCATAAAATATGGGAGGCTGCTTTCTCTTCTCCCTCTTCACTATAGCCCTAGCCTCTCTCCTGAATTTCATATTTCCATTTTCAGACATCAGCCAGACACATCTAATGGTCTACATGCAAAAATGAATATTCTAAGCTTTTTTTTCCCCCTGCTTTCATGTGTTACCTCTCTCAATGGCATTACCTATTTCTCTGTCAGGCATAAAACATCCAAGTCACCTTCTATTTCACTCTCTTCTTGAACATGACCTGTTAAGATCATCTCGTTCTTACTCTGCAATACTGTTAAGTCTATCCTCCTACTAAATACTCCCAACTGATATCCTATAGGACTAAAAAAGTCTATGTTTGCACAAATTTTGCTTAGCTCTTTGTGGTTTACAAAATGTTAACCCGTGAAGGAATTAGACTCCCATTACAGTTTTTGTTTTTTGCTTTGTTTTTTTTTTTTTACTGAATCAGTCAGGATGAACTTCATAATGCCTCAAGAATAAGCCACATCCAGATCTCAGTGGCTTGTCATACAGGTCCAGTGTGGGTCAGTAAGGGATCTCTGCTCATTGTACTCAGGGCCCCGGGCCAGCAAAGGCTACTTCTCAACAGTTGCTTCTATAATCACTAACACAGTGTGAAGCAGGCAAGATTAACCACTAATTAGTTCTGAAAATATCTGTCAGAAATGACACACAGGGCTTCCCTGGTGGCGCAGTGGTTGAGAATCCGCCTGCCGATGCAGGGAACACGGGTTCGTGCCCCGGTCCGGGAAGATCCCGCGTGCCGCGGAGTGGCTGGGCCCGTGAGCCATGGCCGCTGAGCCTGCGCATCCGGAGCCTGTGCTCCGCAACGCGAGAGGCCACAGCAGTGAGAGGCCCGCGTACCACAAAAAAAAAAAAAGAAATGACACACATTACTTCTCACATTATTGGTCAAAGAAATTCACATGGCCACTGCTAACTTGGAAAGGGGTGAGGAAGTACAACACTACCATGTGTCTATTAGGAGACCTGGAATATTTGTGAAGTCTTGATGATTTTAATCTGATAATTACAAGGGCTGCACACTGGTTTCCTGCCTACATTGACCTTCCCCTTCTTCAAACCCTTTTCAACAAAATTCTCCATCCAAAATCCATAGATTTAAAAAAATCAATTCTTTCAGTGCCTGTTATTTTACTTTTACCACATTTTACTTTGTTGTAGCATAAACTGTGCTCTTTCTGCATTTAATAGAATTTTATGTAGATTTTATTATATAGCTAACTTGTTTTCATATCTTTAATGGGCAATTTTCTATTCTATTAATACTTCATAGTTATGTTATATTGAAGTTTGCTTAACTATTCCTCAACTTGTGGGCATTTGTACTTTTTCAAGTGTTTCACTTTTACTATAAAACTGTTCTAGAAAGGTTGAGTAAGTAGAGTTAATTCAAAAGATTAGATTGTCAAATCAGCCTTACACAAATCAGAGATCTTAGCCAATATCAAAGCTTACTAATGATTTCAAGGATACAAGCAGTCAAGAGGCATGAGTGAAACAGAGAGCTTTAGGACTTTGAAGACAGCTCCCCAGGTCTTTCTTTCCTTCACTAGACACATGCTGTCTGACCTAGAAAAACAGATGAGGTCTCTAAGTTTGGACATGGATTACGACGTCTACGGGGGGTGTTTAGGTAATAGTCTATCTTCATGTACCTGTTAGCTTATATGACATTTGCCATGGAACTATGCCTTATAAATTCTGGATTGAAGATTTGTTTACCAGAAATAATACTAAACTAGAGATATACCGCTAAAAACATTCATAGATAAGATGTCTCCTCCTAGCAAACATTTGCTAGCAGGTTTAGTTATCTGTATGTTTACAAAGACCAGAAACATCTGCCTTTCTTTCCCTTGGATCATACCCCTGATAAAAGGAGAAAAATGGATTATAAACTAATTATTTAGCTGCTCTCGCCACAAGACACAAGTGGTATATATTTGGGAATTAGTATTCATATCACAGATTATTTCTTTGAGATGCAATACACAATAAATTAATTTTTTTCATTACCCAAACAAATATATCCTACTAAAATGTTACAAAACACCCAGCTTTACTGTGCTCCATGCCTAAGTGCCTTATGCTTGATAAATAATTATCTTAGGCTTTCCTGTGAAGATGAATTTTAGTGGAAGTCATATCAACTGGAAGATTTGTCACTCAGTTTTTACCCATATAAGACAATTTTTCCAGTTTCTTTCCCATTATGCCAGTACTTTCCAAGGAAGTTTTTTTCTTACTATCAAAATCTACATAATCAGTAATGCCTGTCTGCTGCTAACATTGGCCTGATATGGACTAAAAATTTTATTTTTCTTTTAAAATGAGTTTCAGTTTCATTAGAGTAATTATATGACTAATCACTTCAGTTTTATTAAGACAAGTATAATATTTCACAAAACTATGTAATAACTTTAATTATTTGGATGTGTCATATGAAAATATATTCCTACTTCTAAATTTGAAATCTCATCAAATATCATCAATTTAAATATGTAATCATTTAAGATGATATAGCTATTCTTCTTTATGTATATTATGACTCTGATTTTGAAACTTGTGATTTTTTTTTTTTAGAACTGGGAAGAAAGTTTGCTATATTTTCTTCAGTTACTCATAAATACTCATTAATTTTTATGTCTGGTTTGTTTTATTGAAAATGAATATGCTTCATTGTTTATGTGTGCTGAAGATCTTTACATAGAATCATGCTTAGTCCCTGAGAAACTTTGAACTCATTAGATAGGTTGATTAATTAATACTCTGCCTTTTCTTCAGAATGACTTTACAGAGACATCTTTAAATTCAGATATAAATCATACAACATTGATAATTCGTATTCTAAATAAACTCATTCAAGAAAATTAATCCCTGGATGTAATCCTGATTGTAATCACCCATGTTCCCCTACTTTTTCAAGCTTCTTAGGGAATTGTACCAATTTACTATTAGAAATCCCAAATCTATAGACTTGGGAAGGGCTTGTTTTCCTTAATCATTAGATACTATTTGCTTTAGTTGCTCTCAGCTTGGCTATCAGCCCTTGCTCACTTCGTAGTTGGTCACAGGATATGTTTCCAGGGCTCCTCCATATGCTGCTGCTAATGGAGCCCTCAGTTGAGCTGAGGTATGATAGGAGGAAGCTAGCATTTCCTTTTACTGTGCACCACTAAAGCCTCTTCAATCCCACTGACAGAAAAGCTTCCTGTTGCACAAATTTTACTGGAGATTTGAGGCTCCCTGGAAGAAATAAAAAGGACACAACAGCAACAACCAAAAAAAAGAGAATAAGAAAATAACCTCCCTCTTGCTCTGAAATCTGTTGCCTTCTTCAATTCTCCCATTGCAAATCTCATGCTTCCAGGTAATGGCAAAGACCTATTTAAGTAAAAGAGAACAAGTTCATTAGAAAGTATTGCCAGGCAAAACACCCTACTTACCTAAGAGTTTGGGGTAAATGTGATCCATTTTGGGCTGGATCACATTTGGGGGCCTATTCCTTTTTTGTGATGTTTGAACTTTCAATATATGTAGTATAAGGATTTTCCATCTCTTTCCAAATATGGTTAGAAAGAGTGAGGATGATTGTTCTTCTGGCTACATGTGACAAAGGAAAAAAAATTAAAGCAGGCAAATTAAGATGAAGTTGGGGTGAGGTCTGTGTCTAAAGGGGTTGCACACTCTTGGCATAGACGTGTAGGAGAGAGGTGAGCTATGAATTTGGCTCTAAACGTCTTCCTTAACTTTATATGTTTTCAACAGATAAAAGATCCTAACACATTGGACTATCTCATCACTACCCACTGAACAGAGACTGCTTCAGAAGCAAAATCAATCCAAGTTGCAATTTGCTCTTTACACAGAGGTCTGAGTCTCTCCATCAAGTAGGGATCCTATTGGGAATTAATCAGTCTGGAAATCTTACAACCAGGCAATCTCATTCCATCTCAGAAACCATAATGTCTTGGTGACTCCTAAAACTGGAAACCTCTGGTTAGTGATCTTCACTGGTCCATATTCTCACACAGCTCTGCCTACTCTGGTCACATCCAGATTTCTGCCGCTCACCTTGTTCTGGAAATTGAAGAGCCCCATTCCATGGCACACAAATTCCATGACATGCTGGGCATCTTCCCAGAAATGTCCTTTGTCTTAACACAATGTTTCCAAAAGTACGGTACTTACTGCTGGTTGTCATTGGATGAGCTTGGTAGGCAAACAAGACATTAATAACCCTGAATGACACAGTATTACATGGAATGTTACTTTCGTGCTAATTTTCTTTTACTCGTTCTGATCAAGTCAAGAATGGCTCAGGGGGCTTCCCTGGTGGCGCAGTGGTTGCGCGTCCGCCTGCCGATGCAGGGGAACCGGGTTCGCGCCCCGGTCTGGGAGGATCCCACATGCCGCGGAGCGGCTGGGCCCGTGGGCCGTGGCCGCTGGGCCTGCGCGTCCGGAGCCTGTGCTCCGCAACGGGAGAGGCCGCAGCAGAGGGAGGCCCGCAGACCACAAAAAAAAAAAAAAAAAAAAAAAGAATGGCTCAGTATGTTGGTAATCTTTAACAGGTCTGTAACATTTTGTAAACGTATATTCAAAATGTGCATCTGCCTTTATTATGTGACTTAACTCAGTACTACCTGTTTTCTTTCAGATCCAGAACTGATTTAGTTCTTAAACGACACCTTTTCTTTGATCTCAGACCTCCAATCCCTGTGTTACTCCAGCCTTCTCTTTCAGCTCCTTAGAGCCTGATCACCCTCCTTTTACTAGTAAAGACCACAAGTTCCATCATCAAAACCACTCTCTTACACACATTTTCCTTTCCTTTGCCTTGCCGTTCCTGAGCCGCATACAACCAGAAAGCTCCTAACTTTGGATTAAGGGTATCATCATCCTTCTCTTCTAAGCATAGCAGAAGAAATGTCATGTCATGCAGAGAATGGTGCCATTACAGTTCCTAGTCTTCAGCATCAACTGAACATCAGTACTACCTACAGATCCTCTGATTGCCTCCTCAGATACCTCCTAAGCCCCACAAGTTACTATTTAAAATTCTTCTGCTATGTTTCCTATCACACTACCTCCCACTATCTTTTTTAAAAATTTTTTTGAAGGATAGTTGATTTACAATGTTGTGTTAATTTCAGCTGTACAGTGACTCGGTTATCATATTCTTTTTTATTATGGTTTATCCCAGGATATTGAATATAGTTCCCTGTGCTATACAGTAGGACCTTGTTGTTTATCCATCCTATATATAATAGGTTGCATCTGCTAATCCGAAACTCTCCATACTTCCCTCTGCCACCCCCATCCCCATTGGCAACCACAAGTCTGTTCTCTATGTCTGTGAGTCTGTTTCTCTTTCATAGATATGTTCATTTGTATTATATTTTAGATTCTGCATATACGTGTTAACATACGGTATTTGCCTTTCTTTTTCTGACTTACTTCACTTAGTATGATAATCTCTAGGTGCATTCATGTTGCTGCAAATGGCATTATTTCATTCTTTTTAATGGCTGAGTAATATTCCATAGTGTGTATATGTGTGTGTGTGTGTGTGTGTGTGTGTGTGTGTGTGTATATATATATATATATATATATATATATATCACATCCACTTTATCCATTCATCTGTTAATGGACGTTTAGGTTGTTTCCATGTCTTGGCGATTGTGAATAGTGCTGCTATGAAGTTAGAGGTGCATGTATCTTTTTGAATTTATAGTTTTGTCTGGGTATATGCCCAGGAGTGGAATTGCTGGATCATATAGCAACTCTATTTTTAGTTTTTTGAGGAACCTCCATACTGTTTTCCATAGTGGCTGCAGGTTGTATCTTTTCTACTAGTGAGGCAGACATACACTTTGTAGAGGAAATAGAAATCATCCCTTGGTAATTCCATCAAGTAGCTAATCCTACACATTCAGTTTGTGTGCATCTGATTAGTCATTCTTTGCTTAAAACTCTTAACTTCCCATTATCTTCAGGATAAAGTCTAAATCCCTTATTTGACTTGTGAGGTTTGTCGTAATTAGGCTCTGCTAATCCATCTGACTCTTTGTCCTACCAGTTTCCCTCTTGCGCTTCAGGCTTTAATGACACTGTATTTGTTTCAGTTCTACAAATTAGTCATGCTTTTGTTTTTTTGTGTTTTGTTTTTTTTTACTCTGAGTATTCATACATGATAAAGCCCTCCTCTGCCTGGAGGTCTATAACCTACCTTCTTTATCAGCCTATTCCTATTCATCCTGTGGATCTCAGCTTTAAATGTTCATTATTCTAGGATATCATACTGAGTTTCCGATATTGAATTAGGTATTCCTCCTACATTCTCCCAGAACTTTCTGTACTTGCCATACATTAGCACCTAATTCATTATATTGAAGTTTTCTAGTTACTTGTCTGTAATCTTCTTTGGCATACAGGATTCTTGTGGCCATTGGCTGTTTTTGATATTGTTCACTATACCCAGGGTCTGGTACATGGCAGCTGCCTAGTAAGTTTCTGATGACTGAATGATGTTATAAATTTAAATTGTTCATAAGAATAAACTAGATTTGTCACTCATGAAAAACAAAACTATTCTTGATCTCAAGTTCAGAGATGCTCCTTGGATCCTGGATAACATGACTCCTTACAGCAAATAAAACAGGGTGGGTTGGGGTTTTTTTTTCCTGAAAGTTTTTTTCATTTGCTCATTTTGTTTGGTTTTTATGTAGGTCAGTGGGATTACAGCAAAAATAATCCTATAAAAACACGTTTTTGTTTGTCAGAATGATCCTATGTACATGGATAATGACCTTTTTGGCATAACACAGGGCTAAATCCAGCTTTGATCAGTATTTAATAAGTTTAATATTGTTTCCTGATGAAAACTTGGAAAACTTAGCCACTTAAATGCAATATTCAGTCAGCAAAAATATTCTGAGTACATCATTGACAAACACTTGGGTTATATAAGTGAAGAAAACAAAGTCCTGTGTCTTCATGGAGCTTATATTTTAGAAAGGGGGCTTTCTGACAGTAAGCAAAAACCAAAAAGATAGATGATAGATAGATAGATAGATAGATAGAAAGATAAAAATAAATAGGTTATATTAGAAGGTGGTAAATGCTTTTGAGAAAACTAGATGACATTAAGGGAGAAATAGGAATATTGAGAGTAAAGGTACGGTTTGCAATTTTGAGTAGAAAACAGGTAACATCATTTTGAGCAAAGGTTTGATAGAGGTGAAGGAGTTAGCAGAAGAATTTCTTAGGTTGAGGGAACAGCTGTGCAAAAGTTCCTAGAGTGGAAGCCTGACTGACGTGTTCAATACAGCAACAGGGACCGTATAGACACAAATTATTTCATTGTTTTGTACTGTAATATCAATATTTCATTTGTTATGAGTATTTATCTGTGTTCCCTGGTTTTATAGCCACTCAGTGATATCTTGAAGATAGAACCAATAGCATTTCCTAATGAGCTGGGTGTAGGGTAAAGGCATATACACCTTTTATGCTCCGAGGGGCAACACAGGCAGAGTTCGGAAGGACCTCCTCTTAGGGAAGTTGAGAGGCCTGATGAGCACAAGTGTCTGAATCAAAGACTGCACTTTTTAGCCCAGAGGTGCACTAGGGTAGCTTCTGTTTAAAGAGCTGATATTCTCAAGATTTCACGTTCCCCTCTAGCACATAGATCAAGGAAAATTTGGAGCCCCTGTCTCAAGTTCAATGACATAAAGCATGGTCAAAATTATTTTATTCAGAAAAATATTAAAACAGTGTAATAACATTCCTACTACAGTTATGAGGCTGAGCCTGAGTCCACATCTAAAACGTATTTAATCTTGAACAATATGGTTATCCTTGAATACTCAAATTAGAGACATTTTTGCTGCTTGCCAATCTTCCTTAGAATTCAACATGTGTTTCCTATCAAAGTTCCATAGTATCTTGTACAATGATATGAAGACATCGTTTAGCTGCTTCTTTGGAAATTACCATGTCTGTACATTTACAACTGATTTTTTTGAAGCACTAAATAAACAATCATGAATCTCTTCATTGTTTGTTACCTACTTCAATCAGACTCCTAAATTATTTTAAAAGGCTTTTTGCAGGAAAAATTACGCTAAAAGCCATACCACATTGACCAAGTAGCAGCTACACGTTCTTGTCACTTCTAGTAAATTATTGGTTGCTCTGAAAATCTTTTATATTTGATATGCTGACCTTAAAGAATGACCTACTGTATTTAAATTTCAGACCTACTATATTTAAATAGCATGTTGGTAATAACTTCTTGAATTAATTATTTAAGGTATTCATTCATTGGCTAATTCATTTATTGACTACTGCTTATAATTTCTCTGTACTATGATATTTCATCTAACAGAAATTGTGTTGGAAATAAGAAAGTTCAACAGGCAGAAATAACCTGAGGCATTTTATACTGAAGATGTGAACCTCAGCTTCTTTGTCTCTCCACATGGTGACATCCTGATCATTTTAATCAGCATACTTTATTTGGATCATGAAAACACTATAAATATTAAATCACAGTGCAGTCAAACATGGGTTATTGCCACTTCTTTTAATGGTTATATGGCCATATTCTATGTAGTATTGAGTACAATGTCAGAGTCCAAAGACAGTGCTATTAAAGTGTAGTATTTAATTTTTTATTATTTTGATAAAACTGAGAAGGGCTTAAACATCTAATAACTTCTGTGAAGGAAACCTTACCATTTTATGAACTATAGTCAGATTTTAACAAAATTCACCACAAAATTGTCAGCAGGAATGATTTCTTTTTTAGGGAATACAGTGATTACCATAGCTCTCCATCTAAAAATTGCCCATCTATGTTCATGTGATTAATGTAACATGGAATTTACAAATTTAAATGCATAATGATGGAAAAGTGGAAATAAAGATTTTTATAATAATGCAGATCTGTACTGCATACATTTAATACGTTCACTCATTGGTTAGAAAGTGAATTGTGTTTAATAGCTCAACATTTTTAATTGGGTTTGCAATGATAATAAATTGTTATACACATTTTTAAGTGGATTTCCAGAGTTCTCAAATATTTAACTGCCTGCTACATTTTCATGTCTACTAGGAAGCAAACAGATAAGTACTTTACATAAAGTGTGATGTTATTATTTTTAAATGGCTTTCCTTTTTTTTTTTACCTACACAGTGCTTATCCCTAGGGGCAAATCTTTTTTTTCTTTAATATCTTTATTGGAGTATAATTGCTTTACAATGATGTATTAGTTGCTGCTGTATAACAAAGTGAATCAGCTGTATGTATACATATATCCCCATATCCGCTCCCTCTTGTGTCTCCCTCCCACCCTCCCTATCCCACCCCTCTATGTGGACACAAAGTACCGAGCTGATCTCCCTGTGCTATGTGGCTGCTTCCCAGTAGTTATCTATTTTACATTTGGTAGTGTATATATGTCAGTGCTACTCTCTCACTTCATCCCAGCTTACCCTTCCCCCTCCCCCTGTCCTCAAGTCCATTCTCTACATCTGCATTATTTATTCCTGTCCTGCCCCTAGGTTCTTCAGAACCTTTTCTTTTTCTTTTTAAATTCCATATATATGTGTTAGCATACAGTATTTGTTTTTCTCTTTCTGACTTACTTCACTCTGTATGCCTATGGGCAAATCTTTATAGAGGTTTTTCTCAACCTAATACTGTAGCAGTATTAACTGGGTTCTCTTGTCAGAATGAGCTTATGGGAACCAGTTTTAGAAGTGTAGTTAAACAAAAGGATTTCTAAGGTTAGTGAAATGACAGTACAACACTGAGAGTAGCACCAGAGAGATCATGGAAAATCAAAAACAGCCAAAGGCCTTTAGGTAAATCGGAAAACATGTATATTTTCTAACATATATTTTTCCTGCCTTTCTTCATTTTCATATATATCACTCTTTTAGTTCTCCATGTTATTTCTTTTCCTCTTGTGGATTCTAAAAGGAATTGAGATTGCTAAAAAATTTTTTACTCCTATAGACCAAATAAGCCTTATTTTGGAAGCAACAAAAAGTATTGGCAGTTTATCCAACTTAACTTTTCCTGTAGTTATATGAAAGTGACTCCCTAGATAAGCAAAAGGATCAACCAGAATGTCCTCGTGGTATAGAATAATGTCACTTAAATCCCTAACATACTTTGCCAGTATATTCAGTCCATAGAGTTGTGAACATTTTTCATCCATCCAGCAAGTATTTCTTGTGTGCTAAATGGTATATAAAACACCGAGTGGGTTATAAAAGAAGTGTAAAACAGAAATCTCATGTTTTGGGAACCTTAAAATCTACTCAGAATTATAAAATATATACATGTTAAATAGTTTATTAATAATGTAAAGCAATATGTTAAGTGCCATAATCATTTCACTTGATTTCCTGCTAATATTTTTCCTACCTCTCCAGTTGCTTTCTCTAAACATTGCATTTTCTATCCAGCCATTAAGTCATGGCATATCTTGAGTCTTGGTCCTCGATTCGCTGTATTATCTCTAGTCTTTCCATAGGTGACTATATCCATACCCATTAATTTCCACCTATACTGGGGACACTAACATTTATACCTCTAGGCCATACTCTTTTCTGCCTTCTTGATACCTCCTGTTGAATAACAGATCCAAAAGTTGACTCACGATCTTCCCTTCCAATCTAGACCCTCTTCCAGTACTTCTTTCTTAGGGAATGGCACGCACCATTGAGATGTGAAATCTAGAAACACAAAAGTCATCCTTGAGCCTTTTTTCTCAAATCTGTCTATTTCTTTCCATATCCCCCAGCCCACCACTCTAATCCAGGCTTCACCGGGACTTGAGTGAAGACTCCTAACTGGTCTGCCTTCATCTATGCTGATACTTTCCAAAGTATTGTCCATATAGCACACAGATTATCTTTAAAATTGAAATTCCAATCATATTATCCTATTGTTTAAACATGTCAATGTATCCCCATAAAGCCCTTTCTCTTTCTTTTTTTAACATGATGTTTGACAGCCTGCCTGATCTGGTCCCTATCTATCTCTGTCTTTGCTCTGTCTACTCCAGCTATACTGGACTCCTTGAAGACCCTTCCACAGACCTGTGAATGGAAAACTCATCTCCTTCCTTACTTTAGCTCTTACTTGGATTTTAGTTCCTAGCTTATGTGTAACTTCCTTGGGAAACCTCCTATTAATAGGTTCTCAGGATAGTGTATACCTTTCCTTCATGATTCATTAAAAAATTACATTTTTAATGTGATTTTTTTGGTTGGTGTCAGTTCTTCCACTTGATTGAAGTTATATGAGAGCAGAAAGAGTATCTGTTTTGCTCACCATTATAACCCTCGTACCTAGCACTGTGTCTGGAACACAGTATGAGCTCTAAATATGAACTGAATAATTCTGTGAATGAAAGGATGAATGAAGGAATGAATGAAACAATGGCTATAATAGAGAGTAACAGAAAAAATTTGTTGAAGAGAATAAGAAATGATAGGGAAAAATTAACGGAGGTTATGAAACTTGGGGAGGTCTTGGAAGGAAGGAGAGATTTGGAAGAGACAGTAAGGTGAAGAAAGGCATTCTGAGCTGGGGAACCATATAAGCAGAATATTAGGAATAGATATTATCTTCTTTAGGTGATAAGATGGTAACTTAATCAGGTAAAGCATTCTGGTTCATTTTTATAAACCATGGAGTTAACATTGACTATCCAAGATTAGTCTAAACTTATGGACTTCAGAATTCCAGGCAGTAGGAGACCATCCCAATAATAGTTTATCTAGTACATCATTCCATTGGGAGAATTAAAAAGGTTTATGACTTTGCAAAAATGCTGCTTTCTCAGAATAGGATATTTCAATTGATCTTTAAAAAAAGCAATACAGAAAGTACTTTTCCAATCAGTGACTACTTGTTCTTATTCTGGAGAATTATTTGGAAAAGTTTGGTGTTAATGACTATAACCATAGTGCTTTCAACTCAGGTCAGGATGATAAATCCCCTCACTTGTTTTCTTCATTTTAAAATTCTTCCTGAGTTTGATACATGCATAGTGGGATAGTAGAAACTATGATGCTGTTACCTAGCTTCCCTATGAGACCCCTATCTTCCATTTGACATGGATTCAATATGATTAAAAGTGAAAATGGAAAATAAGTTAATTATTGCTGTTCTGCATCTATTTCATTGCTCTGTTGTTTTTAATTCTTCATTTATGTTGGTGACCTTTTCTGTGTTTGGGCAAGCATCCCCTAAGCTTTTATTCAGTGATTAAGAAGCATTCATTACACACTCTGTTTGACATGGTCATTACTTAATGCTCACTTAACAAAATTCTACAAGACCAAATTATCACAGTGGGTGAAGGAACAGATGGCCAGCTGGCCGGAATCCATGACTGCTTCGTTTCATGCCTTCTCAAGTCTGCCACAAAGAAGCCACATGCTAGACCTAAGGAGGCTGTCCAAACAGTAACTTGCGTGTCCAACTGTGCTTCAATATTCTCAGCTGTATAGTCTGGGTAGGTGCTCTTCCCATCTGAGTGTAGCTGGATCCCTGAACTACAGGGATCTCACTGCCTCATGGTTAAGATGGCAGTCACAGAGGGCAGATTCCAAAAGTAAAAATAGAAATCCTTTCCCCCTCTTCCTGTCATTGCCTTCAAAATCAAAACCACTTTGCTAAATTTCAAAAGAAAGAGCTGTAGTTTTGTGGAAAGAGTGCACCTACTTTTAATACCTATTTGTAATTATAAGATTATCCACAATCTGATATTTTAAAAATTGCCACAGCCTTCAGCAAACAAAATTGAGCTTGGCTCCAGGCTTAAAATTGGATTGTTGCAACCTGCTAGATGTGGATGAGAAAGGGCTACAAATGAAAATGCAACCAACCTCTAAACTTTAGGTTTGTGTTATAGACTATGAAAGGTAGTTTAGATTATATGCTGTTGTTCCTAAAATTAATACTAATTTTCAGTCAATCATCATATATGTATGAAGCAGCATCAGAGTATCTAGCACTTTATCAGCGTATATGGGGATTAAAAAAAATACAAGGAGTAGGGGTTCCTGCGCACGAGTGTTTATAATCTTGTCAGGGAGGCAAAAGACCCCCGTAAAATAATTAGAGAAGGAAGCAGTATACAGTGAGATGCTAATCATGCAGTACAGGTAGCAAGTTCAGTAGAAACCTGAAAAAGGTGAAGAGCTGTCAGAGGAAGATTGATGAAGAACATGGAAATTTTGTAGCTGCTTAGAGACACCACGTGAAACAGTGAGATTGCTTGATGCTCCTGAAACCTGGGCTCAGATATTTGCTTATAACAGAAACACATTGGTCTCTCCTCTGTCTTTACTCCATGCCCCATCCTACTGACATGTAGAAGAGGAAACAAACCAAGGTAGCTAATGGCAAACTTGAATGATATCTTACCACTTTACACCACCTGCTGATGTGTATTCTGGAGCTCGAATTGTATTTTGCAATGCATGGAATGTGAGTTCTGACAGATGCACTTTTCAAACAGGTGATTTGCTGAGTTCTGTTTGGAAACAGCTCCCTGATTTTAAAGGGCTTTTTAAGGAATTAGAGAGAAATTCTTATGATTTATTGGCAATAACCAGAGCTGGCTTTTTACAATCACTAGAAGCAGAAAGAGATTTTTTTTTTCCCCTCGATTAATCAAAAATTATTGGGCTTCCCTGGTGGCGCAGTGGTTGCGCGTCCGCCTGCCGATGCAGGGGAACCGGATTCGCGCCCCGGTCCGGGAAGATCCCACATGCCGCGGAGCGGCTGGGCCCGTGAGCCATGGCCGCTGAGCCTGCGCGTCCGGAGCCTGTGCTCCGCAACGGGAGAGGCCACAACAGAGGGAGGCCCGCATACCACAAATAAACAACAACAACAACAACAAAAATTATTGAATGTCCGTTTTTTCAATTAGATTGGATTGCATTTATGGTTTCTAAAGTTTCATAGGAATTTTCACAAGGAAATCCCTTCTCTTACTCTAGTGGCTATCTGAAAAAAAGGAAAACATGACATTGATTATCATGATGGTCCATACTTTAGATATCCATGTTTCCTGTAGATTTTAGAAATGTTTATCCTATTGACCCAAGATTTCAAGGTGCACTTGGGTCTTCTATTACTAACTTCAACAGTAATAATTACTTAATTTTATACAGCATTCAGTAGTTTATAAAAGGCTTCTGTACACTATCTTTAATGTTCATAGGCATAATATGCCAGAATTAGTGTCCTTTATTTTAGAAAGGAAATCAAATGGCAGCATTATCTTTTGTCTTGTGTTCAGTACATATTGTTCTGTTAATGATAACATCACATAATCAATCAGGAAGCAAATATTATTGGTTAGGTAAAAAAATGTCCCAAAACAGACAGCATGTTTTGAAGGACTAAAAAAATGTATATGCATTGTGACTACAGACTAATGAGACAGATTTCTGTTTGAGTAATAAAACATTCTGAGCTGACGTGGTGGTTTAGGATGCTTATTTTGGCATCAGTGCAGGATGAATGGACAGAGGAAGAAATGTAAGATGGAGCTATAGTAATAGTTATCACTTTGTAAATGATAGATCCTCTTGCTATATTTTGTTAATAATTTTTAAAAGTCATACTAATATTTAAAAAGATATCTATTTCTTGGGAAAAGAGGACATATCAACTATTGTCACTCAAATGATTACATGTGTTTATAGAAATAATGTGTATAATGGCTTTCCTCAGAGTGCTGGCTGACTAGTACGTAAAAAACGTACTACCATTGGCAAGCCCAACTCTAAACTAGAGTAAATGGCTAAAGATCAACCCCAAGAAATCTTAATTCTTTCTTCAGTATTTTCTTCAGTCATGCAGTGACAGGTCCTCCTTGATGGCACCTAAATAGCCACTTCTGCACTCTTCCTAGGCACTGCTCCAAACTTAACTGCTCTCCTGATCTCCAAAATCATCAAATTTTTTACCACTCTGTGTGATGAGAGCCAAGTGAAATTAGTTTTAGCTAAGGTGTTAATTGTTGATAAATATGAGTGCTTTGTCAGCCAACTCTAACAATAGACGAGGGCTCTGGTTTCCTTAGTCAGCTTCATTGCTACAAGAAACAACTACTTAGGGACTGCAGTGGATTGAAGAGTACCTGTCCAAAATTCCTGTGTACCAGGAATCTCAGAATGTGACCTTATTTGGAAATAGAGTCTGTATTCGTTTGCTGGGACTGCCAAAACAAAATACCACAGCCTGCGTAGCTTAAACAATAGAATGCATTTCCTCACTGTTCTCATAGTGCAAGATCAAGGTGTCAGCAGGTTTGGTTTCTCCTGAGGCCTTTCTCCTTGAGTTGTCAATAGCTACCCTCTTACTTTGTCCTCACGTGGCCTTTCCTCTGGTATTGGAACATTGCTGATATCTCTTTTGTGTGTCCAAATTTCCTCTTCTTATAAGGGAGGTTGGATTGGGTTAGGGACCATATTATGGCCTCCTGTCACATTAATTGCCTCTTTAAAGTCTGTATCTCCAAATATAGTCACATTTTGAGATACTGGAAGTTAGGGCTTCAACATACGAATTTGGGGGGAGCACAATCCAGCCCATCACAAGGGCTTTGCAGATGTAAGTAATTAAGGATCTTGAGATGAAATTATTCTGGACTAGGGTGGGCCGTGAATCCAATGACTGGTATACTTATAAGAAGAGGAGAGAACACAGAGAAACACAGGAAAGAAGGCATGTGAGGCAGGGATTGGAGTTATGCTGCTACAATCCAAGGAGCACCAAGAGCCACCAGAAGCTGGAAGAGATAAGGAAGGGTTTTGCCCTAGCATCTTGAGAGGGAGTATGGCCCTGCCGACACAC
This sequence comes from Physeter macrocephalus, assembly GCF_002837175.3. NCBI lineage: Eukaryota > Metazoa > Chordata > Mammalia > Artiodactyla > Physeteridae > Physeter > Physeter macrocephalus. Next base: position 84,525,721 of record NC_041221.1, on the reverse strand, counting down.
CTTGATTTCAGACTTCTAGCCTACAGAGCGAATAAATTTCTCTTGTTTGAAGCCACCAGGTTTGTGGCAATTTGTTAAAGCAGCCCTGGGAAACTAACACAGGAACCCTAAACACCTTTGTAGCCGCTAGTCATCTCAGTGCCTTCCTCTAGACAGTTATATATGAAGAGAGTCTGGTATTAATTCTCGAGGAGAAAGTTTTTCAATAGGTATTTAAAAAAAATCTCCCTTTAGCCTCAGATTTCAGTTTTCATAATGTATTCAAATATTTTATATTTAAGGAACAATTTGTTAAATTTGCTGATTCTCTCCTTAAATGGAATGTTTTAGATTTATTTATAGTTTACCTCTCTATACATATACAAAATACCCAGAAAATATTGACAGTTTTTTCCCCAAATGCCTGAATTTACAATTTTCTTTTAAAAAGGAGTAGAAAAGAGGAAGAGGAAGAAGGAGGAGGAGGAGGAGGAAGAGGAACAACTAGTGTTAAAAATGGTTTGAAAGCATCAATCATGTGAACATTCCCAGAATAACTCCTTCTTTTTCAACCAGTTTAAAATAGAGTGGCAATGGCTCAAAATGGCAACTGCCCAAATGTTCAAACCTTATTAAATATCAAAGCAACACTATGATAGAATTTTAATGTGTTTTTAAGACGAGAGTTTGGACTGAACTTTTGGGTCATAACTATTCCTATTTGCTTGCATTGCTAAAACAACTAGTGAAACTAAGCTCTTGCAATGGTCTTACTGGCATTTCCTTACTACATAATCTAAAATGTACATTTATTTTTAATATCTAAGTGCCAATGTTTTGAGAGTATAATTTGTAAAATTGACCAGGTCTGTGTACACATTGTCACAGGAGAGTGTTAACCTATTTACTTTCTAATAATCTGCTTACACGCCATGAGGAATTTATGATTTGGGGCATAGTCTCTAAATGTGTGAGAAGTTAGCCATGTTACACACATAGAAATCACTTCAACTCTCTACTGTTGGAATTGTGAGAAGGTAGACGCAGAAAAGCAGCAAACCATATACAGATCTATTGCTTTTGTGAGCAATTAATCTTGTTGACATATTTATATGAACTTTCATAAAAATGCCTGAAAAGCATGCTGTTGACTTCAGTTGTTCATTAATATTGATCATATGCTGTCCCCATTGTGTTAGGAGCTACTTAAAGATTACCTACAAAAGTATTACAGTGTTATCGATTTTAAAACTCCCTGAAGCCTCTGGTATCTTGCAAGTCCGCTTATACTTTCATTAAGAATGACATTACCAAGTGTTGTCTAATCAGATAATTTTGACTTTTATGAATACTAATCAGAACTGAAGCTCATAACCACCATTGTGTATACTTCTTCTGTACACCTGTAATACAAAAAGAAGCAGACTTTTGAAATGGAAACGAATTGAGATGGCCCTTGTTTGTACAAGCTCTGAGTGGTTCAGTAACACTGCTTTGATTTCAAATTTTGCTCTGCTGTTAAATTGTTTTCAAAGCAATGTATAAGTTATAGATTAGCGCTGACGTGTTACAAAAAATATGTGAGGTGTCCTAAATATTCCAAAGTTTTGGCAGCAAACGTTAACAATGTGGCCATATTACAAACATTTGTTAATACGATTATCACTAAGGAAATTCTAGAATTAAATTTTCAGAAACCATACATAAATAAAAAAATGTTAATACTGAGCATAGTGTATTCGCAGTGAAAGATAGCCATTAATATTACGTTTAAAAAATGAGATACATAAACTGGATCACTAAGTATTTTGTTGTTAGCTTCCTCATCCAGCTGCTGATAATTCCACTCAAAACATTTATCACAAATTACTAGCAGAACTCAGCACATAATAGATGCCTAATGAATAGATGTTGTTTAAGTTTAACTGGAAAAAACAAATTAACAACACCTCTACGTTGAGCAAGGTCAGGGTCAGTTTCTTTCTTATTCTCACAGTACAAGCAATGGTATATGCTATAGATTGCTATATGCTAATCTATATATTGCTATATAGATTCTATATGCTATAAATGGTTATTATTTTTCAGTGTGCCAAGACCTTAAAATATTACCTACTTACTTTCAGTATCAAAATAGAGAAGATTATTGGATGCAGGGGAAAATTAAAAACAGACAAGAGTTTCCTAGAATGTCTAATTCTCATATGACCAGCTCACTTATCCTCTGGGGAAAGAAACCTGGAAACTCTTGATACATATTTTAATTGTCATTATTTAACATCAAACATAAAATTTTGGGGCTACCAAGAAAATTTTGTGAGTTGAGAAGTTGGGCTACATTTATTATCTTTATGTACTAAGTTATATTCTCATTATTTCTTTTTGCTAATGTTTTAAGTGAATATCTTTCTTTATACAGGAATTATTAAATTAGGAGACTAAAACACTATTAATCAGATTATATGATGTTAAATTTTTCTTGATTATATATTTTCCAAAGAATTAGGATAACAGGTATAATCATTAGGCAAAAGTTTACATTCTAATGATCTGTTATTTACAGTTATAATAATATTACAAATGTAATATTCTAGAAGCTTAAACTGTATTAGAGACAAAAAATATTGGAAACTAATTGTGAATTTAAAGGTCTTGAACATTAAAAGGTGTAGAAAAGTTACAGAAAGTATCCTAATTAATTACCAGCTGAAATGCCAAAAGACATTTATAGCTTATAAACCTTGTAAGCTTTAATGGGGTCTCCGCAAAAGATATGGTTATCACTCATTAGTCCCATATCGTTGTTTATTAAAAATTTATCAGAAACCTACTGTGTGCTGACCATGACTCTTACCAGAGAATTAAGGGTCTAATGGAGAGAAGTATCATGTAACCAGTCATTTCAACACTCTACCGTGAGTTCTCCAAAAGAATGTATACAGGGAATATAACATCAGTTTCATGGTATAATTATTAGGGACAAAAAAGAAAAAAAATCTGTATGTTGGGCAGGGTCAACTTCTTATCTTCACAGTATAAGCAACGGTATACACATACCAAATATATTATTGCAAAATAATAGGGGAAAATGCGTTTGACAGTTGATTTCAAATATAGCTGAAGTGGAGTACTGTTAGCATAGCAGAGCCTCTCTATATTCATAATATCTAACACACTGACCCATTTGCTGAAAATACTCTGAAATATTTCCATTTAGGAAGCCTTTGGAGTCGTGTATTATTTATAGGAATGTGCTTAGTGAGTGCATGCTGATTCTGTAGGCATCTGTCAAGATTAACATAATCTACAGATCTTCAACGGGGGGAAGTGTGGCTTAAAGGAAAGGGCTTAGGTTTGTAGTCGGGCAGAATGTGTTAAAGAAAATCTTGGCTTTTGCAGTTACATATGTTACTTAACCTCTCTGTGCAAGCCTGTTTTCTTGCCTGTAGAACAAAGATATGTTCTTACAGAGCATCATAAAGAATACTATGTATTTCATGTTGCTTAGCGTATAAAGCACTCTAGAAAGGTTAAATCCTTGCCCCATTTGCCTTACCTCATCCTCGCCCTGTAAATGAAATTCGTTGAATTTCTTAGAGTCAAAAAATAACAGCAGCTACAACCTTTGTAACAGATAATCTTTTTCTGAAACCCAGATATCAGCTGAGGTCATGATGTCTTTGGGGGTATAAATAAAATGAGCTCCAACTCTCTAGCTCGCATCTTTGGGGAATCTCAGAGGCTGCACCAAGATTGCTGGGCAGACTTTGCCTTTGCCCTTTGGAAATATCTAGAGTGTCTAGGACTAGACACCTCTGTCAGCTCGGTCTTCAGGTTCCTGTATCCACTGGATTCTTGAGTCCCTCAGGCGTCGTGTCCTGCAACACTTCTTCCCTTCTGCCAGGATGAGCCAGATGAATAGCACAGCTCTTTCCCCTTGATTTCCCCCAATGCCACACACAGGTCTGACTGTAGATCTGGATAGTCCAGCAGAGACAGGTCACAATGCAGCAGTGCCAACAACTTAAACCTGAATTTTAGACATCACAGTTTCTTACCAACTACTTTTCTTCCCATATTACAGCCTCTCACAGCATACTGCTTGACGCCCCCTTGCTCCCTGAAATTTACTTCCATCTCTGCTTGTGGGGTCTCCCCTCCTGGGTTGTCCCCATTCATTCCTAAGTTCTTCCCTCTATATGGCAGAGCCACTAACTCATCCTCAGCTTCTAGCCAAGTCCTACTTTTCCAGAGATGCAGGAAACATGAGTAAACAGAGTCATCTATTCCAGGCTCATATTTGCTCCTTGTTCTTCCAAGTGACTTCCATTGACCACTTTCCTCATAATCACGGCTTTAACTGCTCCCAAGGACTGGCCAGAGGCCTTACTATTTCAGTTGTTTGCTTTTTATCCCTCCCTCACCCAGCTCTGTAAGTAGAAGGGAACATGGAAAATATTTATTTTCTTTCTGATATAAATAATATCACCTTCTTGAGGGGTCAGGAATAGCTTAATCATTTTTGGTTTTAATAACTTTTTTCCTACTAGAGAGAATTCCTTAAACTCAACATTCCTCATACTAGTTGAGGGTTTTGTTTTTTATCTTTGAGAAATCACTGAATTCTAATTAGGCTTGTTTCTTCATCTGTAAAATTGAAAGATTGGATTAGGTGATCTCCAACGCTCCTTATTTATTTGTTTAAAATTATATAATTCTTAGGCTATAATTATTAATATCTTTTTGGCAATTATATGCATGGTTATCAGTTATCAGTTAATAAAAAAATCTAAGTCATGTATTTTCTTATTTTGAGTGAACTGATTAGTCAGCCCTCTAATGTCACTTTTATTTCTTTCACTCCTCCCCCGTTGGTTGATTCTGTAAAGAATGTAGGTTTTAGGATCACAGATTCTTAGCTTGAGACCTAAATGCATCACTTGTAGATGTTCATTTGGGAAATATTATCTAATCTTTCTGTCTTTAAGTTTTTGAAAAAGGTAAAAGAGAATGGTAAGGACAACTACATCATCTAGTTGCTAGGAGGAATAAATGAGATTATTTATGTGAAAGGAATTTGTAAGTTGTCAGGCATCATTAATGTTAATTAATTTGAAAGGAGGGAGGAAATAGAAAGTGAGAAAGAAGAGAATGAGGGAGGGATTCTGTAGCATGGTTTGCATCTCTTCGTGATGGAAAAAAATGACCACTGGTGTTAGCACCTTCCTGTCTCAAACATCTACAACCTACCACCTCAAGGACAGGTATTAGTTGGTCTAATTGACAAGTACTGCATAGCACTAAACTACCTACTTGAATAAATGTATTATTTTTAATGGGTATGAAGATATCTGGAGAAAAATCACAGATACATTGATTTCTTTTCACTCTTTGAAAGTCAGCCCTACCAAGAATTGAGGATCTAAACACCAGAGTTGCCACATTGTTGCCTATTTCATGCATATCTTTATTAGATTCTCCAACCATGGAATTTTGTGAAATTTTAAACTGGAAGAAACTGTCAAACAGCTACTGGAGGATGTGATAGAATTATGAAGTCTTGCAGGATAACGTTGCCCAAACTCTGAGTGCTTTCTGTTGTCAACTTTGTGATGATGGTGAATTTCCTTTTCTCTCATCAAGTTGTTAAATGGCTTTGACCCACACTTGGGTAGCCATTCACTATTGTGACCTTTTAATACAGAAGTCCCCAACCTTTTTGGCACCAGGGCCCTGTTTCGTGGAAGACAATTTTTCCACGGACAGGGGTGGGGAGGGTGGATTGTTCAGGCGGTAATACGAGCAATGCAGAGCGATGGGGAGCGGCACATGAAGCTTCGCTCGCTCGCCCGCCCCTCATCTCCTGCTGTGCGGCCCAGTTCCTAACAGGCCACGAACCGGTACCGGTCCATGGCCCAGGGGTTGGGGACCCCTTATTTAATAGCCTTGCCTGATGGAGCCCCCACCCAGCTGACTCTGGTTATCACCATTCTTGTGCCAACACTTTCACCTACTCTCTAGTCTCTGCTGAAACCACTTACTTTTTCCTTCACTAATCTTCCTCCAGACTCTGGAATTCATCTCTACATACAGTCAGACACTTGGTTTAATTACTCTTGCTTTCCTTTTCTAGTATGTACATCTTAACTTTCTCTTCAGCGATTTTTGTTTCACATAAGTGTGTTCTAGTCTCTCCAATTAAAAAAAAAAAAAAAGGACAAAATTAGAGAATACTATATATTTTGCTTGGCCTTTCTTCATCTCCCAGGGAGATCTTTTTCTTCCTTCAACTTTTCTTCACAAACTCCAATCTGGATTCTGCCCTGAGTCGATCAGCATCTTCCAAGAGGCCAACTAACAATATAAGACAGAATTAGACATGCAAAAGGTTTATTGGGTGGTTGGGGGGGATAACTGTCATGGACAAATGAGAGAAAGAGCAAGAGTAGGTAGGAGGAGCCTTCAGACTGTGACACAAGCCCATCAACTCTGAAGGGAGAAAAGGAAGGAAGGAATATTGCAAAGAAAAAGACTTGGATGCTATGCCAGTTGAAAAAAATCTCAGCCATACCAAAGGGGCACCCCAGAGTAAAGACTGTGCAGTAGAGGAGTCCCAGGGTCAGGCAGGACTGGCCCAGCTCTACACCTCCACTGTGCCGGCAGCTGGTTCCCTCCAAGGGAGGTGGAGCATCACAATCCTCTTGAATCTCACAGTACCAGTCACTCTGGTGAAGTTACTTTCTCAAAGCTTAAAAATAACTCTCAGTGTCTCTTCTCTAGATTTGCAACTTTCGATGAGCTACTTCCTATACATTGGCAAAAAAATTGTAGTTCTCCCCAAATATGCCCCACCACAAACTCACAGATAGTCGAAAAAAGTATTGCAACCAGCTATCCACTCCACTTGACCCATGTGGTTATAGTCACTTACAAGTTTATGCTACTTTCACCAGCAGGATACAAAAGCTCTTCTGTGTTCATAACTCTAGAAATTGCCATTCACTATTACTTTTTAAACATGCAGAAGAGATGTTATAATTCAGAGACCTTAATAACAATATTTTACTTAGTGCTAATACTTTTTGAGTGTTTCATATGTGTCTGTTCTGGGTATTTTATATGTATGAATTCTTTTCATCTCTATCATCCCTCTTTGTGGTAGATTGTATTAGTGTTGCATTCAACAGAAGATGAGACCGAGGTAAGGAGAGGTTAAATAAATAGTCCAGGACCACATGGCTAGAAAGTGATGAAACCAGGATTCAAACCCAGGCCATTGGTCTCTAGAACTCCCACAACTACTACATTTCCTGCGGCACTAATATCCAGAACACTTTTCTCTATAAAATTGTTAATTGCAAAATGTTGACCCAATGTCTACTTTAAAGCATATGCAGCATGCAGCAATATTCTTTTTCTGTCTTTCAGGTCCCTGCACTCCTAATCCGTGCCATAATGGAGGAACCTGTGAAATAAGTGAAGCATACCGAGGGGATACATTCATAGGCTACGTCTGTAAATGTCCCCGAGGATTTAATGGGATTCACTGTCAGCACAGTAAGTCATCCACAGTCATTGTGCTTTTACTATCATTGATTGCAAAATATACAAGTCATTATCATTCTTGTTTGTAGTAGAATGATAGAATCTTTGAGCAGCAAAGAGCCCTGGCCATTGGCTAATGCTACTTCTCTCCCACTGAATACGCCACATTCCCCACTGACTCCTAGACTGTGTTTCTATCTTCCCAGGCGTGTTGGCCCTTTTCATCGTTGTTCAGCCATACTTGCAAAATGCTGCTTTTATATTGAACTGATATGTGTCTCTTTCTTTCACATTTGTCCTAAAGCTGCATTCTTCAAGCTTCTTAGACATTATTCTGGTATTTGGTTCAGAGATGATACCCAGAAAAGAAAACTGCCCACTCTGCCCTATCTATAAGCCAGTTTCCTCCTTCTCACATGTCAGCATTTTTAGTGTGAAAATTTTGAAAGTTAAACAAGTGTGCTATCTGCATATCTCTCTTTTATGCTTGTTCTTATTTAACCTGAAGTTAAACAAAGTATGTCCACTTGTGATGATTTCTTCTTAGAAGTATGGCTAAATATTACTGTCCTTCTAAGGATGGCTAACAGTAAAAATCTGCCTTTGTATACTCTTACACTCTCCACCCTAGAGCCCTGCAGCACAGGAAAAAAAAAGCTAGGATGGTATGACCTTGGGTGCAGTCCTTGCCACTAAACACTGGACAGCATCCCATTATGAAAATTCTATTCTCATTTCAAGGGGGGATTCCTCTGTAAGTTTGTGTGCTCAATGCAAGCAGCCCTTGATTGGGGGGCTCAAGTGGGGTTGCCAGACTGTCTTCCTCTGGATGCTGCTCTGACACTATGTCACAAAGCTTTTCCAATAAGTTAGTAATATTCTCTTCAGGTGATTAGGTTAATGTCAAGGCAGCCAAGATTCTGGGCTCCCATCTCTGTCTTTCCAGAGATGTTTTGAGATATTCATGTGTGAAGGCTGAGCAGTGATGCTACAATAAGGAAAAATCAGCTCTGGTGACTTTGGACTCAGCCTGACAAAAATCAGGGGCTTCTCAGTCCCTTTTTGGTGATCTGAGCCCTTAGAGACAATTACAAGCAGTGTAGGTATTACAGTAGGCTGTATTATGTGTATTATAACAGGCTTCTACAGAAATTCCACAAATTCCTGGCCATTGCAGGTCTCCAGAAAAGTACACAATATTCTCAAAGTCTCAGAGCCAAGATGCACTCTACATTTTTTGCTGATGATTGGAAATCTGGCTCTGTCTGACATATCCAATTTTGCCTTACTCATTCTTAACATCATGGTCTTAATCAACACTCTAGTATTCATGGCTTATATATTCATTACTCACGCTAGGACATTCGCCATTCCCTTATTCCCCTCCCTCTGATCAATATCCTATTCCTCCTTCAAGACTCAGGTTCTATAAGACCTTAAACCTATGTTTAAGGTTTATGGGAAGCTGGAGGCTGAGGGATTCAATTTAGAACTGGGATTTTGTGGTCTAAACAAACTGGTCCTTCTTCTCTGAAGTGCATCACTATTAGAAGCAGCAGAGAATGAAGGAGAGAGATTGGATTTGGAATCAGAGACCTGGATTTGAGACCTGACCTGTAAGTTATTGGATAAATGACCCTGAGCCAGTCACTTGACCTTTCTGTGCTTGAAGACATATAAATAGAGGAATTGAACTAGAAATAAATGATCTCTGGCTCATACAAACTAGGAAAGTATTATGACTAAATGGGCAGCTTGCTTACTGTACAAAGGTTATCAGGTCTTCCTCTTTACAGATAAAATTGAAAAGGATTATATATTGGGAAAGCAAATTTAGAAGTGCTGGAAGCCCTGAGAGCTTTTCCAGGTGGGAGAACCAAAAGAAGCAGCTGTTTAATCCCTTGCAAGAACTGCTAGGGATTTGGGTTTGTGTTTCACAGTGGTAATTATCTTATAGCCTAGATATACTCTAAAACCTTGCAATTCAAAGTGTAGTCCTGCATCAGCATTACCTGGAAGCTCTTTGGGAATGCAGATTACCAGGTGCCACCTCAAACCAATTAAATCAGAATCTTTTAAAAAATGATCCCCAGTTGACTCCCACACATATCGAAGTTTGAGAAAAATTGCACAAGGCTTTCAGTAGCTAGAACTAGTTCTCATAGGTTAAGGTAGCAACTTCTGCATTCAGTTATATAACAATGCATTATAGGCAAAATATTTATTATTTTTTTGCTAGTAAAAACTATACCGAAAAGCAGTGAAAATCAGAGATGGACCAATATGATATGAGCATTTCGTTTGGGAAAAGAATTGAAAAAAATTCTTCAGACATCCAATTATAACAGGGCTTATTAATTTACTTCTATATGACAGAATGTGAATTAAATATCTTTTGGAATATGCTAAATAGTTAAAGAATTTTAAGTTTCATGATATAGGAGTGACAAATACATAGTTAATAGGTTTAGTTTAACAACTATTTTGTCAGTATGTTACAAATTAGAAAAAATGTTTCCAGTGCTAGCATTAATATTACCTACATATGTTTTTTTTTTTAATTAGGTTTTGGTTTTGAGAACAGTTTTAGGTTTACAGAAAAATTGAGCAGAGAGTACAGAGAGTTCCCATATATCCCCCTTCCTTAGTCTTCTCTCTTATTAACTTCTTGCATTAATCGGGTATACTTGTTATAATTGATGAACTGATATTAATATATTATTATTAAGTAAAGTCCATAGTTTACATTAGGGTTTACTATTTGTACTGTACAGTTCTATGGATTTTGAAAAATGCATAATATCATGTGTCCACCAAAGCCTCATACAAAATAGTTTCACTAACCTAAAAATCTGTACTCCCAACCCCTGACTTTTTTTTTTTTTTTTTTTTTTACTGTCTCTGTGGTTTTGCATTTTCCAGAATGTCATACAATTGGAATCCTACAGTATGTAGCTGGAATCATATACTATGTAGACTTTTCAGAGTAACTTGTTTCACTTAGCAGTATGTATTTAAGTTTCCTCCACATCTTTTTGTGACTTGATAGCTCTTTTTGCTTTTAACCGCTGAATAATATTCCACTTTATGGATGTACTTCATTGTGTTCATTCACCTATTAAAGAACGTCTTAGTTGCTTCTATTTTTGGCAATTATGAATAAAGCTGCTATAAACATTCATGTGCAGGTTTTTGTGTGGACATAAGTTTTCAACCCGTTTGAGTAAATACCTAAGAGTGTAATTCTTATGGTAACAGTACATTTAGTTTTGTCAGAAACTGCCAAACTGCCTTCCACAGTGGCTGTACCATTTTGCATACTTGTCAGCAAAGAATGAGAGTTTCCTATTCTCACAAGCATTGGTTATTGTCAGTGTTTTGGATTTTAGCCATTACAAATGCTTTTTTGGTAATGAAAATAGCATGAGGTTGTAACTTTATAACTAATAATGATTAGTATTGGTTTTTATATAGAATTATCAAATTATACATGTTCTTAAAATGCCATACATTAATGTGTATCATATACCTATATATGTAATTATGTGTATATATGTGTATGTACATATATGTACATATACACACACATGTGTGTGTTAATTATAAGATGTAAATTATAAGATGAGTTGAACACCAAAATTGTCTAGAGGTTAGACTTTTGAAAGGCATTTTTAAGCAAGCACTTTTCTGGTGGGAGCTGCATTTTGGGCTGGCTAGAAGTAATCATATTTTATTTGTTGCCTAGTTACAAATCTAATGCCTTAGGGAAGGACTGTTTCTTCATTCTCAGAATTCTTTGCCCATCTTACTACTGAAGGCATTCTGTGCATTCTCCCTACCTGTGCACAGCTCTGCAACCTTCAATTCCTTTTATTGGGTTGGCCAAAAAGTTCAAACTGAGACAGTTGGCCAGAAAAATCACAGAATCTAAAATTTTCCTCTTTGTATATTATGCTAAATGTTGTAAACCAGTTTTGTGTTAATTTTATACTATTGACTAATGGATTCATACATTCAACAAATATTTACTGGGGACATGAGTCATTTTACTTTTTAAAATTACATATTTCACTTTTCTCAGAGTTAGCCAATGGTATTTGCTGTTTTGACAATCACTGTTAATTGGATTAATTACATATTTGGCAATTACATGTGTTTTCTGATAGATGATGCTTGTTAGAATCTGGTTCCACCTCAGCCCTATTGAATCACAATCTTTGGTTGGTACCCTGGATATAGTTAAAAGCATCCATATGGTCCTTAGGTGCACCAAGCTTGAGGACTACTGGCTAAAAGAATGAACTTTAATTTCCAAATTATACGGGAGCAAACTTGATTTTAGGGAAAGAATTCTGGATTAGACTTGGATTTTTTTTTTTTTTTTTTTTTTTTTTTGCGTTACGCGGGCCTCTCACTGCCGTGGCCTCTCCCCCCGCGGAGCGCAGGCTCCGGACGCGCAGGCCCAGCGGCCATGGCTCACGGGCCCAGCCGCTCCGCGGCAAGCGGGATCCTCCCGGACCGGGGCACGAACCCGTGTCCCCTGCATCGGCAGGCGGACTCTCAACCACTGCGCCTCCAGGGAAGCCCTAGACTTGGATTTTTGATGCAGCTCTATCTTGATCAATTGATGAAGACTTGGTTAGTATTTAATGGTTCTTTGATTCAGCTTTCTCATCCAATGATTCAGTTCAATTCAGTAAACAGTTACTGAGAACTTCACACTGTATTATGTGCTGGAAATAATATGTCTATAAAAAGTAGAATTAATAATCCTTTGTCCTGCTTCCCTAAATAGTATATTTGTTAGAATAAGATGAGACATTTTAGAACATACTTTACATATCTTAAAGGGTAGCAAATTCCTAATGGATGAATATTTTAAAATATAATGGAGATTCCTATTGGTCTTTAATTTTTCCCTTCTCTTAAAAAAAATTTTAATTGTAATTTTTTTTCAAAAAAAATGAGTTGTAGGGCAGGGAGGGAACCCTAATTTGGAACTTTATGCTTGTCTATAAGAATTCCTCTCTTACATCCTTAATTCTAAGAGGTTATTATTATTTTGTTAAATTACTCTTTCTAATTTTAGCTTGATGGCCTCTTTATTTTAGCTTTCCCACTAGAGGATAAATTTGTCCTAATAAAGTATTCACTTCAAAACTATGTGGAAACAACCTGGAGTTATTACTGACACCTGCAAGCTATGTAACCACAATGGCTAAATAAAGACCTCTAAGGAGACTTCCAAAATAGACTTGCCTCCAACCTCAAAAGGTTTCTGATTGTAGATAGAGAATTCAGATTTTTCTGTTCGCTGAGGACTTTGCAGGTCAATGTTAGACCCCTTAACTCTATAAGCCAGAGGTTCTCGAACTTGGTGTGCATATGCATCATCTGGGAGTACAGATAAATATTCAGATTTGTCTTGTTCATCTGTAGAGATTCTAATTCAATAGAAGTAATTTTGGACCCAGGTCTGCCTATTAACAGTTACCCTAGTAAAACTGACACAAACAATTCTAGAACACTGGTTCTCACTTTGGTTGCACATTAGAATCACCTGGAGACTTATGAAAACTACTAATGCCTGGCTTCCACCCCAGAGATTCTGATTTAATTGGTCTGGGGTATGGTCTAGGCATTAGGAGTTTTAAAACCTCCCCAGATGATTCTAATGTGCAGCCAAGGCTGGGAATCAGTGTTCTAGAACTATACTGCCAGGAATTACTATGTCTTAAAGATACCAAGCAGAGAAATACTCACAGAGAAATGAAGCTTAGGATACACAAATATAGCTCCACACTAAATGTATAATCAGGCAACCTTATTGAATTTTGTCATTCAAGCTTTACTTAATATAACGGAAATCTCTTACAGCAAGAACCCTCAACTGTTTGAAAGAATCAGGCCAGAGGAAGATATTAGCTTACTGTTCTTAAAATATGTTATCCCTTAATCTATCTGCAGTAGTCAGCATTCCAAGGCATTTTCATTTTCTTGTTTTCACGCTTTTCAGGAGTCTCACAAAGAGCACTGTCCTGGCAGAGCTATGTACTAGATATTTACACAGAAACACTATTCAAATATAGACACAGTCTGTGATTTTTTGCAATGAAATATTCAGATATTGTCAAACTCAAAATATTTGAAAATTGCAACTTTAAATGACAGTTAAACATTCTTTTCTTTTTTCCTGTTACTTATTAAAAGAAATCTGATTGTCAGGAAACCATAAGTTCTGAACAAAAATATGTTAAAATTTGCCAGAAAGGTTTGACTCATGAAGGTGGTGTATTTATACTAATAGGCCTGACCTTCTAGAACTGATTCACTCATGATTTCATAAAGGATCTCTCCAGGAATAGAGATGGTACCACAAATACAGTTTAAGAAAAAGAAATTTGTTGCATGTAATCCAAACTTCCCAGGCCTCTCAGTTTGTAGCAATATTTAACTTTGATTTCCTAATTCCTGCTGCTCTTAGCTACCATTTTCCAGTGCCATTTACCCTGGTGGGGCCTCATTCTCTACTGAAGTCTTCCTCACTCAGGCCAGGAGTTTATTTATTTACGCATTTGACAAGTAATTTTTTTTCAACAGTTTAGAATTGAGGCAATTCTATTTTCCATCAACTGCATTTTTTAAAAATTTATTTATTTTTCCTGTGTTGGGTCTTCATTTCTGTGCGAGGGCTTTCTCTGGTTGTGGCAAGCGGGGGCCACTCTTCATCACAGTGCGCGGGCCTCTCACTATCACGGCCTCTCTTGTTGTGGAGCACAGGCTCCAGACGCGCAGGCTCAGTAGTTGTGGCTGACGGGCCTAGTTGCTCCGCGGCATGTGGGATCCTCCCAGACCAGGGTTCGAACCCGTGTCCCCTGCATTAGCAGGCAGATTCTCAACCACTGTGCCACCAGGGAAGCCCTTGACAAGTAATTTTTGACAGCTTACTTACTATTTTACCCGGCTGCCACATGCTTAGGAACAAGTTTGAGCTCCCTGGCTCTGCTGATGGTTCCACCTTGAAAATATTGCTCAGGGTCTGGCTGCACTTTCCTCTGTTGGTGGCCACCCAGGCACCTGAAACTGCACATGGTCTAAGGAACCATCGGGCCAAGTTAAGCCGTTTTAAGGACATTGGGTCCTACTGGGGTTGGAGAGTCACAGGGCTTTTCCCAGAGCCTCACACATCCCTTTACGGACACAACTGCTCAACTTCCTGACCTAACTGCACCTTCTTTTTTTTTAATTGAGATACAGTTGACACGTAACATTATATTAATATCAGGTGTGCAACATACTTTTTTCTTGTGATGACAACTTTTAATATCTACTCTCTTAGCAACTTTCAAATATGCAATACAGTATTTAAAATTATAGTCACCATGCTGTACAGTACATCTCCAGCACATATTTGTCTTGTAACTAGAAGTTTGTATCTTTTGACCCCCTTCACCCACTCCCTCACCCGCTGCCTCTTGCTGCCATCCATTTTTTCTCTCTATCTGTGGTGGTGGTGGCTGTTATTGTCCTTGTATACCTGAAGATAGTGTCAGATCCCACAGGTTGAGGGCTCAGTACCACAAGACTGCCCCCAGCCCACTCCGGATGGTCCCCAGGTTACCAACGACTTCTGTCAGATTTGGCTACAAATAGGACATTCCCTCCTCAAGTTCTCTTAATTTGGTAGAGCAGCTCACAGAACTCAGGGAAACTCTTGCTTACATTTCCCAGTTTATTAAAGGATGTGATAAAGAATATGGGTGAAAGCCTAGATGAAGAGATACACAGGGCGAGGTCTGTGAGGGTCCTGAGCACAGGAGGTTCTCTCTGTGGAACTGGGGTGTGTCACCTTCCCAGTATGGATATGTTCCCCAACCTGGAAGCTCTCTGAATCCCGTACTATTGAGATTTTTATGGAGGCTTCCTCATGTAAGCATGATCGATCATTAATTCCATTTTCAGCTCTTCTCCCTTCTCTAGAAAATGGGGGCAGAGCTGAAAATTTCAAGCTTCTAATCGTGATTTGGTCTTTCTGGTGACCATCCCTCACCCAAGAGACCACCCACAACTGCCTCATTTAAACAAAAGACACTCCTATCACCAGGAAACTACAAGGGTTTTAGGTGCTCTGTGCCAGAAACAAGGGAAAGAGACCAAAATAACCAAGTCCTTGGTGTCATAGAACTTCCATTCTAATGGAGAAAAAAATAATTTAAAAAATAGAACATACTCATTTACCATATTGCTCAGCAGTTATACTCTTGGGCATTTATCCAAGAGAGATGAAAGCTTAAATTCACACAAATGTCTGTATGTGAATGTTCATAGCAGCTTTATTGGTAATAAACAAAATCTCAGATTGGCCCAGATGTCCTTCAACAGGTGAATGGTTAAACCAACATTGGTACATACATTCCATGGAATACTTAGTACTCAGCAATGAAAATGAAGAAACTGTTGATAAATACAACTTAGATAAATCTCCAGGAAATGAAGCTGAGTGAAAAAAAAAAAAATGAAAAGCCAATCCCAAGAGGATACCTACTGGATGATTCCAAGTAAAACATTTTTGAAAAGACAGAATTTTAGAAAGGGAGGACAGATTTCCAAGTGTTAGGGAGGGAATAGAGGAAGGTGAGTCCTTAAAAGGACAACGTGAGGTATCCTTGTGGTATTGGAACTATTTGGTATATTGACTAGCATGATGGATACACACACCTACTTATGTGATAAAATTGTACAGAATTACTTACATGTACACAAATGAGTATAAGTAAAACTGGAGAAATCTGAATAAGGTTAATATAGTAATAGCAATATTTTAGTTGTGCTTTTATATTACAGCTTTGCAAAATGTTAACCATTGTGGAGAACCGGGTAAAGTGTACATATTTCTTTGTCTGATTTTTTACAAATCCATTTGACTCTACAATTATTTTAATAAATATTTAATTAAAAATGTAGCAATATATATTGTGTATAATGCATAGTAATGTAGTAGTAACATGTAATATCAACAATAATAATATGTATTATAATGATAAGGACTAAGGATCAGAGGTTTTTGAGTGATATTTTAGAGCATGGCCAAAGTTTTCTCCCAGGAATTGACACCTGAGTAGAGATGTGAATGATGACAGGGGTCAGCCAAGTAAACCAGAAGGAGTAGCGAGTGCTAGGGTCCCAAGAGGGGTGTGTGCTTGGGGCACAATGAATGATGAGAAGGGAGGCAGAAAGGAGGCCTGGTCAAGGGCTGGATCAGGTAGGGCCTTGTAAGCCACAGAGAGGACTATTTATCTTATTGAAATTGGAAGAGCACCTTTGGAGGGCAGAGAGCAAGGGAGTATATTAATTCATTTGTTTGGAGAATGACTCTGACCACTGGTGAAGAATAGGCTCTGCTGGGGTCAAGAAGATAGTGGCTTGGACTGAGGTGGTAATGAGGACTTGAGGGGAGCTGAACAATGTTCGGATTTGGAAAATCGTTTCAAGTGGATTACACTGGGGTCGTAAATCCTTTTTTTTTCTAATTAATTTCAATAGCATTATAATTATTATTTATTTTTACTTAATTTCTTGTCATGAACTTGGGCAGTAAAATATATTGTTATAACTTTCATTATGCCTTGTTACTGACATTTGTTTTTAGCCTTTAACAGCATCATTAGGATAGAATCTAGAATTTTAAAGAAAAAAGGTATATATACACATATACATATATACATATATAATCAATGCTTTAAATGTGTACGATGTTATTTAAGATATTGAATTTTCAAAATTTGATATTTTTAAATGACTCACAGAATTGGTTATATTTAGATATATTGTGTCACTTTATCTTTCACATTAGCTGAGTCATAATATAGTACAGTATATTTTAAAGAAAACATTATAATGGAAGTGATATGTAAATCAAGACAAATACAATTACATACTAAAATACAATAATTTTGAAAAAGAGGACAACATTTACATTTTAATCGGAAATCCGGAAATCACAATTGCATTGAGTGGGTATTTAACATCAGCCTTTAGAATATAACTTGATCAGTTTTGCTCTCACAATTCCTAATTGATTTTGCAATCACGCTACAGCCTATAAGTTTAGAGAAATTTGAGGCAATATATTCCTTGGAAGTAAATTATTCTTAGATATTCAGGAGGTTTTAATCAATTTATAAGATACCTCTTAAACTAAAACATTTCTAAATGAGTATTCTTCTTCCCAACCACATGAAAAAGACTCTTTCGGTGGTAAGTAAAGAATTGCTTTCGACTCTTGCTAAATAAAATGAGTATAGTTAATTTGAATAGTAAAGGCATGATTGTTAAGGGATTAAGAAGTTAAATGTAGAAGAGAATCAAACTTGAATCCTTTCTATGTTATTAACAAGTCATATCAATTTGAACTAATGATTATGCTAAGCCTTCGTTTCCTTTTTTGTAAAATAGAAATAACTGGGCCCTTTGCCTTCTCTTAGGTCCAAGTTAATGATGCCCAGACAATTTAATATATGTGAAATTGTTACGGACAATTTAGAAGTCTGTACATTTATAAACTCTCATTATTATTTCTGACTAGTTTTCAAAATACTTTTTCTTTAATCATTATAGAAGAAACTGGTACTAAAATAAACACTGATTTTATCTGAGCGAATTTTGCAACAGAGAGAATAGGAAGCCTAGATGCCTCAATTTAAAAAAGTGAAATCTTGTCATTGAGAGTATACACCTTCTCAATAGCTAGGGAGAGAGGAAGGAGAAAAGAGAGAGCTAGGCATAGACACAGTGATAGAGATAGACATAGAAATAGAGGGAGAGGAAGAGTGAGAGGGAGGGTGGGAGAGAAGGGGAGGTGTGGGGGGGAGAGAGAGAGAAAGAGAATGAGAGAGAGAGCAAAACACATTAGTACTTTGGTTCCATTTGTCTGCTTTTCATTAAAGTGCCTTAGAAGAGTTATCTATACTCAATGTCTTCTATATGCTCTGTGATTACTTAAAGACTATATAACATTCCGATCACCTCCTACCACCTTCACTTCTTCCCTGAGGCACCATTATCCGCCATTGGAGTAAAATCCAAAGTCCTGTATCGACCACAAGAGACTGATGCATTCTCTTCCCAGCCATTTCTGATCTTATTTCCAACCATGCTCCATGGTGCTGATTCAGCTGGGGTCACACTATTCTGGCTGCCCTCCAACATCCAAGCCTGCTTCCAATCTGGGGCTTTTGCATTTGTGTTCACTTACCTGACCTCTCTTTTCAAGAGAATCACAAAACTCTCTCCCTTTCTTTTCTGTACTAAACCTTTGCACAAGTGGTAATTCTCCAGAGTGCCCTTATCCAACTACCCTGAATAAAATGTCATTTTGTAAAACCTTCGTCTGTTATCTCTACTCTCCAACCTTTTTACTTTTCTTTATTTTTTAGCACTCCTCACCACCTGAAATATTTTATTTATTTATTTATTTATTTATTTATTTTTCTCTAAACAGTAAGCTTCCTGAGAGCAAGGGCTTGATTTGTTAACTTTTTGCTCTGCTCTCTATGCCTAAAAAGTTCCTAGTAGGTACTCAGTAAATATTTGTTAAATGAACACGTGAATAACTAAATCATTAGTCTATTACACAATTAACCCATTAATGTATCATCTACTAATACGCTGTCTTCCATGATGCTGGGCTCCGTGGAAGAACAAAAAACTCTAAGAATTTGCCTTCAATAGCTTGTGAAATTAGTGTGGAGAAAAATAACATGTCATCTAGCAAGACTCCTATGGCCAAATAAGTTTGAGAACTGTCCCCTTTTTCCTCCTTTTGGAGAAGGCCAATAGATTGTCAATACATTGATTGTCAGTTTGTTTGATAACTAATTGTTAGATAATTTTAAAAACTTGGTTAATATTGTTTAACTCAATAATCTGGAAGAGGTGGGAGTGGGAATGACAGTGAAAGCTCAGATGGAGGGTTGAAACTTTAGGCAAAGGAGAGAGGACAGATGAAAACAAAGTGAGGTAGAGACACTGAAGGTGAGGGTGTTATTGCCAAATGAATGGTAAATATGGAGGAAGCAAGGGTGGGGTGAGGTGGAAAGTTATTTCAGGGATCCTTTGCATCTGCACTTATTCATGTTTTAATGCAAATACACACAGAGAGGAATGTCCCCCCATGCCTACTTGTTTACGAGCATTGATTCAGCATTTACAGTTCTCCCAGAAACAGTGATTATGTTAATGTTGCCCTGCCTGTGGTGACCCCTTTGTCTGAGAGGTGAAGGAGTGATGAGTGATGCTTTCCATCAAGACTATCTAGAGAGCCATTTGCCACTTTTGCTACGAGAGTCTTTGCCATTATTTGTGGTATACAGTCAGCACACTGTTTTTCTTGGAGTCACTTTTCTTCCTCTACCTTTGTACCAGCTCAGTCCAATGCTGCCTTTTCCCTGTTGTATATGCTTTAATGCTGCATCTCTTCAGACTGAACTCAAGAGCTTTGTGAGCTATGTTTTCGCAGCCTAGGCAGTGAATCCTTCAAGAGTAATGTTGTAAGGCAGACTCCAGCAGCACTCAGAGAAGAACGTGGCACAAGAGTTACACGTGTGGGAGAAATGGGTCCTGAGAACCCTAGTCACACATAAAAGGTACGCACAGGGAGAGCTGGTTCTGATCAGATGGTTTTGAATCCGTGCCCTTCCCAGAGCTGTGGCAGGTATGTAGTTGCTTTCTGTATAGAGCTCTATGCATCATGTGGTAGAAGAAAGGTAAATGAGAATAATTAAATGCAAACATCTGGCATTTGCCTGGCCATGCACATATTAGATCGTGAAGTCCTTGAGGGCAAGAGTCTAGCTGTGTGTTTCCTTTGCCAGCTTTTGCATAGCAAGAGGCACAGTTAGGGGCACCAGCTCCATAAGCTGAACCTCTTCTCTTCCTAAAATCTAGCCCTGACCTAATTTCCCTGTTTTATTTCTGTATTCCCCTTTATTCACCAAATGTGTCACCCAAGTGAGCACTTGCCATTCTTCCTTCACATTCCTTAAATGCCCATCAAGCTGCCTCTGCTGATGCGCTTTCTGTGCCGGGAGCCCTTCCCCTCATCACTCGTCTATAAAACCAGCCTCGGATCCTCAAGGAGCACTTCCATGATTCCCAGTCCATCCTCAAGCAAGAAAGCCCCCCTACTCTCCACCTTGCATGGCACTTTTTTTTCTTCTTTCTACCTTGCTTTGTATTGATTTGTGTATTTCTCATCTCCCTAGGTAGCTTAAAGACACTTTCCACCTGAGTCATCCTCGATTCCTGATCACAACCTAGAATTGTGCTTTGCATGTAGTAGGTACTCAAAATATAGTTGATGAATTAATGAATAAATGAGTGACTAGGAAGAGCTCAGTAAACCCTTCCTTATTGTTTGAATACTAAAATAGAAACCTAGAGAAAACCATGGTGAATTACAACAGAGATAATTGCAATTGTTTTGTCTCTAGACATTAGACCTGTTGGGGTTACTTGCCCTTACTTGGCAGAGTTATGTGTATGTTTTATATATCAATTTACCCTTTATATCAAGCAACGTGCCTGTCTCATAGTAGGTGTACAATAATAAATATTTGTTGAGTGAATAAATATGAGGACACATTATCAATGCACTACTTGTATATTTTATATAAATTCAGGGAAGCACGTGTTTTTCTTTTCTGAGGTACAAAGATGCTCCATGTCATCAGATACTGAAAACTATAAAAGCTGTTTTGCTTGGCTGACTTAGACAAACTTAGTGTTCAAATCC
Source organism: Physeter macrocephalus (assembly GCF_002837175.3). NCBI lineage: Eukaryota > Metazoa > Chordata > Mammalia > Artiodactyla > Physeteridae > Physeter > Physeter macrocephalus. The sequence goes on along the minus strand of NC_041221.1, from coordinate 84,504,405 downwards.
AGTAAGTATTCTATCCTAAGTTCCCATTGCTCCCACTCTACTTATTGGTTTTGGACATCTATTTTTATTTTCAACTATTTTAATTTGTAGAGATTTTATTGCAAGCTGTTTCAACTGCTTTGTAGAAAAGCAGGGTATATATTAAAAATAAATAATTATTCCAAATGCTTCCATGTTGGCTTGGCCTATATAATGAGAACAGCACAGCACAGCACAGCATGTATAGCAATAAAGATAAATCCCTCATGGCCAGCTCCAGAGGTCCAAGTCAGCCTTTTTAGAGGCAGAGCAATTACTCCGAATTTCTAAGGAGCTATGTATAGATGATTTACCATATTTGAATAGAGCAAGCAATAGAGTCCACTTAGACATTAATAAGGTATTTTTTGGTGACAATATGGCTAGCATTTTCTAGAATCATTTTCTGTGTCTTCATTTAGGATGAAGTTCATTGTATATCTGCAAGTCTACACCTGTGAATTTTTTTTTCTTTTGCTAAAACTTGCTACGTGCATTGTTCTCTCAGTAAAAGATAACATAATGTCCATGTTAATGCATTACTATCAACATTACCCTAAGTGATATAGGTGGATTGACTCAGGATGGCTGATTGTTGTCTCTAGATACACTGGTTAATCTTTTAAGTCTGCTTAGATAAGTTCCTGTACTGTCAATTACTTTTTTAACTTATAAAGTCATATAAGGTATTTAGTATATTTTTGTGTTGATGGTCTTATATATCAAAAACTAAACAGATGTGAAATTGTCTTATTTCCTTGGGGTAGTTTAACTCTCAGTGGACTCTGGGGTTTTTTTTAATTGATATTTTTAACTCATAGGAAATATGACTTATTTCAATTTCTCTTTAAGTGTGGTCTTGTAAGAATGTAAATGACGTTTTACCTGAGAGCATAATTTTTTTCTTTCCTATTCAGAGTGATTGGATTGAAGAAAAATGTTTATTGTCAGCTATCTTTCTGCTGTAGTTTATGGCCTGCCATTCTCAAATGGTTCAGAGAGTATATTTTAAATGAACCTTTTGGTCGTTTTCTGTTATTCAGGGACTTTGGACATGATTTGGTTTTGTCATTTGAAAGCAGAATCACTCTTTGAGGTTCTAATTTCTTTTCCCATTTTATTTTTAAAAGTTTCTCAAGTACAAAACTCATGAGCCTTGGTAGATTTTAAAAGCAGACAACCTTTTTTCCTCCAAATATTTCCTTTTAAAAAACATGGTATATATTAAGTACATTATCACTAATAAAGGAAAAAGAAACCATGGGAGATCAGAAAGCAATGCAATACTTGATTTTTGGTTGTTGCTGTTTGTTTGTTTGCTTGTTTTTCAATGACTTCTTACATTCACTTACATACTGGTGATTTAATGTCTGCCCGGAGAGGTCCAAAGACAAGAGACTGTGACTGAAGCTGCCCCTACCTGATACAGAGCAAGGGCAAGGTATTGTTTGAGGAATAGATGGCACTTGTAGACTATGGCAGGGAAAGGATGTGTGTGGATTTCTTGTGGGTCAGATATGACCCCAAACCAAGCAACTGTGCTGTCTTAAAAGGAATGGAGCCTAAGTAGAAAGCCCAGGGAAGCTCTCTGGCCCGCCAACATGGTGGTTCTCAGGGAACCGGGGGCAGAGCATAGTGACCCATCCGAGAAGGCAAGCTAGAGGCAAAGAACTCCTAGTGATGAGATATTTTCAAAGAACCTACAAAATTGCCCCACAAGAGAATGAGCTCACAACTACACATCTGCCACATCCAGGGTCACCAATGCCATATTTCAACCTGAATATTAGGGAAGACTTTCATCTCATCTACTCTGAAACTGGAGAGGCCAAAATACAGCTAGAGAGTAGAGGATGGGTTGGAATGAGAGAGAGTGTGTCCCTCACTTCCTTCCCAGGTCTCTCCTTGGACACTGCCAGGAGGGTCCCCTGCTCTGTATCTCACACTGGCGACCTTGCTCTGGCCTTCCTCTGGCATCAACCCTCTCCGTGGGGCAAAGAGTCAATGGGCATAAGGAGCATGCCCACCTGGAGACAGATTCCCCTCTTCTAGACCATGCTCAAGGTACTCAGGACCTCAGAATACTCTATCAGATGGCATCCAACATACTTCCAGGGCCTATGCATGCCTCTTCACCATATCTTCCCTGCCATGAATGGACTGTGTCACTAGTGTGCATACCCCACCTCAGCTCAGTGTCAGGCCGTTGGGTAGCTGTTTGCTGGGTGGGAGGTAGAGCTTGGGTATCCATGGAGAAGGGTGGGTTGAAAGTCCTTTCCCCCCGGCATCCTCACTTTGTTTTCTGGAACTCTGAAGTATCTGGGATTCTCAATTGAAACCTAGTCTTCCACAGTGTTAGAAATGTAGGAGAATATATATATATCCTTTATATATACACATCCCTTCCCTGCTGTATTCTACAAGTGCCGCCCATTCCTCAAACTTTACCTTGCCCTTTGCTCCGTATCAGGTAGAGGCAGCTTCAGTCACAATCTCTTGTCTTTGGACCTCTCCAGGCAGGCATATATATATACACAATTAATATATATTACAATTTATTAACCTTATTTATGATTTTTAAATATTTAGACATGTAAGAGACACTGCAAATGTTAAGGGAGGGGCCTGCTCCTTCCCCACTGCATCTTCCCAGCCTAAGGTAAAACTAAGCTGGGGAAGAAATTTCCAAATTGGGTATGATTATGGATTTTTAGATGCTACAAGAGTAGACTTATTTTAGTATGTAAAATATAAGTTACTGTTTATTAACTGAAAGTAAGCTAAGGATAGTTTTTTACCCAAAAGTAACCAGAAAAACTATGGAAGCTGCTTCAAGATTTGATTCAGTGATAGATAGAAATAAATATCTAGTATTAGATAAAGGATGTTTTTATTTTCTTTTAAATCTTACATACTAGGAAACTCTTTGATTAATAAAGAACCCAGTGTTCATTTTTTTGTTTGTTTGTTTGGGTCGATCATTCTCTTATAGTCATCCTGTGATCATAGCACCTGTCCAAGATACATAGGCTTGAGTACAAGGTTAGTCATACCAAACCCAGTTTTTAAAAAGGCAATTGTCCTGAAGTTAGCTGAAGAACAATTTTTTTCTTAAATTTGGAATACTTCATTAGATTAGAAAGAATTGAAATAAGAAAAGTCTAATTCTATTAACTATTAGGTATTCTCTACAAGTCATAAGTAGTTGAGCATGGTTTTATGATTAAAAAGAAATAGGACATATGTTACAGCCCCAGATCCATCTTCCTAGACACTTTACCTATAGTGTAGTTGTTTCCACACTGAGGTGCATATACCCCAGAAGAGTGCAAGAGACAATCCTGATAGGTGCAAAGAAAGTAAGATAACTTTTATGTTTTCTTATTGTTAACAATTACGTATATTAATCATACTACTATTTGCCACGTGGATTGACAGAGGCACCTCACTGGGTTTATCTGTCAGAGGGACACCAGTGCAGAGGTTCTGTGGGAAGGTAGAAGTTCTACAGAGCAGCACACTATCAGCACAATGTGGCTGCTTATGTTATCTATTTTCAATTAAATTAACCCTCACCAAGTCCACAATTGGCCTAAAAAGAAATCTACAGAGAAATGTCAGATTGGAGAAATTACCCATGATGCAAGAAGAGAAGAAAATGGTAGCTAGGGTTTCTTCTATTGTGACCTAAGCACAAAAAATTATGAGATAATTTGTGTCAAACTAGTCATAGCTAACAGGAGATTGGCCCCCAAATTGAGATTAGCTAACAGGAGATTGGCCCCCAAATTGAGATTGTCAACATGATATATATTTACATCTACCCTTATTATTGATGAACTCACCCAGAGTAGATACCATGTTTTGAGATATTAATGGTAATATGAGGCCATCACATTTAGGAAGATGCTTTAAAAATTGTATTGCAACCTTTCTCATTCTTTTAAAATTTATATTTCCTACATACATTCTATACTGTAAAAAATATATTCATTTAGTAATACTTGATATATGATCAAGAATTTTGAGGTCATGATTAGAAAGGACTAAAGAGTATTTACATTTTTTGAAAGAAAAAAATACAATGTACGCTTCAACTTATAAGACAAATGAATGTCTTATTATATTTATGTTAACCCATTTCCTCTGCTTCTAGCTAACCTCAAAGACACCATTTTCTACCTACCAATTTGTAGTCCATTTAGGATTATCAAAACAATATAAAACCTCAGTCAGAGGGATTTATGCAGCCCTCGGAGAAATACAGTACTTGTAAACAGTGTCTGCACCCTAGTTTTCATACAATGATTTAAGATGAGCTAACTCATAAATGCACTGTTTATAATGGATAGCTAGTTGTCTTTTACCTTATTTTGTGAATGGAAGTTTCTACCCATTAATTTGTATTGCAAAATGGCAAAAAGTGAATCTCTAGAGATGCCTGTGGCTAAAATATTTCCACTTGGCTGTACATGTATAGGCAACGGGGATATCATTAAAATATAATAAAAATGTACATTGTGTCATTTTATTGTTCTGTTTGTTCCTTCGTTATAGGCACTACAGGGGTTAATTTTATGGGTTTTTATAATAAATTAGTTTGGGGGGATATAAAATGACTAGAGATATTTGGGGTAGTAGAGTATGATTATTAGATCAATATACTGAGAATGACACTGAAACACAAAAGCATGGAATGACACAATTGCATCTCGACCTGAATGTTTCAAAAATTAAGGTAAACACCTTGTTACAGAAAATGGAGAATTTATCATAAATACTTTGTTTTCAAAGTAATAGTTTTTTTGCACATTTTAAGCATCTTAAGATAAAAGGTTTTAGGACATAAAACCAAACATTTCTATATGTCTTCTTTTTTTTTTTTTTTTTTTTTTGCCGTACACGGGCCTCTCACTGTTGTGGCCTTGCGGAACGCAGGCTCAGCGGCCATGGCTCACGGGCCGAGCCGCTCCGCAGCATATGGGATCCTTCCGGACCGGGGCACAAACCCATGTCCCCTGCATCGACAGGCGGACTCTCAACCACTGCGCCACCAGGGAAGCCCTACACAGAGCTATTTTTTAAAATATTCTATACAGCTTTTCTATATGTCTTCTTTTTTTTTTTTTTTTTTTTTTTTTTGCCGTACACGGGCCTCTCACTGTTGTGGCCTTGCGGAACGCAGGCTCAGCGGCCATGGCTCACGGGCCGAGCCGCTCCGCAGCATATGGGATCCTTCCGGACCGGGGCACAAACCCATGTCCCCTGCATCGACAGGCGGACTCTCAACCACTGCGCCACCAGGGAAGCCCTGTCTTCTATTTTTAACTATCAAATTTCACCATGTAATTGAGGGATAAATAGCAAATAGATGCAAAGCTTATCTTATAATAAGGTAGGACTATGCACAACATAACTATGGGATATAAAAGTATCTGTATATGCTGGAAGCACTTCAAAATTATGTTTTAGTAATCAGTGTATTTCTGTGTTGATGTTCTGAATGCTCTTTCATCTCCCAGGTATTCTGTTTTATAGGATAATTCAAGGTATGTCTCTGAGAAAATGCTGACATATTTGGATATGTTTGAATGCAGTTGAACTTTCTTGTGTTTTGCTAGTGGGAATTGGATAAATTATTTTTCCAGTATTCACTTTAATTTTCTTCAATGCTGATACTCTTCTTTAAAATATCAGAGCAGTATTCACTTTGAGAGTTAAGAAGTAAATTGGTAAAACCCTTACAGTTACCTCTTTCTGTGAATTGCTAGATAAAAGTAGAGAAATGAGAATGCCAAAAGTTACTTGACTCTGTACGATATAATTGGTAGATTTATAAACCAGTCAGATTTCAATTTGTTTTTACTTTTACTTATTAGGACATCTGGTTTTACAAAGGTATTCTTTTCTCTCTTTCCTCATATGTAATGAAGCTTGTTGTGCCTACCAGTTTTGTCTGTGTACTATTTTAATACTTTAGTTATATGCAGCATGCTGCTTCATTATAGTGACACTTCTTTGTTCAGTAATATATTCTAGTTATTGTTGTCTAGAAAGTTTCAGAAACATCCACCACTTTTATTTGTCACCAAAATATGCAAGATTGTAAGGCTGAAGTATTGTTTTATTTTAATTATGTCTTATGAATATTTATGCATTTAGTAACTTATGCACTTACTTTTCTATATGCCACTACTTTTAATTCATAACACATCTTAATAAGGAGTAATTAAATGGGAAAAACAAATTTGCCAAAAAGGCTTCAAAAGAATTAAAAATACTCATCATCTTCTTCTAGATCATTCTCTCCACATGCCTCCTTACAGAGATCACACAGATGGGCAGATCTGCCACTGTCAGCGACACTGAGTTATATGATGTGGGCAGAATGGAAGGGGTCCAAGAAATTGATTTTAGGAAAACATAGAAGCAGGCTTTGTAATTTTAAAACTAGTTGAAGGTGCAGAATGTGAATATTCAAGAAAATAGAGTTTAAGTAAATAATTCTAGAAACTGTGTAACTCTGTGTGTGTGTGTGTTTAATTGAAAAGGCTTGAGTGTCTTATCCCCCCACGATCATCACCCCGTTTCTTCATCTTGATTCTTCATGGTAGTTTGAATGTTATTTACTGGGCACCTTATTTCACATGTGGATTGTATGTAAAGCTATTTTAGAGTCAATGATGTAATTCCCCCACTTCGTTTTAAAGGAAGAAGCAAAGGGTTATACTAAGATTCTTGTCAAATACTCTTCAACTTTTTATTAGAATCAAATGGTAGAAAAGATACTTTCAGAGGGTTATTAAGAATCCTCTATTCTTTCTTCATGTAAGGAAACTTATAGAAAAATTGTGGATCATGGTTAATTTCTGGCACAAAAATTTTGGTAAGGGTGGCACTGGAGAAGGAGGACGTCCAACTGTGTTGACTTCTCTTTCTGTCTCTGACATGTGCTGATGGTACTCTGGTGTCTCAAATGAATATAATGAAGATTTTATCTAGTGGATGCTCGATTTGAAAAAAGGAGTAACTTCTCCTGAAGCTTTCCTAAACAAACTCTGGTACTGAACTTATTGCTGTCTCAGGGAATATGCTCTCCTGTAACTTTACTGAACAGTCAGAAGAAACAATTTTGTGTGTGGGGCTGCCACCCTCCCCAGAGGGCCATCTTTAAGTCCAAGGGACTGTAGTAAGAGGCTGGTTTCCAAGTGCTTAAAAAGCTATTTTATTAACCTTCTAATAGTGTAAAGTATTACACTGTTAAATAGTGAACATTTTAGTGAAGTTGTTTGGGAAAAGGATGCCCCAATGGATTATCTTCCTCTTGTTTCCACCTAATTTTTAGTTATTTAGTTACTTATTTAAATTTAGCCTTTCATGATGGCAGACTGAACGTACATATTTACCACCCCTTTATTCTCAGATCCTCAGATCTCATGGAAGTGACAGTGAAGATTTTTTTTAAGGGATAGGATTTTAATGGTACAAAAATAGTGAGATGGGACTATTAGCACCGCAGTGATTTTAGACATTTCTAGATGATGGAATGTGGGAACGAATAATGTTAATAGAGAAGGGGGCCAAGAACCTACAGCCTTGATCGGAAAAAGTCTGAAATAGTGTCAAAGGTTATTTTTCTTTTAGGGGAAGAGTGCAGGCTAGGAGTCACCTGGAGTCAGCTGGTACAGAGAGATGAGTGGACAGAAGGCAGGTTTCTTCATTAATAACTCTCTTTGCAACAGTGACCCCAGTGACCCTTTGATTTCCCGCCACTCGCTGCCCCATATACAAAGCATATTTTCTGAGTCTAACACTGGGAGATTGCTGTCTAAAAACTTTAATCAGAATTTCCTTGGGGAGAGCTTGGGTTCCTAGTGTGGAAGTAAGTATCACTGAATAAAACCTTTTTCATTCGGTAAATGGAGGGGGCCTTGCTGCCTGCTTCCTTACGTTCCCGTGTGCTTAGAGTTTCCAGTCAGTTCCTCCATGTAGGAGGGAAGACTTGATAAAAATAAACTTATAAAGAGGTTGAAGAAACCACACCAGTTAAGTATATTAATCAATCTAGATTTTCATTCAGAAAAGTAGTCAATCACTGAAGTCAACTACGCAAAATAGAAGATCCAAAATGAGCACATAGAATAACTGATACAAGACGAAGCAGGCATGATTCATGGATCAGCGAGATCTTTTTAAAACGTCTTAATTAGAAACATAAAGAAAATATGATATTCATAAAACTAGAAAATGTCGCATTGAAAAAACATTATGGATATGAAAAATATGATTGGAAAAAAATTAATGCAGTAGAAGAATAAAGTTGGAGAAGTCTTGCAAAACTTAGATGAAAATATAAGGAAATGAAAAACATGAGATATATGTTTAGCAAACATGGAGAATCTATTTAAGAAATTGAACATAGGACAAATTTTGTAGATCCAGGGAAAATAGAGAAATTGGAGGTAGTAACAAGTTTTCATATTGAAATAAGAAGTACCAACACAGTGAATACAAAGCAAGATGTATCCAGATAAATTCTAATGAAATCTGGATATGGAGAAAATCCCCAAATCCCTAAGAGGGGTAACATGTTAACTCTAAAGATGCAAAAATTACACTGACTTCAAACTTCTCAGACAGTGACAGTTTATATTAGAATTTAATGAAGAAATGAATGTACCTTTACATTTCTGGGGATACATGAATTTGAACTTAGACTTCTGTTACCAGCCAGATTTTATTCAGGTGCGGGGACAATAAGACAGAGGCACAAAATAATATTTTCCTTACTCCTTTCATGAAAATTACCTGAAGATGTTCTCTGGCAAATGAAAAGTGGATATGAAAAAGAAACAGCCTCCAAGAAAGTATAAAAGGAAAGAAAGGGGAGCAAGGAAAAGAAGTCCCAGGAGGTAGCTCGCAGCATGCCTGGAAAGCAGTCAGCCCAACTCAGAACAAGAAATCAGAGGGTTCCACAAGAACGTCTTCAAGAAGCATGGGAATAAATTTCAATCAACATATGGAAAGATTGTGATCATATGGTGACTACCTTTGTACTTCTTGCAACAAGAAGAACAATTAAATATTCCAGAAAAAATGAGAGAAAGAGAAGAAAACCTCTGTAAATATGAAGAATTTAAATGAGACATGATTTTAAACAATTCATAAAATATATCAAAAGGAAGTAGATTTGTGCCTCCATAGTGTGGTACATTTTTGGTGAGCTACAGTAACATTTTTCTACTTGGTTCTATAGTGAATAATATTTATATCATCATGTTATTGCAAATGCTCTTCAGTTTCCAGTTCTTACAATTAATTTACACAAGACATTGGATAATTAATATACAACAGATGGCATTATTGCCCCAATTCTTCATCCCTCCATATATCCTCACCCTTTGTCATGTGTGACTTTGGATCTTCCTGTGAAAGAGGAATATATTTCTCTCATTCCTTGACTTTGAGTTTAGAGATGTGACTTGGTTTGGCTAACTGAATGAGCCTAGGCCTTAAGAGGTCTTGCATGTTTCACTTTCTTTTCTAAACTTCTGTTGTCACATGGACAAGGTCAAAAGCCAGTTGCTATACCCTCAGCTTGGATCCCAGAATGGTCACACAGGGAGCAGACTTGAGCACAAATGTCAGTGAGGGGCTGAGCATGGCAGTATCTTTAGGTCAAAGCTGAGGTCCTCTAGAGAGCCCACCTGAGATCTCCTGACACCACCACCTCTCACTGGGAAATAAATATATGCATATTATGTGCCACAGAGGTTTGTGATTATTACACAGACTAACTGTAGCTTTCATTGACTGACATACCACCATAAAACAGAACGTGCTGGGAAAACATAAATAACATTTTGGTAGTAAGAAAAGCAGTGGGACTCTAGAGGCAGGAAAGAAATGTGAAAAGTGATGTATAGCTCTAATGTCTAAAGCTTATGCACAAACAGCAGGTTTATATATATTGGTTAAGATTGTAAAAATAATGAATAGAAGAAGGAAAATAATTATTTAAGAAAATTTAGAAGGCACAGAGAATAAGAGGAGGTAGTTTCTGGAGATCATTTTCTCACTTGTATAATGAGTTACTATTGATAATGAATAGTATAGAATAATATAAAAGCCATGGACTAAATAATTGTACACCTGCAAAATTATGTGTATATATATTACATATATAATATATACATGGCAGGTAGACAAAAATAAAGTGTCTGTTGTATTTAACTATGTATAATTACAGTAACCTCTAAATTTCTTTAAGATATGAATTTAGTATACTTTAGTGGTAGTACCTATAAAGAGATCTACAGATTTCAAAAATATATTTGTATATTCAGTGTAATAGATTCGTCAGTAGATTTTGGTTGTTCTCTACCTCTGCATGACTTAACCAAAATACTTTAAATATTGTGGTACTTTGTGGATGGATTCTACTTTGGGAAAATATTAACGTCACTTCTGAAGATAACTCTGTAGTACATTTTTTTTTTAACATCTTTATTGGAGTATAACTGTTTTACAATGGTGTGTTAGTTTCTGCTTTACAACAAAGTGCATCAGTTATACATATACATATGTTATCATATCTCTTCCCTCTTGCATCTCCCTCCCTCCCACCCTCCCTATCCCACCCCTCTAGGTGGTCACAAACCACCTAGCTGATCTCCCTGTGCTATGTGGCTGCTTCCCACTAGCTATCCACCCTACGTTTGGTAGTGTATATATGTCCATGCCACTCTCTCACTTCGTCACAGCTTACCCTTCCCCCTCCCCATATCCTCAGGTCCATGCTCTAGTAGGTCTGTGTACATAAGCCTTCCTTTATCCTCTGAAACACAGAAGGAGATTTAACGAGGGTAGGGAAATAAGTTTTTCTGTGTAAGCTTAAAGCATTATGCTCAGGGCCAAATTAAACAACTAAGTTAAGGAGGTGGGGTTACACTTATACTTATTATTAACTGATATTTAGTTCAATTCACAAGTCATTGGATTTTATTAAAAGGAGCTAAACTCTTTTGCTGTGTTAATCTGATAATAGCATAATACAGCAATGCAGTTTCTAATCAGACCCACTCCTCTCTGACATAGGACCATTTGTTAAAGTGCTTGTTATGGAAATAGCCAATTATTTCAATCAGGTTCATTGCAGATGATGGAAATTGTTGCCTTGAAGGCTTACTTTTAAAATGTGAAATTACATAGCAAGTAATTAATGGCCTTGAGATTTCCATCTTACTGTATATTAAAAGAAATTAATAATAAAAATCCTGTCAAATATGCATGTGTACATGTGTGTTAAAGTTATACCTCTCATATAGGAGGAGCAAAGAGAACTAGAAGAGTTATTTCATGCTTTTTATATGAAAATTACAACTTCTTAAATAGATCCTAAGAATGCAGGAAACATACACATCAATATACTTTATGAACTTACTGCAGAAAAATTTCTGGGAAATAAGAACTATTAGGGTAGGTATGGGTAACATCAGTTATAGTTTAATAATCTTCAGTATTCTGATAGCCATAGCAGAAATAAATCCAATCTAAAACCAAAAATATATGAGCAAAAGAAAATTTTGCAGTTATGTTACTTTTTTTCCATTCATCTTCATTTAAGGCTTGCTGCAAAGCCTTTCTTGAGTAATGTAAATAACCTGCAAAGCAGGAGGTGAACTACTGTGAAAAAATTAGTATTTTTGTCATTTTTATGAATACAGCTTCTTCTGTTAGTATGTTTTATTAAACTACTCAATCTTTCCAATAAGGCCTGCCTCATTTCATTTGGGCTGCATGGCTCTCAGTTTGAGGTGTAAGCATAAAGGAAAACAAACCCCCTCTGATGTGAATTTCAGAAGGCTGATGTCCCTCATTAATTTTGTGGGCCTGTTATTGTGATGCATTGTGTGTGCATGGATGCATGTGTGTGTGTGTGTGTGTGTCTGTGTAGAAATAAGTTCACAGCTGGTAAATAAGTGGATTGTAAAAAGAACCTTGACATGATCACTGTCTTCAACATCTGTGGAGCCATACTTGCCATACAGTAAAATACACATATTTAAAATGCACAATGTGATACGTTTTGACATATATATGCACCTATACAAGCGTCATCTTAATCAAGATTTTGAACATTTCCATCACCCTCAGAAGTTTCTCCCTACCCATTGTAATCCCTTCCATCTGTCCCTCCAACTTCATCCCATACAACCATCGATTTTCTTTCTGTCTCTACAGATTAGTTTGCATTTCTAGAAATTTATATAAGTAGAGTCAAATATACATATACTCTTTTTTTAGCTGTTCTCTTTCACTCAACATAATTACTTTGAGAACGCTTCATGTTGTTGTTTGTATCAATAGTTCATTCTTCTCTATTGCTGAGTAGTACTCAATTGTATGGCTATACCATAATTGGTTTAACCATTCACTGATTGATGGACATTGGGTTGTTTCTAGTTTTGGGCTATTACAAATAACGCAACTATGACCGTTCATAAATGTCTTCACGTGGACATGACGTTTCACTTCTCTTGGGTCACTACCTAGGAGTGGACTGGCTGGATCATATGGTAACTCTGTATTTAAATATTGGAGAAACTGTCAAACAATTTTCCAAACTAAGTGTACTATTTTACATTCTGACCAGCAGTGTATGAGAGTTCAATTTCTCTACATCTTCATCAATACTTGCTATGGTCAGTCTTTTTAATTTTAGCCATTGTAATAGTTGTGTAGTGATATCTTTTCCATTTTAACTTGCATTTCTCTATTGACAAATGATGTCAAACATCTTTTCATATGTTTTCCCGTTCATATATTTATTTTTCTTTTTTCTGAAGGAAATCTTTTGTCCATTTTTGTCATTTTTTTTCTTACTATTGAGTTTTGAGAGTTCTTTACATATTCTGGTTACAAGGGCTTTATCAGATGTTTGATTTGAAAATATATTCTCCCAATCTGTGGCTTGTCTTTTCATTCTCTTAAAATTGATTTTGAAAAACACAAGTTTATAATTTTGTTAAAGTACAATTTATCAGTGTTGATGGCTCATGCTTTTGATGTTGTATCTTAGAAATCTTTGCCTAAATTGAACCCCAAAAGATTTTCTCCTATAATTTTTTATAGGTTTAGGTTTTATTCTAAGGTCTACAAACCGTTTTGAGTTAATTTTTGTATATGGCATGAGATATGGACCTGAGTTTTTGGTTTGTTTGTCTGTTTGTTCATGTAGTTATTTAAATAGTTGTTCCAGAATCATTTACTGAAAAGTCTACGTCTATCTACAGAATGACTTTTACGTCTTTTGTAATCATGTTGTGCCTTTGTCTAGTTTTCCTCATGTTTCTGGTGCTTGGGATTTCTTTTTTTTTTTAATTCTTTTTTCTTTTTATTGGTTGAAATACTATGAATCAAAAGAAAAATTTACTCATAATCCCACTAATTTTTTTCAAAAAGTTTAAAAAAAAACCAGTTAAACATCAGGTGAAAATCTGCTCTCCACTCATCTGATCACCCACACTTATGCTCTGATAGGAAATACTATTAACAGTTGGGAGAATATTCTTCCAGATTTTGACCACATTGATACTGACTGGTGCTTGGGATTTCTGGTGCCTGGATCTGTAATATAGTTTTCATCCTATTTGTAAAATTTTTGGCCATTGTCTATTCAAATATTTTTCTGCTCTTTCCAGGGACTCCAATCACATCTATTTTAGGTTACCTATATACATGTGTCCCATAACTCACAGATGTCCAGGTTTTTTTTTCCTATCGGTATCTTATTCTGTATAGTTTCTATTATATCTTAAAAATTTACTGATCTTTTCTTCTGCAATATTTAATTTGCTTTAGTTCCTTCTAGTGTATTTTTCATCTCACACATTGTGGTTTTCATCTCTAGAAGTTCAATTTGGGTCTCTTTTTCTATTTTCCATGTCTGTACTTAACATTTTCAATATACGGAGCACAGTTATACTACCTGTTTTGAAATCCTTGTCTGATAATTCTAAACTCTGGCTCGCTTCCTGCTTTTGCACATGTCTATTAATCCTGACTGGGTATTCCCATCAGGACTCCCACTCATTGAGTGGGAGTGTTCATACTCTGTAGTCCTATATATCTTCTTGAGCTTAGTTCTCTTACATGGTTAAATTTCTTGGAAATGGTTTGATTCTTCTGGGTCTTACTTCTGAGATTTGTTAGGTGAGACAAATGAGATCTTTAGTCCAGGACTAATTTACTCCCCACTACTGAGGCAAGGCCCTTCTAAGTCCTCTGCTCAGTGCCCCAGGAATTAGTTTATTTTCCAGTCCCACTGGAGGGAACTGGCAGTTTTCCTGGCCCAGTGTGATCTCCAAATATTGCTCCCTCTGGTCCATTTAGATGTTTTTTTCCTCAGTAGTTTCCTCACTTGCATGGGCTGCTCCATGCTCTACTGAATTCCTGAGGGAGCACTGCAGTATACAGGATATGCTCTGTAGGTCCCTGTGGGCTGCCTCTTTGTAGCCCTCTCCTCTCATTCTGTCCTTCAGACTCTAGCTTCTTGGGCTCTCCATATTCTCAGCTCCCTCTTTTTAATTCATAGAGTTGGCCAGGTTCCACCTGGATTCTTTCTCACTGTGCCATGGCCTGGAATCTCTCTTAAGGCAGTAAACCTGGGCAGTTGTAGAACTCACCTGGTTTGTTACTATCCTTCATTTCCTAATATCCAGTGTCTTGAAAACTGTTATATGTTTTGTCTGTTTTATTTTTTTGGTTGTTTGAGGCAGGAGGGCAAATCTGGTTCCTGAACTTTGTCTTGGCCAGAAGAAGGAGTTCTCTTGAATCCCAATGCGTTACCACTTTAAAAAAAAATTTTTTTTGGAGTATAGTTGATTTTCAGTGTTCTGTCAGCTTCAGGTGTACAGCAAAGTGAATCAGTTATAAATATACATATATCCACTCTTTCATTTTTTTTAGATTCTTTTCCAATATAGACCATTACAGAGCATTGAGTAGAGTTCCCTATGCTATACAGCTGGTTCTTATTAGTTATATATTTTATATATAGTCGTGTATATATGTCAATCCCAATCTCCCAATGTGTTGTCACTTTTAATGAAGAAAATATGCTGATTTGGCATCCTTAGCAATAAATATGGGAGAAAAAATAAAATATAAACATTAACGGCTTGTAGGCAGCACATTTTTGGGGCTGAGAAGTGAGTTGGTTCCTGAAGCAGATTCTTCTGTGGTAGCCTTGAGTGTGGCAGATGTTTTGTTGCCTCCAGCTCTTCCAGGAAACCTCCTATAATTATGTAGATGAGATTCTGGAACTGAGGGTAATCTAGCCACCCACCTTTTTACTTTGATGGAAACTGACATGCCTAAGAATTTTAAAAGGAGTGTTCTCTACCTTACCAGCCATTATGTATGTCTGTCAGATGTAGAGCTCAGTGATCTCTCAGGCCAAATGTATGGAGAGTCAATGTTTAGAAAATAGTAAATGCCACCATTTTAGAACGAAATATATTGAGGGTATCCGTTGAATTACCCCATCCAGTGGATCAAAATTTCTATGGGCTTTGCAATTGGGGATAAATACTATCTTTCATGCCTCTCCAAGGCAGAGCTGCTCTTCTGTAGAACATTTATGAAAATCCTACCCATTTATTTACTCTGATGATAACCCCAAAAACAGCAGTATCATTTTTATCCAGCAACCTAATAAAGAAACATTCAACAGAACAATATAAATATCGATTAGTCCATATTATAATAATGTAAATAGCTTCTTTTACAGTCCTTATAGTTTATATTTTTCCCATAAATTACCTCATTTAATCCTTAGAGTAGCTTTAAAGTATAATAGAATTCATCATTTTTAATTATGCCTATTATATAAAATTTCAAAGATATTGAAATGCAAAAGCAAGAACTATTCTTATTTTATTGCCTGAATCTACATATAACTGTAGGTAAGAGCTGATTTATGGTTATTTTTAAGAAATTATTCTAGGGTTAAGAGAAATTATTTTTCTTTATATACAAGATGTAACTGTGTATCACTGCCTTTTATTTAATTGTGACATGGCTTATATGCTTTCAACGATTCATTTTTAGTATGTTACTGTCTATGTTTTTTAAAAAAAAAAAACATGGTCATTGAAGAGAAAAATAATTCAGCCTGATGAGTTGAAAGTTTTAATTTATTCCCTTAAAAACCTCTCTTGATAAAAATATATCTTAAAATGATATATTGGTGTTTAGCCCTTCTACTTACAATTTGTATATGAAGTGAAATAAGTGGTTACCTGCGAGTTTCATGTGTATTGTATCTTCAAAAATACTATGAATTAAGTTGCTGATTAGAAGTGCAAGTTGGTGCAACCACTTAAAAACCAATTTGGGGGCTTCCCTGGTGGCGCAGTCGTTGGGAGTCCGCCTGCCGATGCAGGGGACACGGGTTCGTGCCTCGGTCCGGGAGGATCCCATATGCCGCGGAGCGGCTGGGCCCGTGAGCCATGGCCGCTGAGCCTGCGCGTCCGGAGCCTGTGTTCTGCAACGGGGGAGGCCACAACAGTGACAGGCCTGCGTACCGCAAAAAAAAAAAAAAAAAAAAAAAAAAAAAAAAAAAAATTTGGCATTATCCACTAAAGTATATAAATGACTCAGCCGTTTCACTCCTAGGTATACCCAGAGGAAATTTAATATACTTATGTACAAGCACACTCATGGATGCTTTTATTTATAGCAACAACACAAATGCCATTAACAAAAGAAAGGGAAAATGCATTGTCTTGCATTTTATAGTGAAATATTATAAAGCAATGAAAATGAACTCACTGTAACCACCTGCAAAAACATCGTGAATGAAGCCACAAACAAAAGAGCACGTATTGAATGATTTCTTTTTTTTTTTTACTATAAACTTCAAATATAGGCAAGAATAAAAGTTACTATTTAGGAATGCATATTTAAGTAACAAAATTCTAAACCATGAGAAGAGTGAGGCTGTGATTGCCATAATAAGCAGGAGGTCAGTTACCTTTGTGAGGGTGGAGGGGAAGTTGTGAATAGAAGGGGCATGGAAAGGCTCTCGAGTGCTGGCATTGTTCTTGTGCTTGACTTTGGTGACTGTTAAACAGGTTGTCTCTTAACAATAATTCATTTAACTCTATTGGTTTGTGTACTTTTCTATGTGTATGCTATCTTGCAAATAATGATTTTTTAAAATGTGGATTATCCTCTTTTAAAAATAAGAATTTCAGCTGACATGTATAAAATAGATCCATGTCCTCTGTAAAGAAAGAAACAAAAATAAATGTATTCTTTTCATCAGAATGTAAAGTTAAAAGTCAAGTATAAAAGAATGTAAGAGCCAAAGACATCCATTTCTAAACAGACAAGCAGTTATGGCTTTTAGGAATAAAATTAGAACAGATGCCCATTAAGCCCAAACTACTTAAGAGTTTGAGAAAATTTACTAAAAGGAATAAAGGAATTAGGGGGAAAAAGTGTTCCAAACTAAGATTTTAGGACTGGAGTCTTTGGCCTAGAGCAGTAATACTAATATTACTAGAACATTTTAAACATTTTGAGATCAAGGGCTGTGTGTTCTGGCTTCTCTGTCCTCCTCAGCACATAGAGTGGTACCTTGAAGGCAAGTATGAAGTAAAGGTGAAGGAGAATTCATATTTTCTAGGGGTGGTAAAGTTAACTGGTGAAAAGTATAGATTCCTGAGACAAATTATCTGGGTTTTAATCTCAGTTTCAGCACCTGTGTGACTCTGACATATTATTTATATTTTCAATGTCTCAATTCACTCATCTGGAAAACAGTTATGATAATAGTAGCTCAGAGGGTGTGATGATATATACAAAATGTTTAAAACAAGGTTTGGCTCATAGTACAAGTGGGTGGATGTGCTAATTGTTGTCAATCAGTTGTCATCCTGATGAGCTGTTTGTCCATACTTAATATGTTATAGAGTTATTTTTAAGAAATTAATTCTGAACTAAGTGAAATTATTTTTCTGTATATATGAAATGTAACTGTGTGTCATTGCCTGTTATTTAAATGTGGCATTGCTTGTATGCTTTTAGTGGCTCATCATTTTTAGTATAAGTTACTGTCTATGTGGTTTTTTTGAAAAAATTACTGTCATTGAAGAGAAAAATGATTCAACCTGGTGAATTGTAAGTTTTAATTTATTCCCTTAAAAGCCTCTCTTGATAAAAAATACATCTCAAAATGATATACTGGTGTTAAGTCCTTCTACTTACAACTTGCATATGAAGTGAAATACGTGTAAGTTTCATGCATACTATATATTCCAAACCATTATGAATTAATTTGCTGATAAGAGTGCAAATTTTCCCCCAGTTCTTCTATTCCTCTTAGTAATTTTTCTCAAAATCTTAGGTGATTTTGGCTTAATGGGCATCTTTTATAATTTTATTCCTAAAATCCATAACTGCTTGTCTATTTAGAAATGGATTACTTTGGCTCTTACATAGCTGAAGTATTGATATATATACAAGTATAACTATATAAATAATACATTGAAGCTTACATACAGGTAAACTCTAAAGATTATGAACTGCTTTGCAAGCAACGAAGTTTAGTTTGAGCAAAAGCCTGAGGAGGACTCATTTGTCAATAAAGAGTTTCTACTGTAGGTAGTTTTCCTTGGGGTCTGCTGAATATACAAAATGGAAAGCATGACCATATGCTGAAATTAAAGTGCTTATATAAAAGGAAAGAAAGAAAATATGGAGAAATCATATTCTAGTTGACTATTCAAGTAGGATTCCCAAATAAAATACAGGATGGCCAGGTAAATTTGAATCGCAGATAAATTTTTTTTTTATATAAAGTATGAGCCAAATATTGCATGGGCATCTTGTATTTCTATTTGCTGAATCTGGCAACCCTAAATATTAGGAAGTCTGTACGCATTTCAAACCAAGCCAAATGTTTAAAGATACATGCTGTAGTCATCATGTTGTATGTATGGTCTGAGTGATACAGACTCAACATAAATTGCCCTTCCAACTCTTTGAATTATTTTTCCAAATGTTACCAGTAATGAAATTCTAGAGTGAATGAGCTTTCTAAACCACAGATCTATTCAATCCCATGCCCCCTTTCCACACTTCTTGTTCTCTATTAACTTCTCAGTGTCCAAGGACTAAAGTTCAAACTCCTTAATTTGATTTGTAAGGCCATAAAAATGTGGTCCCAGACTACCTAGTAACCACCATCCCTAGTAGTTCCACATAGTCCCTGTGCATATCCAGACATTTAAAAGTATTCAGTTCTCTCTGAAAACATTGTGTCCTTTTATGTTCCAATTATAGAAGGTGAGACCTCTTAGAACAGTTGCAACTATCCCTGTTCACTGATGTATCCAAACATATAATCAGTATTTTAGAGCCTGATTTCATGGAAGGTGCTCATCAAAGTTTTAATGAATGAATGAGTGAGTGAATGGGTGTGTGAAAGCAACCATGTGAATCATAGCTATGCTTCCCATGTGAATCCCTTCTCATTTTAGCCAGTTATCAATTTCTGATAACTCACTATAGAAAAAATCCAAAATAGTTGATCTTTAGTATTGACCATTAAAACTAGAGAGAACTGCAGGCAAACTAATTTAACATGCATTTGACAGAATAGAGTGATTGATTTTGGATAAAGCATTATGAATATGCAAAAATATATAAAGTATATCATACATAATAAAAGGAAATTTATGAGTTTTATACTTGGAGCACAGAACTATGGGGCAATGAAGAATCACTCTCGGATATGTAGAATAATGAGATGCATATTAATTTAGAAAAATAACTTTACAGAGTAATTAGTTATAACTTGACATAACTCAGAAGCATTTTCTGCAGTCAGATAGACACCTCTAAAATTCAACATTCTCTAACCTGCTAGACTAATTTAGTTATTGCTATTTGAAGTCTCTGAGAAACTGTGCGTTCATTCATTAGAGCACTTGTCACTTTGTACTGTAACTGATTATTTCCTCGTCTATCTGCTGTACTATAAGAGCCTTGAGAAAAGTAAGGGTCCATGATATATTAATTTTCGCATTCTTAGAACCTAGCAGAGAACTAAGGATGGGTGGCTGGATAGATGGACTTCATACACAGAGGTTCTATGCAGTGTTTGTCAACTCTGGCTACCTGGACTCCTATAAAACAATATTTATGCCTTCATTCCACCCAAGTCCATTTAAATTAGAATCTCTGGTGTGGAGGCTTTGCATTGGTATGTTTTAAAAGTTCTAACTTTTAAAAGAAGTATTGTTCTAAATCGATTCTCCTTAATAGAACTCCTTTAGAAGTAGGCTGGTACATCTGCCCAAATCAAGGAACTCACAGTCACAGTACAGGTGGTGATTCCCCAGGTCTCTGATATTCTCAGTTTTCTTACCAATCAATGAATATTTATTGCAGGTCAAGTTACTATGCTGCATACCCCTAAGGTAATGTTCTTTGCAATCGTTTGCTCTTTGGTAAAAATTTTACCAGAGGCATTGGTTCATTTTGGCTTCTACTGTGTTTTTTCCTGTAGCTTTTATTTATGAATTTCTTCAAGGCCTCAGATATTTGAGTTATATCACCCTCTTGACTATCCCTCCCAGAACCCTTCTTCTATCTTCCCTGGTTTTGGCTTTATAAGTATCTTGGAATAGCTGTCTTATCTTGCTGGCCAAATATCTAATTAAGGCAACTAAAGCCTTACTGAAATAATTTTAAATGGAGACATCCTAGAGAACTGGGCTCTACCTGGATACCAATAACAAAGTTTCTTGCATTAAAATTGAGATCTCAAAATAAATGTGAGGATGCCAGGATACAGATTAGCATAGAGTATTATCTTTGTTAGTAAGCGGTGATGGTTAAATACCTCTTGGATATTTTTTGGTACTATTGTTCTTGGTAAATGAAGGTTATCAGTAAATTATTATAAAAGGTTTGCCTGTGGTATGTTCTCAACGAAGAATGCTCATTTTAATTTGCTACTTTAAAATAAATTAGTAGCAATATAGCAAAAGGCCAGATCAAAACAGAGTTCAAGCACACAAGATTAAAAATATACTGACTTGCCCCCAAAATGATTGGGAAATCCTGTAGATAGTTCTGATTATGACATAATTAAATTCAATACCTGAGTAGAAGGACAGAATTCCTAGAAATTCATCATAATTTATTCAGCCTTAAAAGAGAAATTGAAAAACCATAGACTTTAGGTAAGAAAAAATATAAAAGGTTAAATTTTAAAAGGCAATCACTCATAGGAAGTCTGGAGAATATTTAATAGCTAATGGGGAGCCCAGGGAAGATGGGTTACAAAGGGTCAAAAATAGCAGACTCTTGAAAATAAGCACTTGCGGGCTATTTAACGGTCAATAACAATATTGCAGGAGGAAAGACAGCCCAAGGGAAGGGAATAAGGAAGCCAAGGAATTATATCTTTGCAAAGAAAAAAAAGGGCTTAGTTATGGTGTCCTTTTAATATATCAAAACAGGGGTGCTCAGCCTGAGAATCAGTTGTTCCTTTCTTGATGCTCATGGGACCTGGATATACTTGGGGATCAAAAGGAGGTAGTTTCACGAGTGAATTAAGTTGTCTTTTTTCCTCCACTCAAGAGGAGGTTACATGGATTTCTGTCCTAAAAAGGATTGGATGTCCTAGTCTAAATGGTGGTCAATATTCAAAATATTCTAGGCCAAGTTGGCAAAGTAAATGTAGTTGAACTACTGGGGCCAGATGGCATCCACCTCAGGAGTTCTAGAGAGACTCAAGGGTGAATTGGGACACTGATGGCCCAAGAGTGCAATGTGAAATCATTCCTGTTCTGCAGATTACAAATGAGAGCCAGTTTGAAAACTAATTAATTAATTAGTTATCTAGTTAATCGATTAATTTTGAAAGTTTCCGCAGGATGCCCTAGCAATTAGACTTCACAAATCTCCATTTCCTCTCTGACCAGCTAGTGGAGTCTATAATGAAGAATGGGATTTCTGAATACTTAAATATAATGATCTGAAAAGAAGCAACATCATTTCTGTGGCAAGAAATCACGCCCAGAGAAGCCACTGTTTTTTGAAGGCACTGATAAAGGAACTAGCAAATATAATTTTGATTTTCAAAAACTCTTTGACAGCCTACTACTCCAAAGTCAGTTTCATGGGCTTTGGGGCTGTAATTTACACAGTGTTGGGTCTGACAAAGATCCAGAAAAAAAGACTAGGAGTAACTGAGCACTTCTCATGATGCACATGTGTATAAGTTCAGGAGTACTCAGAATGATCTGAATGAATATATGTGTTTTTCAATTACTAGAGGAGGCGTCTCACAGTGACATCTCCAGAGGGTGCATGGGTTGACATTATTTCTGTTAGCAAAAAGCCAAGCCTAAGAGGGAAGACTACAGCACACCTTCCCAAATCTGTATAAGGTGGGCTAAGGGCAAAATAATGGTAAAGATAAAGAGACTAAATTATGCATATAATATGAATGAATCTATGTAAGTATTTACAACAGAGAAAGTGTCTGGACATCCTTTTAGAGTACCTTTTGTTTCAAAGATACGCATGCTGTTGTGACCAACTATCTATTCTCTCATCTCTTCCTCTCCTTCCTTCCCTCCTTTGCTTTGCTTTGCTTTGCTTTTTAATTCCTTCACATACACACACACACACACACAAACACACACACACACACACACATCACGAGTTTGTATCCGGAAATCATGCTCAGCTCCTACCACTGTACTTCAGTCAGCTAGAGGGTGGACAGCAAAGATTTATGTTTTCAGAGTAAGGAATCAGGACTCAGCTGGGTGTCTTAATTATAAAATCGAGCTTTGAATGATGTTATTTTTTAAAAACAATTCTCAGGAAGCAGTCATAGAACTAAAAACCTCAAAAAATAATAGCTATTATTATTATAAATGAACTATAAAAATGACCAAATATGGAAATTCCTATTTTGTATGGAACTGCTATGTCAAATTTTTCTTAGTTATAAAATAATTTATTATATATCCCAGTATATTTGGAATAGATGAGGACTTTTTTCTGGAAATAATAACTTCATGATCTGTGACAAAGAAATATGTATGTGATTTATTACAAAGAAGTTTAACTTTCATTTCATTATATTCTGTGAGTATTTATATCTAGTCTTTAATTAAACATGATTTATTCCAATTGAGGTCTGTTTCCGTTTAGATTGATTGCAGTGTTAATCACAGTGCAAACAGCCTTCACCGCTGAAAGAACTCTTGCATTATACTGATATATAAAGGCTTCTGTGTAATTTGCATCTGTTATCTGAGCCTACGTGTTACTAGATGTGTACATAGGCAGAAATGTTTTACTTATTTGGTACTATATTAAAGTATGTAACTCATTTAATATAATGTTTTTATTTATGAATTTAGATCAAGGTAGTTTTTTGGTTTAAAAAAAATGTACAAACAGTAGAGGATCATTTTTTTTTTTTTCTAATCACAAACTAAGTATGGCTAGAAAGCATTTTCATTTCAGCAAATGCAATTCCACCTCATGTTAACCTCTGGGTAAAGGTGTAACTGTATTTTTAGAAACAAATGTTCTTAATTTTAACTTCCATTGTAGATGATTGTAGACCTGGTCTGATGAACAAATAGATAGAAGTTCAAAGATCGATTAGTCTCAATTAAATTCACATTCTCATGTGCTAAGTACTACTTATTGTGTAAAAACTTAGAAGAAATGAGGAAGCAAAGAACAACGGTAACTGCATATCCTTAATGGTACATATAATAACTCTTGATTGTTCTCACATCATCAACTTTGAAAACTTCCTTCTATTAACATTTCAAAGCAGCAAGAGCTGGGTTTGATTTTACTCATGATATAGGTCAATATTAAAAGGAGAAATGTTCAGGTAAGGTAATTCTCTTACCTGAGAATTAAAACGTACGTTGTACCTCTTAGCATCAAATCCTGGGTGGGTCTCTGTCCAGCCTTCTTTCATTTATTTAAGTCCATCCCATATATGGCTTTTCTAAATCTTTCTAGGGTACAAGGATATAGAGGATACCCTCCCATCTGGCTCCAAGCCTTCAGTGCCAAAAGAGAATGGCCAGTTCCCTCAGCTGGCACTAAGAGTTCATGGTAATCTGGTCCTTATCTACATCCTCAGATTTGGTTCCCAGCACCCCCTTCCCACTCTGTCCTCCAGACAAACTGTGCTATTTGTGTACTTGAACACACTGTCATACCATGAACTCTTCTCTTCGAAGTTGTGACTCATTCTGGATCCCTGCTTGGAAATACAATACCCTCTTCATCCTGTTTTTATTAATCCTAATTAAAACTTTCCTTCAAACCCAAGATCAAATTCTATTTCCCTTATGTGCTCTTTTTCAGACATTAATTCTCAGTTTCTTCCCTATAAGTATATAAAACAGTAGCCTTTTATGTCTAACTTTACAAAATAAGGCAGTGCATTATTTAAGACATGAAGATTTAACTTCTTGTCAGACTCTGACATATCTCACCTAAAACAAATTGTAGTAGATACGATACAGGGAAAGACATATTAAGCATGTTCCAAAGTAGCCAGTCATTGCCATTTCCTGACATTCATCTGGTAAGTAAATAAATAGCACAGTGACTTTTGTGCTATTTTCAAAGTTTAATGAAAATATTTTGCATGTTAGTCCAATATAAATAAAAAGTGAATTTTTGTTAAGACAAAAAAAGCTAAATATTTCATCAGATGAGAAAATGAATAAGTGACATACTCTTCCTTCCCTCCTTTCCCTCCTTTCCCTCCTTTCCCTCCTTCCTTCCTTCCTTCCTTCCTTCTTGCTTAAGAGTTTTAGTGTCAAATATTTGTGAGTCTATTATATTTTATAGTACACAGCTGTTTTTTAGAGATGATCAGATTCTGATTTTATCCTATTGTTTGATATTATAAAATGCTCAAATTATTCAGATTCTGTCTGAACACAGTCATGAATTGTCTCTACTCTCAAACTGTAGCACTTGACCAGAAACCAAAAGGGATGGTTTTTTCAGAGAAAGTGGTCACCTGCCTAAAGAAATTTAGACCAAACTTTGCCATAAACTTAGAATGAAAGCATGACCAAATCTGCTTCCAGGAGGAGATGCTGTTTATAAGAAAGAAGTTAAAGGAAAGGGCAAAATAGAGGTTTCCTAGTATTTTGTCCTTGTTTGATATTGAGGGGGTAGTTTAATGATCATATTGTTTTAAGCACTATGAAAACCCACGACTTCAGAATAACTTTTGATACGTTGTAGTGTATCCAAAGGCACATTACACATCTGAAATAATTTTTTGCAGATTGTTTGCACCACTATTGTGTTATAAATTTTATCAAGAAATATTTATTGGGCACTAATGGTTTTCCAGATAGAGTGTGGCATCTGTGGAGGTACAAAGAACAGTGCAGGACAGGTGCTGCATTTGTAAACTTCTCAGATTGACTAGGTGAAAGGGTGAAAGGCACATAAACAGACAGTCCCTAAGTAACACCATTTAGATATGTAAGAAGGAGTTGTGGGAATAAGAGCAGAGGAGGATTTCAATTGAGATAGATGATAGGAAGGGAAAGTGATGGGGAGCAGTGCATGTCCTCCAATTACTTTACTAGATCCCACAGAACCTAGCTTGGTGCTGAGCTTAGACGAAATGATGTGTAAATATCAGTGATTGATATTTGACTGAATTCGTCTTCATTCTTTTTCATTCAAAATCCCATTTGTTGTCCTGTTGTCCAAAATTAGCATGGAAATTAGTATAATTTGCTGAATGTTTTATATTTCATATGATTTTGCATCAGGTATAATAATGATATATAAAAGGTAAGTCCCTTTAGCCCTCCTAACTTTAGAAACCCTTGAATGAGATTAGGAAGTGATCATTTACATTTATTATACTTTGCATATAACAAGATTTAGCTATTAACTCCAATTTACTTCTAGTCGCATTCATCAAAGGCGAACTATTTAGAAACTAAAACATCTCTGTCAGTTGGAATTTTAATGAATTAAGATGAAATGAGACAGTGTTAATTGGCACTGGTTGCTGCTGAGGAGGTTTCTAGAGCTTGTGATACCAATTCATTTCTCTATCAGGGTTAATTTGTTTGATTTAATTCTAAGGATACGCTGAATATTTCCCCAAACTATTCATATTTATTTTCAGGATAGGAGAGTGGTTTAGTTCTGTTGGATTTGGATTCTCAATTCCATTTGAACTGGATTTAATTGGATTGTTAATAAATTATCGATTGTAGGCACCATTTATATTATTGACTAGAGACATACACACACACAGCATTATTTAGACTTTGTTTTATTTGAAACGCCTAAAACCTTCTAATAA
Source organism: Physeter macrocephalus (assembly GCF_002837175.3). Classification (NCBI taxonomy): domain Eukaryota; kingdom Metazoa; phylum Chordata; class Mammalia; order Artiodactyla; family Physeteridae; genus Physeter; species Physeter macrocephalus. Next base: position 84,477,971 of record NC_041221.1, on the reverse strand, counting down.
CTGATCATTTTTTCACCAATAATTCTCTTCCTCTCTTCTCTCTATTTTCCTCAGATATTAATGAATGTGAAGCTGAGCCTTGCAAAAATGGTGGAATATGCACAGACCTTGTTGCTAACTATTCCTGTGAGTGCCCAGGAGAATTCATGGGAAGAAATTGTCAATACAGTAAGTATTCATATATATATAAACCTTTATTTGCATAGCCTCCATTTATTATGGAATCTGGGCCAAAATCAACAATAATTTGCTTCCAGATTTCATAATGTATTGAAATGGCACGTTTCATACTTCTTGTTGTTAATGTTATTAATGTGCATCTATTCTCCAGGATGTGTCTCACTTAGAGCATGATAGGCATAGGAGTGGTTGCCTTGTGGTCTCAAAGGAGGTCAACATTTCCTCAGAGACCCAAGTACATCTCTCCCATGAATCACATTTTGGCTTTTGAGTTGTGCATATGACCTAATTTTCTCCCAGAGTGGTTACTCTGTTTCAAACAGGAAATTCAGAGCATTCTAACCAGATAACCTTCGTCACAAATAAAAGGTAGAGATTAATGAGGGTTCATGTTGAACTGGCCAACACATCAGTAAGAGTTTTACATGCTATTTATTTGTCTTCTTGAAAGCCTAAGACAGTAGGGTCTTGAGATGATGGATCAAATTATAGGATAATAATTTGCCTGAATGTTTACAAAGAAGCACAAAGCACCCCACCTTCTCCAAAACAATTAAAATACCTAGGGAGAGGTAGTAACAGGATTATAGTCAGTGAGAGGAGACCGGAATTGGGCACAAATTCATGCTAACAAGAACAATAGTCACGTAGCTTAATAATTGTTGGGCACTTATAGAAACTTCATAGTGCTACTACTTTGATGTATATAATGCTATTAGAGCATTGTAACATTATGCAAATTCAAAAGGCAAATGCAGATAAGAATTCAGACATAGAAACTGAGACACATAGGCTATGTGGTTTGCCGGGTTCTCACAGTTAGTGACAGAACCAGGACTGGAAGGAATCTAGAATCAGGTCTTGTGATTCCCAGTTCAGTGTATTTTCCTCTAAACCAAGAATGTTATCTCTTTGGATAGAGCTGAACAAGATAAACTTGAAAGCACCCTCCACCTCCACTTTGTCTCTTACACACACACACACACACACACACACACACACACACACACACACACTCACTCACTCACTCACTCTCTCTCTTTAGCCAGAGTAACACTTTTATTTCTCACTTTCCCTCTCTTTCTTCCTCCTTGACAATGGTAATTTATAAAATAAAACAAGGAAAATGATTGAAGAATTTATTTGGGTTATGTATATAAACAAAATGATGATCTGGAGATTCTCATTACCCTAGTCCTGAAAAACTTCATTAAAATAATGAAATTGTGAATATCAAAGAAATACCTTGGATGGGGGAAAATATTTCTAAGCTTAAAAATAATTGGAGAAGGACATGGAGCATGAGTTAATAAAGGAAGCTTCAGGCCTGGATGAATGGAAGGAAAGGACAGTATGAGTAAGCAGGTTGATCATACAACTGGATGACCAATAGCCACCCAGTCAACAAACCTAGCAACCTTCCTATAAAGCATTTAACTGACCGCCCACTAAGTTAACTTCAATTCAGTTTCAACTGGTCCTTGGCCCACGCAGGCCCAGCTCTTGCATCTTTTTTCTTTTGGTTCGTGGGACCTGCATATGGCTGCCTAGTCAGCCTTTGCCCCCTGTACTGACCAAGGAGCAACTAGACAGCCAGTTGGTTTCCTACCTATTGAAAATGGAAGAAGACCTTGATGTGAGCTAGAAATTGAAACCAATGACTAAAGCCTAGTCATCCCTCCATCAGAGATTTTACTGAGGTCACCACATCCGAAAATACCCTTGAAAAGAAAGAAACCTGATAGGTTAGGAAGGATGTATTGAAATAGACTTTGAACTTAATGGCCATTAGTTCACATCTAGCGTCCTTGCTATTGCATTTAATGAAATTCTTTGTTTTTCTCTGACTTGGTTTTATATCTGTAAAATATTTATATGTAAATCCAGACTGCTCTCTGAACATGCATGTGATAGTGAGGTGCCTCCCTTAACCTATCGTATGCTCTGACATTCTACTGTTTCCTCTGTTCATCTCTGTGCCCTGACAGATATCAGAACAGGTCACCTAAGGTACAATCTAAAATATGTTCCTCTTGGGGTATTTGTTTCTACTGCATTGATTTATAAGAGTATGTAATAAATTCAGGATTCTGATTCTTCCCATTGTCTAGGTTTCTGAGGCTATGGTTTTGCTTTTTTTCTGTGGCTTTTTAGAATGTTTAGAAAACCCACAGTAAGAAAGTGCATCTTGCCACAGTGATGATTTAGTGATATGCATTGAGAACGTAGAACATTCACTCACTACATGGCATATAGAAGCACCTGCAGGTTACAGGTAATGCTAGCTCCCAGCTGATTGAGTTTAGGATCTTAGGAGTTGACATTACATAGATTATAACCAATTTGCGTACTTCCACTCTGAAGTAAGATTGATGAACTTTCTTCAGGCTTTGTATGCTCTCCCACAGGGGTCACTAGGTCAACTTACACCTGCAATAATGGGAGAGAAACCATTTGTTTCAGCAGATATTTCTTGTGAGAGAGGGAAAGGAGAATGATGGAGACTAACTGCTTGGGGGTTAGAGGACACTCATACCAAAGTGTCGTTATCCTTGTGTTCACATTCAAGCTGTCAGTATAATTGGGGGCTGCTGCACTTATATTTGCCTCACTTGTACCACTTCTTTCTTATTTGTACTGATGGGTTAATTAAGTTTTAGTATATTTTGCAATGGGGTTATGCAAATGGATTTGAAATAAGAGAGGTAGACAGGGATCTGTTTCTCATTTTAGGCCATTTCTACATGCGGACATCTTGATAGTTTATCTGAGATCACTTATTTAATTCTCACTCATTTCAAATAATCAACAGACATATGAATGCTATGATCTAACCAACTACTACTGCTAATGAGCCTTGAAAATATAAAAGTGGTAATTTTGGAGGTTGCTTTCTTCAGGGTGTAGACAGACTAATCTTGATATCTGTCTACTTATCATCAAAAGATTTGTTTTTCTCAGATCTTAACCTTTTCTCTGCATTTTTCTCATATTTACCATACCTTCAATTTTAATCAATTTATTATTACTACCTTTATCAGTATAATTAAATGAAATATTTTTAATATTAATGATGTTCTACATTTTAAAAACCTAAGTATATTTATTCATTTTCAGTTAAACCATTAAAAGTAAGATGTTTATGCTGAGATGCTACTTTAATATTATTTTTTTAATTATGTGACTTCTTTATAATGTATGTCTTTAATTAATATAGCTATTAAGTACTTTTACTTTGTAAGGAATAAATTTATATTTAACCCTATCTATTATAACACAATGCCTATGTGGTAAGAATTATTACACATATCAATCACCTATTAAACATTTTCAGTAACAATATAATTATTTCAGATGTTAACAACAAATGTTTTAATACTTGGCAAAGGATCTGCCTGTAATTTTCACACTAATTATTTCCTAATTAATATTTACAGGTGAGTAAAGGCAATAATACATCTGATTTATATAATTCCAATTTAGATTTCCATATACGGTTCATACAACTTATCATTGACTCAGAAATCTCAGTTATTTTTTAGTTTTATTCTTCATTTTTTATTACAGGGGATTTAAGTTTGATTATTTTTTATTGTAATTGAAGTTACTTTTGATTGATACGTGAAAATCGTTTAGATGTTTCCATAATATCTATTACATTACACATACTCTTCTAATTTAAGTTCTAATTTATACTCCTTTGTCACTTTGAAATGATATAAGTTCAAGTGTTCAGATAGCCATTTTCATAAACAGCTTGAAAGGACAATGATGATGAAGTGGAATGAGAAACCTATATATCAACCATTTAGTAAAATACCTAGGTCAATACATTTTGTAAAAAAGCAAATAATTGCATAAATAAATAAGTAGACACAAGGATTTTGAGTTATCTAAAAAGTTAAATCTAGTTTAGTCCCCTTTTTCTTTTGTTATAATTTTGTGAAATTTTAAATTTTTAAACAACTGCCTATCTTTAGTAACTGACTGTGTGTATTGAGAACAAAATATGTAGAAGTCAGCTTTAATGCCTTGCATACCATGTTTTACAAGTACATAAATTTAGGAAATCCAGCCGCATTAACATAATTTTTAATAAACAAATATTGTTAATTCAACCAAAACCATTATAGGAGATAGGAGTTGCTTTAGTTTTCGAAAAATATGACATCATAACATACTTCTGAACCACAAACACCTAAGTTCATTTCTTTATGTTTTCATGTTTACAATTATTGTAAGCTGTCACTGTTATTTGATCAAGTACTTTAGTGAATGACGAACAGGAACTAACAGTGGAAAAATAATTCCAGTATTTTCTTATCTAATATAGATGGTCAGAGATTATAGTTTTATCCTAACACTAAATTTCTACTCTGCTATATCCAGCTATGACATAGATCCAAAAGCAAAATATAAGAGATTCTGATTAAAATAAAGAGTTTTAAAAATAAAAGGTATTTATGAGGAAGTAAAGATTAGAATTAAGACATAAATTTAATGAGAAAATTGTGTTAAGTCCAGTATTAAAACATACTGAATGTATATAATTATGTGTTCAATAAATAAACTAGCCACAAATATTTATTGAGTTTTTCTTAACTATGTACAGAATTTTCAGAACATGTATTAATGAATTAATTCATTCACCAAATTGGATCCAACACTAGCCACCCCTTAGAGCTGGGGCAACAATGGCAGTTAAATTCAGTTCCTATTCTCATGGAGTATAGAGATTAGTGGGAGAGAAAAACAGGAATTACATCATGTCTAATTACAAAACATGATAAGTACCATGAATGAAAAGAAGAGAGAGCCATGACAGGGGTGCCTGTTCTGTTTTGGGGAGTTTAAGGAAGTAACATTTGAACTGAGGCCAGAAGCACATATAGTAGGTACCAAACAGAGGGCAGGCTATGGAGATGAAAATTTTACAAGAAGGACAATATGCTCAAGGATAAACAGACCCTTTGTCCTTAAGAATCTTAATATTAAGTGGATGAGCTCTGATTGCTGTATGATAATCATATGATGAGGTTTTTGGAATGATCACTTACCTTTTAGGCTTTGACAATATGGGGTCAAGACCAGTTGATGGCAAGCATATTTATATAGTAATAATCCATCTCATAAACTATCTTTTTATGCATCTACAAGGGATTTTTAAAACACCAAAATAGACTTTAACTTTTGCAAGTGTAATAAGAAATCAGAAAAACAAAAATAATCATTAATGCTCATTCTAGTTTTATTCCAGATAAAAATAGCTGCTCTGTTTTAGAATTTTGAACTGGTGATTTGCAACAATTTTTGTCTTTGAATGCATTGCCTAATATCAATGTAAGATTACTTTCCTTGAATACATAGGATAGGAATTAATCCAGAACTCCAATAGGACAGGAGAAGGACAGCTTACCTCAGGCTGTCACATTTTGTGAACATAAAAAAAAGAAAGAAATCGACTATGGGTTGATGAAAGTTTTATATTCAGGATTAATTGTATAATGTTAATCCAATATACACAATATTTAAAAATCTACCCATAAATATATAGAGATATAAGTGGAAATAACCATAACTATAAATACTTGAGTATAGATAATTATTTTAACTTAATTTCTCACATTCTTTTTAAAGACATGACAATAAGTACAAAAAACCCAGAATACTGTGCAAGAATATCAGTAGCCATCAAAGAAAGAAGTGGTTCCAACATTACTGCAGGATGAAGTCTTTGCAACAATAAACACAAAAAATTGACTCAATGACAAAACCGAATTGAATTTTCTGTGTCTGACATGGAAATTCCATCTTCAATCAGTTGCCTCTGGGTATATTTTTCCAAATGTTGCCCAACAGTTTTGTTCAGACATATCACACTTTGAAAGTTCATCTGCTGTACATTAAAGTGATAATCTAAAAGGAAAGACACAAAAAATATCTGCAGAATGCTCAAATAGACCCCCTAGGACGTACTAAATACATCTAACAAATTGAATCAGATTCTTATTAACTGTATTTTGTATTTGATTACAAATAATTACTGAAACATTCAGTAAGACCTTCTTGTTTTTCAAATTATGTAACATTCCCATTATGCACTAACCTGCATATGTCCAGGGATTAAAATTTAGTTTTGCATTTATTCTCCAGGCTAAAACTCATTTTAATATACCCTCTCTCAGAAACCAAGTAAGATAAAGTATGCAGAGATCAGGAGAGTTTGGGAACAGTATAACTTGATTTCATCTTCATAACATTTAGAACAGTAGTGTATGATTGAGAAATGTTGTATTTTTCTCAGACTGTAAATATCAATCTTTTCAACTATCACCCGATCCTCACCCTTGACAAAAAATAAAGGTAGAGCTCAAATAAAATATTACACTATAGAATACCAAAAATCTCTCTATAAGGAAACTTCTAGAAAAGAAGTCAGCCTAGGACTTGAAAGTTGAAACATGGTTAAAATGTAATTTGTGGGCTAGTCATTATTCTTTACATGTGTTGCCATGGCATTTTGGGGTACTTAGGTGAAATTTTGGGTCTGAATTTCAAAGTGAGGCTGAAATCGTTTTTTTCATAATGGAGAAATTACAAGCACAAATCACTGTGGTTTCTGCTTTTGTCAGAGTCACTAAACAGCAGAGATAAATAATGCTTTTCTCAAATAGGAGAAAGAAAAGAACATAGATTTTTTCTGATCTTTTACCAAATGTGCACAGTTTTCCAGGATTTCCTGAAATCCCAAGGGTTTCAAATAGTAGCAGTAAAATTTTACTGGCACCCAAGGAGCTGAGTTGAGCGGGACACCAATCCCAGCATGCCCCTGGCTGCAGTTGTCAGCTACATAAGCAGACTTGGAAGCGATAGCTTCCAGCAGCATGTAACACAAAGAGCCTCGTACATGTTTTGAGTTTCATCTTCAAAGCATTCTTCTTCACCTGAAGGAGAAGGGCCCAACAGATTTATTTCCTGCATGGGCATATTGAATTATAGGTACAACTGGCACATCCTGATAATCTAGGACAGCTAGCTATTAAAATGCGGGTGATAACTCAGGGAAGCATAGGTAACAAAGACTCAGATTCAAGAATCAGATGAGAATGGTGAAGTGGTAAGATTGAATGTTAGTGCCAATGGAGATATTAAAAAGAATAAAGAATATAAGATTACTAAAGACAGAATTTAAGATAAAGAAATTCTATCTGCAAAGGGACAAAAAATAAAAGAGTAATTAGAGAGAAATTGATAATCAAGACTTAGAGAGGGCAAAGAAAATGTTGTTTCCAAAACAGGAACTGGTCAAGGAAATGGATACCTAAGAAAAGACTTTTTAATTTGGATCCTGAAATCACTATTAGTCCTTAAATAATTGTGGTGGGTGGTAAAGAGAGTGCCAGATTGCAGCTCTTCCAGATCAAGCAGGTGCTGAGGAAGAAATAATAGCAACAGACCGCTCCTCCCAGATACTAGTGCACTGGACTTTGAGCATATCTTAAAACTCAAAGAGCCATTAAGGTGGCCAAGGACCTAAAAATGTATTTTATAATAGTTACCTTAACAGCTTTATCTGGTCAATAATACACATTCTTTTTAGAGCTCTAAAGGGAATGGACACATAAAGTATCCAACTTAAAAATAAATTGAACTTGAGGAATATGGTTCTATAAAAAGAAATAGAGTCAGAGCAAAGTCAGTAAATTCAATACTAAAATTCAAGGAAAACAGGAGCAGGGACAGAAAATAAACTATTCTGACAAGAAAAATGGACAGAACTATAGTTATAATAAGGGAGCCTATAAATACTCAGCACTATTATCTAACTACAAAACACTGAAGAATTGAAACCGCACCTCTTAGCTCCAAGAAATCCGAGGATATTTGTGGTGGTATGTTCAAAATAAAATTATATTTTTTTGGTACACTCAGGCAGACTCACAACTTGTTGAATATCCATAAAATGACTATTTCATTTATAGATGTTGCCTCATATCCACTCAGCAGTCACTTAATAATGTCTTTTCCTTTCCCATTAGAATTATTCCTGGATTCTACCACTGTTAATAGTTTTCAGTAAAACAAAACATGAGCACTTTCCTAGAGATTAATATAAAGGATGTTCTCAGTCCCACCCCCGTTAAGTGTTTAATGCAGAGTTTTTGACCAAGGATACAGGATCTTCGGGGATGGATAGAATTCAGGGTGTCTGTGTTTCTTGATGAGAAAACAAAAATCGTATGTTTATTTTTACTAATGGCTCCCTGAAACTTAGAATTTCTATCCATTACAAATGTAGGCAACAATGAATCATCGCATTAGCAATACCAATGACTTTGTCACTAATAGAAATCACAGATATTTTCATACCACGTTAAACTTGTTGTACATAGCTGAAAATACCATTTACCGTTTTCACTATAAGAAATTATAGTAGTCCTGCCACCACCTCTGTTATTTAATGTGTTAATAGATGAGCACACGTATTATTGTATCACACATTTTAAAATATTTTGGTAATTACTTTGTACTTCTCTTTATTTCATTTTATGAACTAAAAAGCATTATGCTGAGAAGGGCCTCTAGGCTTTACAAAACTGATAGAAATATCCGTAGTGCAGACAAGGTTCAGAATCCTGGGTTATTGGCTTATTGGTTTCAAAAGATATTTTTTCCTCCTGGATAATATGGATGAAGCTTTTGGAAATAAAAGCTATTAATCATCCATTTTCATTGAATGTCCATTTCTAGGCTTGCTTCTGAGTTTTGTTCTCTAGCTCCAGGTATAAAAAATATAAGCAAAATAGCAGAAGATGATACTGTTAAGCCACATTTTTGTCACTGTGTTTACAGGTGTTTTATTATCAGGGTTGAGTTTTTACTGAACCCATTGCTGCTTCTCACCAACAATGCAGGTTTAGAAAGTTTGTAACCCTATAGAGAATTGATGTATTAAAGACAAGAGAAAAAAGATAAACTAAAGAATATCCCTCCTGTCCAAGGGCTACAGTCTGAAGTTGAGCACATTCTGCTTTTTACCAGGACCTTTTTAATTTTCTCAAAACCAATTATAATCTGTGTAAAATTTTATAATCAATTTAGTTATTTGGGTTGCCAGTGACATATACACAGTTGCTTTAAAAGAATGCAACTTGTGTATGAGTTAACCAAAAATTGCTAGTGGTCCAGAATCACAGCATCAAGTACAAAGTAAATGTGGATTGCTCATTACATGAGAAAAAAAAAAAGCCAATCTATTAAGTTATATTTTTAGTTGATGTTCACATCAGTTTTTTGTTTGTTTGTTTGTTGTTGTTGTTTTTGTGGTATGCGGGCCTCCCTCTGCTGCGGCCTCTCCCGTTGAGGAGCACAGGGTCCGGACGCGCAGGCTCAGCGGCCATGGCTCACGGGCCCAGCCACTCCGCGGCATGTGGGATCCTCCCAGACCGGGGCGTGAACCTGGTTCCCCTGCATCGGCAGGCAGACGCGCAACCACTGCGCCACCAGGGAAGCCCCACATCAGTTTTAAAGCATCAGGGTATTGTCACTAAATGCATAATTAAGTCTATTTTCGAATTTAGTTCTTATTTCATAGTAGTTCTTATTTTCATAGTACCTAGAATTATTTTAAGCAGTGTACACTTCCAAGACTCATGTGATTCTATCATTTACTTGGACTTCTTTCTTTATGGAGGATAAGTTTGCACAGATCTGTGAGGACTGGACTGGAATAAAAAGGTGGAAATGACTGGACATCTAACAACCTAGATCTTTTGCAACAGGACTATGAAAATAGCATGATGCTAGATTCTGAGACAACTATCAAAATATATAACACAAGGTCAATGACATTAAGACATTTGAATTATTGCTCTGATGTACTTTTTCTGGCTTTTTTTATCTGATTATAGGAAAAATATACCCACTCAATTTATTTCATTAAGAGGGCTATTTTCAAGACTACATGTGAACCAAAACTATAAAGAAGGCTTATGTACTACTTGGGCCTCTGTCTTGCTTTCTCATTATGTCTTTTTTTTTTTTTAACATCTTTATTGGAGTATAATTGCTTTACAATGGTGTGTTACTTTCTGCTTTACAACAATGTGAATCAGTTATACATATGTTCCCATATATTTTCCCTATTGCGTCTCCCTCCGACACTGATGAAAGAAATTAAAGATGATACAAATAGATGGAGAGATATACCCTGTTCTTGGATTGGAAGAATCAACATTGTGAAAATGACTCTACTACCCAAAGCAATCTACAGATTCAATGCAATCCCTATCAAATTACCAATGGCATTTTT
>NC_041221.1:84458918-84466195 GCF_002837175.3 Physeter macrocephalus | reverse complement strand
ATATACAATGGAATATTACTCAGCCATAAAAAGAAATGAAACTGAGTTATTTGTAGTGAGGTGGATGGGCCTGGAGTCTGTCATACAGAGTGAAGTAAGTCAGAAGGAGAAAAACAAATACCGTATGCTAACACATATATATGGAATCTAAGAAAAAAAAATGTCATGAAGAGTCTAGGTGTAGGACGGGAGTAAAACACAGACCTCCTAGAGCACGGCCTTGAGGATATGGGGAGGGGGAAGGGTAAGATGTGACGAAGTGAGAGAGTGGCATGGACATATATACACGACCAAACGTAGGGTGGATAGCTAGTGGGAAGCAGATGCATGGCACCAGGAGATCAGCTAGGTGGTTTGTGACCACCTAGAGGGGTGGGATAGGGAGAAAGCTTTTGACAAAATTCAACACCCATTTATGACAAAAACCCTGCAGAAAGTAGGCATAGAGGGAACTTTCCTCAACATAATAAAGGCCATATATGACAAACCCACAGCCAGCATTGTTCTCAATGGTGAAAAACTGAAACCATTTCCACTAAGATCAGGAACAAGACAAGGTTGCCCACTCTCACCACTCTTATTCAACATAGTTTTGGAAGTTCTAGCCACAGCAAACAGAGAAAAAAAAGAAATAAAAGGAATCCAAATAGGAAAAGAAGAAGTAAAGCTGTCACTATTTGCAGATGACATGATATTATACATAGAGAATCCTAAGGATGCTACCAGAAAACTACTAGAGCTAATCAATGAATTTGGTAAAGTAGCAGGATACAAAATTAATGCACAGAAATCTCTGGCATTCTTATACACTAATGATGAAAAATCTGAGAGTGAAGTTAAGAAAACACACCCATTTACCATTGCAACAAAAAGAATAAAATATCTAGGAATAAACCTACCTAAGGAGACAAAAGATCGTTATGTATTTATTCCTGTTTCCAGGTCACATAGATTCTCATAGAATTTTTGCTTTTCACTGTTTTTAATTCTCTTTCCTTCTTTGCATGAATAATGAATTTCAATTTATTGAATATTCCTCAGTTACAACAGTATTTTTACCTGGGGTAGCTTCTTTTAATGAATAATAAATAGTGCTATGGATTGCACATGAAAAGGTTACTTATAACACAAAAAAGCAATAAGCTTACAATTGTATGTGAGAAGGAAAAACAATTCATTTAGTGTCTCTTAACTCTTCTTCCTAGCATAGCAAAATACCAGCTTTTTATACACATTTAACCTTTTGAGCAGTCAGGTGGATTTTATCATAGGAGCCTAAGTGAGTTCATTCATTATGCAGAACACTACGAAAGTCCCCACAGAAGTATTAACTGTGTCCTGGTGTTTTGTCTAGTCATAAAAAGTAAAACAATTTTTTTATATTCTGGGGATAATGGCACTGTTGCCTGAAAATATTACGCAATAATATATAAAATTCTATGCAATGAAATGGATAAGCCAATATAAAAGAAAAAAAAATTTCATTTTCCCAGTCTGATAATAAGCCCTCAGATTTTGGTTTCTAATATGACCTGGAAGAGAGAATTTTGTAGTTCTGGTTTAACTGTATCAATTGTAGAATTGCCTAACTACCTAATACCAGTAATATGGGAATAAGGAATTGTCCAAAAAAATTAAAACATGCACCCCTAAAAGAAAAAATAAACATTCATCATATACATTTCCTCATTTCCACAATTCTAAAATGTATGCCTTTATACTAACATCTCTGAATTTGGGATGCATCTTAAAATCATTGATATGTTAATGGTACTTCAGAAAATGGTACACAATAATGGGATCTTTGTCTCACTAACGTCTATTAAATTAATAATAAAACAGAAATGTAAATAACATGACCATTCCAAAAAATGTACTGCTAGCAAGCATTTATATCTAAGCTAAGCTCTGCAAGTAATGATTTTTAAATCAATAAAATAAAAATATGGATTAATACTAAAGAAAATGATGCATAAATTCATGCTGTCCATTTGTATTTCCCATTGTATGAATACTTTACCATTATTTACGTCAGGCCACATCTGTAGAAGCCAGTGTATTTGCCCACAGATTACCCTTCCCAAATATGGAGATGTGTTCAGAATAATTCAAAACCAATAAGATCATTACACAACATATCTCTCTTACACATGCACACACACACACACCTCTACCTTAATTATAAAATAGATTAATTATCTTTTTCTAGGCACAATTATCTATCAAGTAGTTTCTAGTGAGTATCTCTGTGCACTTAGCAACAGGTGATAGCATCTCTGATGGTCTAAGTTGAAAAACTGTTTACATTTCTCTTGTTTTGAATGACCCTTTAATTTTTTTTAGTATGTGTGCTGCCGAAGAGAGCACCCCTTTAATGTTTTTTTAAACATTTTGTTTTTCTGATTACAAAGTTACATATATGACTAAAAAAGAACACTTGGAAAACAAAATTAGCATTTTAATTTCTTTTCGCTCTGAAATAGAGTCCATTTAAATCCACCAGTTAGAGTACACTACCAAAGACTGCCCTTATAACATTTATTTATTGTTACTTTATTCTTTCTAGAGTGTGCCTAACATGTGTCTAGTTGGACAAATCCCATTTCAGATCTAAAGTTTGTCAAGAGTGGACATTGTTTCTTCAATGTACTTCCTTTCCTAGTCTCTGTAACACCTCAATTCCCTGCATGGATAGATTAGACATTTGACAAACCCAGGCAGTTGAGTAGCTAAGATTTCTTGAGAGAGAAAAAAAAATGTTAGAGAGAGAGAGAGAAAGGAGAGATGCCTTCATCTATATTAACATAAAAATGGGAAGCAGGTTATCATTTATTTAAACATATTGAACAGACCACTGGATACATATAATCCAATTTAAACTGAATTTTAAAAAAGAAAATATTGGAAAATTTTATGGGCTTGGTTTTACACTTTTTAACAGCATATAAGTAGAAAGGAATGACTGTTTTATATTCTAGTAGCAGCCTCTCTACTCCCAAGAATATAATAGTACATACAGTTTTTGAAGTTCCTGGAGCTGGCTAGCCAAGTAAATGGTCTACAGGCTGTTTTTATTACTGGTGGAAATGAATTTTTTTTTTAGTATTCTACTTTAACCAGAGAGTATTGATAGCAGTTAAATACTGTAAAAATCATGTTTCAGTTAATAATTCATGTTATTAAGTAGCCATGCTTTTGAGAAATTGGAGTTTAAACTGAATTTTAAAATGATTGTAAGGTATGTGGAGTAAATATAATCAATAGATTTATTTTCTTCATATTTACTTTTTAATCTGTTGGCACAGATAATGAATCTTGGATCTACATTAAAGTGAATATGGGAGAAAAGAGAAATATACTGGGGAAATCCAAGTTTATGTGCACATGAATGTTTAATTGATTTCTGTTTATTTTTCTAAGGATTATTGTGCACCTAAAATATAAAGCTATGAAAAACAAAAATTAACAGCTACTACAAAAGCAATTCTGGGTTAGAACACAAAGTTCTTGATAAAGTAATGATCCAACTTTTGGAACTTATACGCAAACCTTTGTATCCTAAATTAGACTAATGTTGTGATACTTACCCAGATGCTAATTTCTTGTTTGAGAATATTAACATTGAAAACAATTGCCTCCAAAATTTAGCCAGAGGCATTTCATTAACCAGAGAATAAAGCCTTATATCATAATCGGCTTTCTTATAAGTGAACATTGAAAGCAGTTCGTATATTGTAGGGAGAAAATAAAGAGCAAGAGAGAGAAGAAAAATAAAGATGTAGAAAACCTTGAGGTAGGCAGTTCACTATAGTCCTTTTTTATGGATCTCTAGCGATAAAATGATGCTACATTAGCATCATTAGCATTTAAATTAGCATCACTTGAACCTTAAAAGACTAGAGTATGAAATGTCCTGCCTCTGCCTTGCTCAAAGAAGAGGTTCAACAAATATTTTTTACATGTTTAATGAATAACAATCAACGTTGACCCTTCAGTCTACAAGCCATGGCAGAAACAGTGATGAAGAACACAAAGTGAGCTAGGTTACTACTCTTTGTCTTTATAAACATGATAGCCAAGTGCCCTGCTTGTCATTTCTCATCACTTCTCCACACTGCTTAAGACATAATGCAGCAAGCAGAATGCCCCCAGCAAACAGATTGTATCACAGTGTTTATCATGACCCTTTGGTAATAGATTCGCCTGGGGTCAAATCTTCCTTCTGTGACTTTAAGGGAGTTATTTAACCTCTCCAAGCCTGAGTTGCCTTAATTAAAATTGGGAATGAAACTGCTATTCACGGGGTTATTTTGAGGCTGAAATGCCTGACATATTTTTCTCTGCAATAAATATGTTCAGGCTTCATTTTTATTCTTCAGGAAGGTCAGTGAGAGAAAAGATCCATACCTTTGGAGGAAAGAAGTTTCTTCTGAAACTGTCTCTTCATTTTACTTTGTTTATTTGACACTTCAGAAAAAAACAGTATTCATGCATGGTTTTCATATACCTCAAAATCAGATCAGAAAAGAGTTGGCTAGGTGCTAAGGGGCATTTCATGATTTTTCTTCCAATACCTCCTCTTTATGTCTTTGGAAATCTGAAGCAATGAATATTAACATTCTTCTCACATTGATTGGAAAAATAAGTCATGATGAAGCAAAAATGGTTATGCTAAAGATATGGGAACCAGGTATTATTCCATTTGGGGAGAAAAGGTTTGTTACTTTACTCTCAGTTATGGACTTGAGGAAATGAGATTTCTTTGATTACTGCAACAAAATTGCCACCAGCTAAAACTTTATCTCCATCTAACCTAAAGATAGGATTACTCGGATATTAAATTGGCAAGAAAAACTTGATTATAAAGGCGCTTTTCAGAGTTGTAATCTGGTTTATCAAAGTGTTAATACGAGACTTTTTCCATAGGAGAGATCCCTATTTTTTACCACAATGAAGAAAAGTGCCTGCCAGTCACAGAACTGTTTTAAAAAGAGATTATTTAATTGGTTATTTTTATTTCCAGTGAGTCTGGCGCTATACTGTGGGGAATCATTTCGTGTTCATTCATTATAAGAAGCAATAGTTTATATTTCCCCCAGGCAGAGATTTATCTGACAATTTGAATGCTTTGGTGACAGAATTATCTGATGATGAATATAATATTAAGGAGACACCAAGTGACATGACATTTTGAATCATTTTCAGTAACTGTTCATGATTAATAATTGTGCTTATGTATGTATTTTAATTTTTATTAAAGAATATTTTGTATGGGAAATGGGAGCAGATGTTCTACTCTTCTTTTATTTCCTGAATAAGAAGTAAATGCATGTAAAACCTGGCTGAACTGGCAGTATATTTTTCAATCTTGGATTCTTCAGGTAGTCACAGTGGAAGTCAATCTCTCCCACCATAACTTTTAACTCTAACTTTTGCTTTATAACAATAAAATAACAACCATAACAATTACAATGGAAGAACGACCATTCACTAAGGGCATATTGATTGCCATATGGTTTACTATATGCTTACCATATATTGTTTCTAACCTATGACACAAACCTAAGGTGGGTGTTATTTTCCCAGTAATAAAGATGATTAACTCACAGTTTCCATACGTTGCTATATATTGGTATCACCCAGGTTTTTAAAAATACAGATACCTGGAACTGCATTTTTGTTCATGCCCTTAACCAAAATTGCAATGAAAACAGTCTTGATGAACTGATATAACAGAAAATTCTCTTAAGACTCGACAAGTCACTTTACATACATCACAAGTCACCAGTATATTACACTTAGTTGTTACCTTATTTCCCAGATAAATTACTTACATTTGTAAACTGTACGATCCTATGAAATTGTGGACCTTTAATTCTATTAATATAAAA
The DNA here is from genome assembly GCF_002837175.3 of Physeter macrocephalus. Classification (NCBI taxonomy): domain Eukaryota; kingdom Metazoa; phylum Chordata; class Mammalia; order Artiodactyla; family Physeteridae; genus Physeter; species Physeter macrocephalus. The sequence continues at coordinate 84,460,304 of NC_041221.1, read as the reverse complement.
TGAGTGTTTCTATTGTCTTTTTATCTTTGCAGTTTTGGTTTAGCTGAGCAGATAACTTTTGAAAGTACTGAGGTGCCAAGAATATATTGTCATAAACCCCTACCTGAGCAATTTATAGTCTACACAGTCATTTCTTTTTTCTATAGCTAAAGAGGTTTTGGGTAATTGAAAAAAATGTTCAACGAATGAAATATTAGTAATGCAGGTAAAATTTATATCCCTGGTTCTATTTATTTTTGTGTAATTTATCATTCCTGTATATTAATAATAGTATTCATATCTTGCTGTATCCTAATGACATTAAGGTACAAAATAACTGCTTTTAGTAATTTTTTGAAGCATGAGACTAAAATGAAGGATTCCTAAGAAAAGTAAATCATTATTTTCCTCATTTGCACAGGAATTTTTAGAAATCATGATAATTCTTCCATCTCCATTTTGGGTTAATGACTGGGCTTTATTTTATGTTTGTGATTTATTGAACTTTATTGGATTCCTGGTTAATTCCTGGTGAGCTGTCCAACATGAGTTAGATGAAAGCTTCTGGAGAAACTAGTCTTTTACATAACTCCAAAGTAAGAGACACATTAAGTTCTCTTTTAATTAAAAGCTTAAGAAAAAGCATGATATTCTAGTTTTGACTATTTGTTTCAAAATGTAAAACTTCCTAATGGGCAGCCATAGGATTATTTGTAGTTTAAAACTTTATATTCGTCATCTAATTTTTTTTAACATCTTTATTGGAGTATAATTGCTTTACAACAGTGTGTTAGTTTCTGCTGTATAACAAAGTGAATCAGCTGTACATACACATATATACCCATATCTCCTCCCTCTTGCGTCTCCCTCCCTCCCTCCCTATCCCACCACTACAGGTGGGCAGAAAGCACCGAGCTCATCTCCCTGTGCCATGTGGCTGCTTCCCACTAGCTACCTATTTTACATTTGGTGGTGTATATATGTCCATGCCACTGTCTCACTTTGTCACAGCCTATCCTTCCCCGTCCCCATGCCCTCACTCCATTCTCTACATCTGCATCTTTATTCCTGTCCTGCGACTAGGTTCTTCACAACCATTTTTTGTTTTTTAGATTCCATATATATGTGTTAGCATACGGTATTTCTTTTTCTCTTTCTGACTTACCTTCACTGTGTATGACAGTCTCTAGGTCCATCCACCTCACTACAAATAACTCAATTTCGTTTCTTTTTATGGCTGAGTAATATTCCGTTGTATACATGTGCCACATCTTCTTTATCCATTCATCTGTCGATGGACACTTAGGTTGCTTTCATATCCTGGGTATTGTAAATAGAGCTGCAATGAACATTGTGGTACATGACTCTTTTGAATTATGGTTTTCTTAGGGTATATACCCAGTAGTG
>NC_041221.1:84458489-84458768 GCF_002837175.3 Physeter macrocephalus | reverse complement strand
AGTTCTGTTTTTAGTTTTTTAAGGAACCTCCGTACTGTTCTCCATAGTGGCTGTATCCATTTACATTCCCAACAACAGTGCAAGAGGGTTTCCTTTTCTCCACACCCTGTCCAGCATTTATTGTTTGTAGATTTTTTTGATCATAGCCATTCTGACCTCTGTGAGGTGATATCTCACTGTAGTTTTGATTTGCATTTCTCTAATGATTAGTGATGTTGAGCAACCTTTCATGTGTCTGTTGGCAATCTGTATATCTTCTTTGGAGAAATGTCTATTTAG
>NC_041221.1:84375522-84458276 GCF_002837175.3 Physeter macrocephalus | reverse complement strand
TTTAGGTCTTTAATCCATTTTGAGTTTATTTTTGTGTATGGTGTTAGGGAGTGTTCTAATTTCATTCTTTTACATGTAGCTGTCCAGTTTTCCCAGCACCACTTATTGAAGAGGCTGTCTTTTCTCCATTGTATACTCTTGCCCCCTTTATCAAAGATAAGGTGACCATATGTGCATGGGTTTATCTCTGGGCTTCCTATCCTATTCCATTGATCTATACTTCTGTTTTTGTGCCAGTGTCATACTGTCTGGATTACTGTGGCTTTGTAGTATGGTCTGAAGTCAGGGAGCCAGATTCCTCCAGCTCCATTTTTCATTCTCCAGATTGCTTTGACTATACGGGGTCTTTTGTGTTTCCATACAAATTGTGAAATTTTTTGTTCTGGTTCTGTGAAAAATGCCGTTGGTAGTTTGATAGGGATTTGATTGAATCTGTGGATTGCTTTGGGTAGTATTGTCATTTTCACAATACTGATTCTTCCAATCCAAGAACATGGTATATCTCTCCATCTGTTTGAATCATCTTTAATTTCTTTCATCAGTGTCTTATAGTTTTCTGCATACATGCCTTTTGTCTCCTTAGGTAGGTTTATTCCTAGGTATTTTATTTTTTTTGTTGCAGTGATAAATGGGAGTGTTTCCTTAATTTCTCTTTCAGATTTTTCATCATTAGTGTATAGGAATGCAAGAGATTTCTGTGCATTAGTTTTGTATCCTGCTACTTTACCAAATTCATTGATTAGCTCTAGTAGTTTTCTGGTAACATCTTTAGGTTTTCTGTGTATACTATCATATCATGTGCAAACAGTGACAGTTTTATGTATTCTTTCTCAATTTGTATTCCTTTTATTTCTTTTTCTTCTCTGATTGCTGTGACTAAAACTTCCACAATTATGTTGAATAATAGTGGTGGGAGTGGGCAACTTTGTCTTGTTCCTGATCTTAGTGGAAATGGTTTCAGTTTTTCACCATTGAGAATGATGTTGGCTGTTGGATTGTCATATGTGGCCTTTATTATGTCGAGGTAATTTCCCTCTATGCCTACTTTCTGCAGGGTTTTTATCATAAATGGGTGTTGAATTTTGTCTAAAACTTTTCCTGCATCTATTGAGATGATCATATGGTTTTTATCCTTCAATTTGTTAATATGGTGTATCAAACTGATTGATTTGGGTATACTAAAGAATCCTTGCATTCCTTGGTTAAGCCCCAATTGATCTTGGTGAATTACCCTTTTAATGTGCTGCTGGATTCTGTTTGCTAGTACTTTGTTGAGGATTTTTGCATCTATGCTCATCAGTGATATTGGCCTATAGTTTTCTTTTTATGTGACATCTCTGGTTTTGCTCTCAAGGTGATGGTGGCCTCTTAGAATGAGTTTGGAAGTGTTCTTCCCTCTGCTATATTTTGGAAGAGTTTGAGAGGGATAGTGTTAACTCTTCTCTAAATGTTTGATAGAGTTCATCTGTGAAGTCATGTGGTCCTGGGCTTTTGTTTGTTGGAAGATTTTTAATAGCAGTTTCAATTTCAGTGCTTGTGATTTGTTTGTTTATGTTTTCTATTTCTTCCTGGTTCAGTCTCAGAAGGTTGTGACTTGCTAAGAATTTATCCATTTCTTCCAGGTCGTCCATTTTATTGGCATATAGCAGCTTGTGGTGATCTCTCATGATCCTTTGTATTTCTGCAGTGTCAGTTGTTGCTTCTCCTTTTTCAATTCTGATTCTATTGATTTGAGTCTTCTCCCTTTTTTCCTTGATGAGTCTAGCTAGTGGTGTATCAATTCTGTTTATCTTGTCAAAGAAGCAACTTTTAGTTTTACTGATCTTTGCTGTTGTTTCCTTCATTTCTTTTTCATTTATTTCTGATCTGATCTTTATGATTTATTTCCTTCTGCTAACTTTGGGTTTTCTTGTTCTTCTTTAATTGCTTTAGGTATAAGGTTAGGTTGTTTATTTGAGATGTTTCTTGTTTCTTGAGGTAGGATTGTATTGCTATAAACTCCCCTCTTAGAACTGCTTTTGCTGCGTCCCACAGGTTCTGGGTCATCGTGTTTTCATAGTCATTTGTTTCTAGGTATTTTTTGATTTCCTCTTTGATTTCTTCAGTGATCTCTTGGTTATGTAGTAGTGTATTGTTTAGCCTCCATGTGTTTGTATTTTTTACAGATTTTTTCCTGTAATTGATATCTAGTCTCATAGCGTTGTGGTCGGAAAGACACTTGATACGATTTCAGTTTTCTTAAATTTATCAGTGCTTGATTTGTGGCCCAAGATATGGTCTATCCTGGAGAATGTTCCATGAGCACTTGAGAAGAAAGTGTATTCTGTTGTTTTTGGATGGAATGTCCTATAAATATCAAGTTAAGTCCATCGTGTTTAATGTGTCATTTAAAGCTTGTGTTTCCTTATTAATTTTCATTTTGGATGATCTGTCCATTGGTGAAAGTGGGGTGTTAAAGTCCCCAACTCTGATTTTCTTACTGTCAATTTCCCCTTTTATGACTGTTAGCATTTGCCCTATGTATTGAGGTGCTCCTATGTTGGGTGCATAAATGTTTACAATTTTTATATCTTCTTCTTGGATCGATCCCTTGATCATTATGTAGTGCCCTTCTTTGTCTCTTGTAATAGTCTTTGTTTTAAAGTCTATTTTGTCTGATATGAGAATTGCTACTCTAGCTTTCTTTTGATTTCCATTTGCGTGGAATATCTTTTTCTATCCCCTCACTTTCAGTCTGTATGTGTACCTAGGTCTGAAATGGCTCTCTTGTAGACAGCATATATATGGGTCTTGTTTTTGTATCCATTCAGCCAGTCTATGTCTTTTGGTTGGAGCATTTAATCCATTTACATTTAAGGTAGTTATAGATTTGTATGTTCCTATTACCACTTTCTTAATTGTCTTGGGTTTGTTATTGTAGGTCTTTTCCTTCCCTTGTGTTTCCTGCCTAGAGAAGTTCCTTTAGCATTTGTTGTAAAGCTGGTTTGGGTGTGCTGAATTGTCTTAACCTTTGCTTGTCTGTAAAGGTTTTAATTTCTCTGTCGAATCTGAATGACATCCTTGCTGGGTAGAGTAATCTTGGTTATAGCTTTTTCCCTTTCATCCCTTTAAATATGTCTTGCCGTTCCCTTCTGGCTTGCAGAGTTTCTGCTGAAAGATCAGCTGTTAACCTTATGGGGATTCCCTTGAATGTTATTTGTTTCTTTTCCCTTGCTGCTTTTAATGGTTTTTTTTTTGTATTTAATTTTTGATAGTTTGATTAATATGTGTCTTGGCATGTTTCTCCTTGGGTTTATCCTGTATAGGACTCTCTGTGCTTCCTGGACTTCATTGACTATTTCCTTTCCCATATTAGGGAATTTTTCATCTCCAGTCTTTTCAAATATTTGCTCAGTCCCTTTTTTTTTGTTCTTCTTCTGGGACCACTATAATTCGAATGTTGGCGTGTTTAATGGTGTCCCAGAAGTCTCTGAGACTGTCCTCAATTCTTTTCATTCTTTTTTCTTTATTCTGTTCTGCAGCAGTTATTTCCACTATTTTATCTTCCAGGTCATTTATCCGTTCTTCTGCCTCAGTTATTCCGTTATTGATTCCTTCTAGAAAAATTTTAGTTTCATTTATTTTGTTGTTCATCATTGTTTGTTTGCTCTTTAGTTCTTCTGGGTCCTTGTTAAATACTACTTGTATTTTCTCCATTCTATTTCCAAGATTTTGGATCATCTTTACTATCATTACTCTGGATTCTTTTTCAAGTAGACTGCCTATATCCTCTGCATTTTTTACCTTGGTCCTTCATCTGCTACGTATTTCTCTGTCTTCTCATTTTGCTTAACTTACTGTGTTTGGGATCTCCTTTTCACAGGCTGCAGGTTTGTAGTTCCTGTTGTTTTTGGTGTCTCACCCAGTGGGTGAGGTTGGTTCAGTGGGTTGTGTAGGCTTCCTGGTAGAGGGGATTGGTGCCTGTATTCTGCTGGATGAAGCTGGCTCTTGTCTTTCTGTTGGGCAGGACCGCGTCCGGTGGTGTTTTTTGGGGTGTCTGTGAACTTATTGTGATTTTAGGCAGCCTGTCTGATAATGGGTGGTGTTATGTTCCTGTCTTGCTAGTTGTTTGCCATGGGGTGTCCAGCACCGTAGCTTGCTGGTTGTTGAGTGGAGCTGGGTCTTAGCTTTGAGATGGACATCTCTGGGAGAGTTTTGCCTTTTGATATTATGTGGGGCTGGGAGGTCTCTGGTGAACGAGTGTCCTGAACTCGGCTCTCACATCTCAGAGGCTCAGGCCTGACACCCAGCCGGAGCAACAAGACCCTGTCAGCCACTCAGCTCAGAAAGAAAAAAGGAAGGAAGGAAGGAAGGAAGGAAGGAAGGAAGGAAGGGAAAAAAATATTTTTAAAATTAAAAATATAAAAACATAATAAAAAAGGAAAGAAAGAAAGAAGAAAGCAACCAAACCAAGAAACAAATCCACCAATGATAACAACTTAAAAAAATAAAAACAACAAACAAACCAAAAAAACGGACAGACAGAACTCTAGGACAAATGGTAAAAGCAAAGCTGTACAGACAAAATCACACAAAGAAGCATACCCATACCCACTCACAAAAGGAGAAGAAGGAAAATATATATTTTAAAAAAAAAAAAAAAAAGGAAGAGAGCAACCAAATCAATAAACAAATCTACCAGTGATAATAATCTCTAAATACTAAGCTAAAATAATCATAAAACCAGAAAAAAATTAGATGTAGAAAGCAAACCCCAAGTCTACAGTTGCTCCCAAAGTCCACCACCTCAATTTTGGGCTGATTCGTTGTCTATTCAGTTATGCCACAGATACAGTGTACATCAAGTTGATTGTGGAGATTTAATCTGCTGCTCCTGAGGCTTCTGGTAGAAATTTCCCTTTCTCTTTGTTCGCACAGTTCCTGGGGCTCAGCTTTGGATTTGGCCCCGCCTCTGCATGTAGGTCACCTGAGGGAATCTGTTCTTCGCTCAGACGGGACAGGGTTCAAGTAGCAGGTGATTGGGGGCTCTGGCTCACTCAGGCCGGGGGGAGGATGGAGTACGGAATGCCGGGCGAGCCTGTAGTGGCAGAAGCCAGCGTGGTTTTGCAACAGCCTGGGCACCGTGTGTTCTCCCAGGGAAGTTGTCCCTGGATCATGGGACCCTGGCAGTGGCGGGCTGCACAGGCTCCCGGGAGGGTAGGTGTGGATAGTGACCTGTGCTTGCACACAGGCTTCTTGGTGGCTGCAGCAGCAGCCTTAGCGTCTCATGCCCGTCTCTGGTGTCCGCACTGATAGTCGTGGCTTGCACCCGTCTCTGGAGCTTGTTTAAGCGGTGCTCTGCATCTCCTCTCCTCGCGTACCCCGAAACAATGGTCTCTTGCCTCTTAGGCAGTTCCAGACTTTTTCCCGGACTCCCTCCCGGCTATCTGTGGCACACTAGCTCCCTTCAGGCTGTGTTCACACAGCCAACCCCAGTCCTCTCCCTGGGATCTGACCTCCGAAGCCCGAGCCTCGGCTCCCAGCCTGCAGACAAGCCTCTCAGGCTGGTGAGTGCTGGTTGGTACCGATCCTCTGTGTGGGAATCTCTCCACTTTGCCCTCTGCCCCCCATTGCTGTGCTCTCCTCCGTGGCTCTGAAGCTCCCCCCACAACCCGTCCCCCCCAGTGAAGGGGCTTCCTAGTGTGTGGAAACCTTTCGTCCTTCACAGCTCCCTCCCACTGGTGCAGGTCCCATCCCTATTCTTTTGTCTCTGTTTTTCCTTTTTTCTTTTGCCCTACCCAGCTACGTGGGGAGTTTCTTGCCTTTTGGGAAGTCTGAGGTCTGCTGTGAGCATTTAGTAGGTGTTCTGCAGGAGTTGTTCCACATGTAGATGTATTTTTGTTGTATTTGTGGGGAAGAAGTTGATCTCCAGGTCTTACTCCTCCACCATCTTAAAGGTCCCTCCTTGTCATCTATTCTTAACATAAGTTTATAAGAAGCATACCTATTTATTTAATCATCAGGTCAGACTACATAATAATAATATATTCTGTTTGAACATACCAGAAAGTAACAATGTATCTCATTATGAATATTTTGTTGAACATAGCTAATATTCTATCTTCTTTTCAGTAGTTGAGATTTAAATCCAGATTTAAGGTTTTTAATACCTTACTTCTCTGAAATATATGTGTGCATTATTAGGTAGCTCTGATACACACTTTAGTTGTTTTTTCTACAAATATTATCCAACAAAAATGAACATTTAACCTGAACATAACAAAATATCAGGGTCTAACATTATTATATAAAATTACTTTGAAAGAAACAAAAGTTAAATTTCTTATTTTAATAGGCTGACCTATATTCATTACATTATAAAATAGATCTCATATGAATCTCAGATAAGAGTTAATGTATGAAAAGCTAGCTTAGATTCTACAGATTTGTAATAAAATTGTTACTCTATTAAATTCTTCTAGAATGCTCTTTCTATAAAATTCAAAAAGCATCCTTTGTTTTTGTAGCTTTACATTTGTTTTGTTTAAAATTCTACAGTGGGTTTTCCCTTTCAGAACTACCAAAATCATTGCAAATACTATATGCAAAGCATTTGTGATACTTTCTTCTCTAGGAATGTTCGATTAGTAAATGCATTATCATCAAGAATTCATCTTCTGTCTCAGTTCTATACTGGAAATGCTGACAAATGATTTACTTTTTTATTTAGTTTGGAAGGAGGAAAAATAATGGAGATGAGGTTGTGACGTTGAGAGCAGACTTAAAAAAATTTCTCGTGAGAACTTTTAGTTCCCTTTTCCAACACTAACAGTTCTCTGACTCTATGATTATTGTGTATTTATTTTCTCTATGACAAACGCTTCTTTATATTTTTAGCAGTGAATATACATGTAGACATCTCTAGAATTCAAATAATCAAATCATCTACTGTGTACTTCCAGGCTCCATTTTGCCCTCCATCCTTTGTTCCACCAACTTTCCAAAGTATGCTAGCATTAGAGTGGGCTCATTATGCTGTACCTGCCATCTGCAATGGCTTCCTGTTTATCCTCTTCTTGCTTAGTTTCTTTTGACCTCTGGAACACTGAGACTTCATACTTGACCTGAGATAACATCCAGCATGAAGAAAAGCAAAGCTGCATTGTACAGGAAAAAAATGACCAGATAGCTGATAACTGGATATGGGACAGTGATTTATCTCTCAAATAAAAATCTGTTTGACATGCCAATCATATTGCTATAACAAAACATCAGAGGCAACACCTTGCAGTACGTATCCTTATATGCATTTAGCAAAGACACTTAAAAGATGTAAATAACTTATAAGTGTGGAAAAGTGTCTTCTGCATAGCAGTGTTTGGATATTTACATTTGGTTATTCGACTCATGTTTCTTGGAGCAACTGCATCCCACCTTTAACATTTACTTCGGCATTATACCCCTTTTTAGCTCTTTCCTGTGCAGATGTATGTTTTGTCAGAAGGCAAGAATAGGTATACATCTGCAGGTTTTTGAATTGCAGGCTTTTGACTCTACAGACAAATGTTTCTCAAACCATGTTGTTATGTTCATAGTTGGTAGAAGATGAATTGTGTAGTGTAAGTGGAAGCCTGAGTACAAGTTACTGAAATCTTGCCTGGCTGCAAATGTACATTCAGTGCTTGAAAAGCTCGTATGCTTTTCTCGTTTGAAAGAATATATCTTAAACAAACTAAAATGTGCTCTGTGATAGTCCTATGGCAATGCTGTTAGCTGTGACAGGATGATAATATTAGATTTGATTGACCTTTGTGAATTATCTTAATACAAATTTTGGCCTTTGAATACTAGAGTCCATTGGCCCTGCTATTTAAGTAACACTATCATTCTGCATCAATATGCTCAAAAATTAGATTGGGGAAATATTAATGGACAGTTTCCTATTCAAATTTAGCTTATTCACGAGTTTAATTTTTTCTGGAATTTAAAACAATTAATTTAAACTGATAATACATCATAATTGACTTGAGATAATAGAGTGTGAAGAAAAGCATAACCACATTTTACAGGAAAATAGCTAGATGCTGAGAATTGAATTTGTAACTTTATGAAGGCTGGTTTTCATTCCAGATACTCCCCCTACCTCCAAGAGCTAATTCTTATATATTTCAAGTGTTCCAGCATACCAAGAAAGAATTTCTGATTTTTTTTTTTGAAAAGGAAAGTGTTTATTTCTTTGTAAGAAATGTATCAAGAGTAGTTTGAACAGTGCTTGCCTTCATGTCACACGATGACTAAGCATATTTTCTATGCCTTGGTGAATTGTCATGCTCTTTCTTTTTTATTATTATTATTTTTTAACATCTTTATTGGAGTATAATCGCTTTACAATGGTGTGTTAGTTTCTGCTTTACAACAAAATGAATCAGTACATATGTTCCCATATCTCTTGCCTCTTGCATCTCCCTCCCTCCCACCCTCCCTATAGAATTTCTGATTTTAACACCCACCCAGTATGTAGAATCCTTGGAGTGATAATATCTACATTCAGAAGATTAATTCAGTTTCAAGAAAGGAAGAGAAGTAATTCCAAAACAACGATTTGTTTTAATTTATGTTAACCCAAAATATTGAGAACTGCCAATTGTAAGGCACTGTGCTAAGTGCTTTGGAAACATAAATAATGCAAAAGGCATGGTTTCTACCTTTAAGAAGTGTATTATCTAAGAGAAAAAATATGCACAAATTGTTGTTCCTCATCATTTATCTTGGGCGCCTATGAGCTTCTCGATATTGAAAATAATACAGTTCTTAATAGAATGGGGAAAATTCTCTACTGGCCACGTATCACAGAATCAATCTTAAAGATTGTGAAGAAAATTAGCATTTATCAAGGGTAAGCAGCCCATCTGATGCAAAGAAATAGAGTTTTCTCCAAGTTACACATTCATTTTATGTGAATTCCAAATACGCTTAACTAATTTTTGGAAACCATTTTGATGAGTTTTCAGCTACTGGTTTCCCTAAGCAGCGTTACTCTGGCCATATGTGAAACCTATGTCTTGACACAAAGCAGCATTCTCTAAGTGTGGAGAGAAGCAAACATCACCAAATGGGATTTTCACTCTAAGTCCTTTTAAGGTGATCACTTCCAGTGCAATGAGGAGCAGCTGGCTGACCCCAGGGGTGCTCTTCAGGGATTTGTGAGTGAAGGGAAGGCTGTGCTGTGCGTGTCCACTTTCACATTCTCACACCATGTGCAGGGAGCTCCTTCCCATCTCCCTGGTCTCCTACCACCAAACCAGTGCATCCAAACCCTATTCCTGAGATCAGTGTTTCTTATACTGCCTGTCGTCGTTCTATCCCTTGTCCTCTTTCCTCTGACACCAGTCCGCAACACCAGCAAAATGATAGCCTGAGAGAAGTCAGCAAGTGTGTGTGTGTGTGTGTGTGTGTGTGTGTGTGTGTGTGTGTGTGTGTGTGTGTATGTGGTGGGGCAGGGGGGAGCTTAAGTGACAAGACTCACAAGCAAAAAATCTTCAGGGCTCCTGTTAACCTGTGAGCCGCAGTGTGAGGAATAGTGGCCTTGATCTCTCCCTCACCAATTTAGAACCTAGTATCAAGACAACTCTAAAGTAGAACAAACACTAGGAATAAAAGAAAGGCCATGATCCAGGTGGCACAGAGGGAAGTTTCTGCTTGAATCAGCATTCGCTTCTGCAGTATTGGAGGTCATCAGTAATTCCTTCGCCAGTGCTTGTGTTCAGCACAATTATCGTGCTATGCTAAGCACAGCAGAGGTCTCACACTCCTGTAAGATGAGAGGCCCAGAGAAAGAGAAGACTGGAGATGTTTAAAGATTTGTTTCTTACATGACTTTAATTTGAAATCCTTTCATTCTGAAGATGTCTGGATACTGAGATAGAGCGAATAAAAGCAGTACATTCCTGTTACAGATTCAGCCAAGCATCTCCCTTATTTGAAAGGCTTAATCAGCACACTCAGGAACAAGATGTGAGACATCTTGAGGCACTGCTTCCTTGTCAGCTGAAAGATCAATAAAAGGCAGACGCCATTCTTTGCCACGCTCCAGAAAATGAATTTGCAGAGTGAGAAGGACTTCACTTTGAAGCTATTTTATTTGCGCGTGAACTTGGCAAAGGCAGAGAAGTCGCTCTGGGGAGAGCATGTGAGGCTTGGCCCCAGCTGGCCCAGTTGTTCTTGCTCAGCCTTCCAGGTGACATCACTCACTTGCTCAGTTCATCTGAACAGCAGGGCCTCAGGTCAGAGGCATTTCCAGGCCACTCAGACAATTCAGGCAAAGCAGTTATTTAACTGATTATGTAAATGACACCTAAAAGCCTTTGGTAATCGTTGTTGATTGGACTCATTAATTTAGGATTATTGTTGAATCTGACAAAAGCAAGCACAATACCAAAGATACATAAACACAGCTCTTACGGTCAGGAAATGTAGACCACCATGTCCTACTGCCATATTTGACAGTGATCAAATTGCCACTGGTCCCACTCTAGGGGTAACGGTGGACAATTCAGTAATACGTGGTTGCTTTGTGGCAACTAGTTGAAAGAGAAGTAACCCATTTGACTGCCAGTCCGTTTTTTTTTTTTTCCTTATGGAAGAAATGCGCTCCCTCTTTACTCAGCATATAAACAACTTCTAAAGGCTTCAGTATCTGTGTACTCTTGAGAGACTAAGTGAAATAATTTTTTAATTTAAAAATAAATTTGGGGCTTCCCTGGTGGTGCAGTGGTTGAGAGTCTGCCTGCTGATGCAAGGGATACCGGTTCGTGCCCCTGTCCGGGAAGATCCCACATGCCGCGGAGCAGCTGGGCCCGTGAGCCATGGCCGCTGAGCCTGCGCGTCCAGAGCCTGTGCTCCGCAACGGGAGAGGCCACAACCGTGAGAGGCCCGCGTACCGCAAAACAAAATAAATAAATAAATAAAAATAAATTACACAAATAAAATGTTACAATGTTAGCTGTAATTTTTACTGTTTATTTACCTTTTATATTTATTTTAAGATTAATTTTCTGCTAAGAATGAGGCTTGCTGCTGGATACTATGTGGGATATAATCCCTGTCTACAAAGGGGCTCCCCATTTTGTGGGACAGCAGATGTACACACATGGATGAGCCAGGGGGCAAGGAAGTTCTGGGTGTGGCCTCAGCTTAGAGTCAGGTTTTCAATTTTCAATCCTGTCACTGCAGCCTGGTTGATGTGAATGTAGCCCATAGGGTTCTGCATGGTAATAGCAGGTGGGACTAAAACAGGTACCCTCAAATGCAATCCACCAGCAAGAATAATTTTTGATAAAATTTTAAGGAAGGAATTAGATTCAAAGGTGTTATTTGTGAGACATGGCCAATCCCTTAACTGGGAGCTGCTATCTGCTATTTACGATCTGTCACCCTTGAAGATACTCCATTTCTCTCTTCCATTCTACATCTAATTAATACTAGCTCTGCTCAATTTTAACTTCTAAGTATGCTTTGAACTCTTCTTCTTTTCCATTTCTCTTTCAGACCTGCACCATTTTTCACCTGGACCATGGTAGTAGCTTGCTATTTGGCCATGGTTTTGTCCCCTCTTAAGTCATTTATATTAAATGACAATATCACCATAGTTAGAATCCTTCAAAAGCTCCCCATCACTAATAGAATCCATTTTTCTCAGCAAAATAATCTAGGCTATCTCTGCTTCTTCATCCCATCATTGACTATCCTCTGACCAGCCCGTCTTGGTCTAGTAATACTGATCTGCCTCTACTTCCCTAATCATACCAGGCTGTTTCCTATCTCTCTGTCTGCCCTCCCTTTCTTCTTCACGACGTTAATCCCTACTCTATTCCAGGAAGTCTTTCCCTGAAGCCCAAGCTGGCTTAGAATTCCCTCTCCCATTCTCCCAGGGAATCCTGTGCATCCAACATCACAGCCTCTGCTCTATTATATTAAAATGTTTCCTTCAGAAAACCAGTACAGTAGATCTAGTGCAGTAGTTGACTTCTGCTTCTCAGAGATCAGATTTATGTCACCCCTCAGAAAGGCCATCTCTGATCATCTCATACTCCCATCTGGTTCACCCTTTTTTTTCTTTCATTTATCACTTTATGGTATTTCCTTGTTTATTTAAGTGTTTGTATATAGTTTGTCTCTCCACTAGAATATGAACTCTGAGAGCTGAGAGTTTTTCTGCCTTGTTCATCCCTGTATCTCCACTGCCTGGAAAAGTGCTTGGTATATAGTAGGCCTTTAATGAATATGCATTTTTCAAAACTGAATTTAATGAATGGAGAATGGATGGATGGATGGATGGATGGATAGATATATTGATGAATAGATGGGCATGTAGTAAGAGGTCAATAAATTAGTCAAGACTGAATAAACCTATCCATATTAGATAAGCAGTATATAGGCCAATAATGGTAGTAGGTCAATTTTTTAAGACCTGTAAAGGGACACAGACCACCATAATACCTCAATATTTACTTCTGTGACTCACTGCCAGACTGTTGTCTATTATTTTAAGGTATCCCAATTTGTGAAAGCTCTGTCATATCCTGAATACCACTAGTAATATTCTACACGTTTCCTTCATGTTAATTTTCCTATCTTCTATCCTAGTATGTTTATGCACACATCCGCATATAAAAACACAGAAGAAAAGGAAATTCAGAATCAACTTTTAAAGAATTACTGAGGGCTTCCCTGGTGGCGCAGTGGTTGGGAGCCCGCCTGCCGATGCAGGGGACGCGGGTTCGTGCCCCAGTCCGGGAGGATCCCACATGCTGCGGAGCGGCTGGGCCCGTGAGCCATGGCCGCTGGGCCTGCGCGTCCGGAGCCTGTGCTCCGCAACGGGAGAGGCCACAGCAGTGAGAGGCCCGCGTACCGCAAAAAAAAAAAAAAAAAAGAATTACTGAACTCTTCACTCTATCAATTGACATTACTTTCTGTTTGTGCACAGAGCATTTGGCTTAAATTCTAGACTCATCTTTTTTTTTTTTTTTTTTTTTTTTTTTTTGTGGTATGCGGGCCTCCCTCTGCTGTGGCCTCTCCCGTCGCGGAGCACAGGATCCGGACGCGCAGGCTCAGCGGCCATGGCCCACGGGCCCAGCCGCTCCGCGGCATGCGGGATCCTCCCAGACCGGGGCGCGAACCCGGTTCCCCTGCATCGGCAGGCGGACGCGCAACCACTGCGCCACCAGGGAAGCCCTAGACTCATCTTTTATGAGTTCAACTTCCCTCCTCAAAGGTTTCCTCATTTATGAAATAGGTGTAATAATCTTTTTTCCTTGAAATATTATTTTGATTATGTGAGGAAACATATGTGGATGCATTTTTCAAACTTCAGAATGCTCATCTAATATTGTTTTCAAGTATTATTTAATATCCTTCCCCCACTTATGGATAGTGATAGCAGTGTATATCTCCATATTATCTTTCTTTTAAGCATCTTATTGTTTGCTGCTTAAGGTCACTTAATCTTAGGTGTATAATCATTTGCATTCTGAATTGCAACTCCTTCATTAGTTTTTATAATTGTTGCATTTAATAGGACATTGGGGAAGTGGATGGCACAGGCAAAAGGAAATTGGATTTTGAACATTTTATTATGATGACATCCATTTGATTGTGGTCCAAATGATGAGTGAAGAAAAGCTGGTGTTGTGACAACTTTCCAGTGTGAAATAAAGTATAAGAGTTGGATTTGCTTATTAGTTTGCTGTTTAGGAAAAAAAAAAAAAAGTCCCCAGTACCAATATTCAGCACATATTTATTGAGCTCTTCTTGTGTACAAGCCAAGCCACTGTGAGCATCTAAGGATGCAGCAGTGTAAGATCTGGTGCCTGCTCCACAGGAGCTAAAAGGCCAGGATCACCTCATCTCTAAAGAGAGAAATGCAAGCGGCCTTGTAGAACCATACTCATTATTCAAAATATATAGTCACAAAGGCAAAGCACTGTTTACCTTTCCTTACCTCACAGCTGGTGAATTAGGGGTCACCATAACCACAATTTTTAAAATGAGGAAAACTGAGGACCACTCAATTTTTAAGGAATTAAACTGATACCTCACAGACCCATGCTTTGGTCAGGAACCCCCCAGAGTCATGTTCCCTCTGCTGGGCTTTAGTGATCAGCAACATAAAGTATATATGTAAGTGAATGTTACAAAACTTTATTAAAAAAAAAATAATTGTGGAATTGAGGACTGAGAAAAGAAATATTCATCAGTTTGACATCACAACAATGAGATAGCTCATGTGAAAATATTTTGTAAGCTGTGAAGCCCTATATAAGTATAACATGTCAATATATTTTTTTAAATTGTATTTTATCTGAATGAATGACTGTTGAGGGCATGACAAAGATTGGGAGCCTTATGGCGGAGTAAAGAAATTGCAAATATATTTTTTAAATTGCTCATTGGTGTTTGGCCTATATGATAATGCAACAGTTCACAGCCACTGTGTTTGTTGATATAGTAGCTAATACGGGGAGGTTGGTAGGTTAAGAGTGCTGACAAAGTAGACATACTGAATAGTGTAGTTTGAGGTCTAATTTTGTTTAAAATGGTTACAAATTCAGTGAAGATATCCAATTCAGCATAAGGTCTTTAGAAGTAAACAACTAAATGGTACACAGTTCTTTCTAAGGCTAAGCAGTTTAATTAATCAAAGCTGGCTCTCTAGCTCTACCATGCCACTGACTGGCCTACAATAAATGGCCTCCCTGCCTGCTGCATTTTTCCATCCAAACATTGTACAAATCAAGGGCAAGCATCCTTGAGACTCTTTTTAACGGCAATATTCTTAAAAAGCCAGGCTCCTGCAGTTGCTTAAAATCAAAGAGCATCATGAAAGTTTCTTAGTGCTTTTATGAAATCTGTAAAGATCTTGAAGTTTGAAATGCAAAGCAAAGCAAGAAGCCAAAGATTCAACATTTGAGTTTTCAACGTTAATTTTTTAGGAATGTGGAAATCAGATTATCGGTGGCTTCTAATACTGCTATTCTAAAAATGAATGGCTTCTTAATTTAATGACTTCAAAGTGATATAGTGTACCTTTATAAAGTGCTAAAGAGTTCTAAATACAATTCTTTAGAAAAGATCTTATTACCTAAATTTAACTTATCAAGTGAATGATTTGTCAACTGTCAATCACAGAGATGCAATTTTTGCTGTATTAATGTCATCTTTACTAATAACAACTGATTAGGATGATTACTTATCCACACATTTTTGTTTTTATAAAGTGTTTAAACATTTTAAATTCATTGGGGAAATGTTAGTAAGTAATGTGCTTAGAACTACTTATTATCTGAGCTTGGGATAGAAAAAAGAAACATGTTTACACTTAGTGAAAAAAATGGTTACCAGTGAGAAACATCTTTGTAACTTTTTAAAATATTATAGTCCAGTGGCAAAGTTCTTCCTTTCAATCTCAATCTGAGTGTAAACATTTAATTACTGACAATCATTAGACTTCAATAGTAATTAAAATCTAAAATATGCTTGGTAGCAATCACTGATCAAGTTGACTTATATACACCAACATTTAATAACAGCATGTTCCTTTCATATTTTCGGGAATTCTAGTATGTTATTATAGTGTATTTCATAATAGAATTATCATATTTATTTTACAAATCTAATTTTTCAATAAGTTGAATGTAGTATATGAAATGTTAATGAAATTAAGAAAACTAGGTATTAGTTTTCATTATATCATATTACTTGTTCTGAATTTTCAAAACTGAATCTACAATAAATGTACTTTTCTGGTGAAATTTTAGGAAATAATTAAGAAATTCGAATGTATACGATATATAGTACATATATAATTTTTAGATTGATTTACCTTCATTTCTAATCTTAAAATCTAAACACATTTGGTATCTGAGAACATATTTGAGTATATTATGCTTTAATCTTAGTATTTAAAATTTTTATTAGGAAATTTATCTTGAATTTCTAAGTTGCAAATTTAAAGAACAATAAAAGAAAAAAAGTTAAAATGTCTGTGCAGAATCCCAATTGATAGAGTTGTGGATTTTGAAATGTAAATATTTTAATATCTTGATTTACTGAGTGGTATTTATACTGCTCGATATAATGTCTGAGTGCTTACCTGCTTACTCTATAAAAATAATTTGTCTACATATTTCCTGTTACTTATAACATATCACAAGTTATTATTATAATAATTTTAAATGTTGACAGATTTACACATTGCCCTTTTCGTGGAAGCATAACTGACAGTGGTTATAAAAATTTAACTTAAAAAATTTATAGGGCTTGCCTGGTGGCGCAGTGGTTGAGAATCCGCCTGCTGATGCAGGGGACACGGGTTCGTGCCCCGGTCCTGGAAGATCCCACATGCCGCGGAGCAGCTGGGCCCGTGAGCCATGGCCGCTGGGCCTGCGCGTCCGGAGCCTGTGCTCCGCAACAGGAGAGGCCACAACAGTGAGAGGCCCGTGTACACCCTCAAAAAAAAAAAAAAAAAAATTTATAGAAGTAAGAAATGCTAAGTCAGTATGAAAATGATTTTGATACAAACCTCAGGTGCAGGCTAGTCAAGAAATAATGGATCAACAGATATTCATTGAGGAATTATGATTTGTGAGGCATGCTAATGGGAATATAGAATATGAGAGAGACCTTTTAAGGTCATTATACTTTTGTTAATGTGATCAGCAAAGGATAACTACATAACGCAGAATCGCAGTGCAGGAGGGACATGTCTGTGCAGGTGCCACATTCAAAGCAAAGGAAGAAGAGAGTGGCATGAGGAACAAGAATTATTTCCTTCATGTAGTGATCAGTAACAAATCTGTAAATTCCAAGGGGCTTGAATGTCATGATGGTCCACACTGAAATCACTTTAAAAATATCTCCCATCAAATCTAACAGCCATATTTTGATATGGATTATTTCTAATACATTCAATTTTTTTTCCTCATTTGTTCCCAGAATGCTCGGGCCCATTGGGAATTGAAGGTGGAATCATTTCAAATCAGCAAATCACAGCTTCATCTACCCACCGAGCTCTTTTTGGACTCCAGAAATGGTATCCCTACTATGCACGTCTTAATAAGAAGGGGCTTATAAATGCCTGGACAGCTGCAGAAAATGACAGATGGCCATGGATTCAGGTAACAGTTGGGATGGAACAAGGTTACTGGCAAGGAATGACCAGAGTCATTTCACAAAGAAGATAGTTAGTGTCCAAAGTGTGACTTTTCTTCATGGTCACAGAGGAAAGGATGATTTAGCTAGAGTCCAAATGGACTATAAACTCTGAAACTGTGGGAAACATGCACATTCCATTGGAAAGTGTGTTAAGAGGGTTAAAAATGTTAAAATTCTTGGGTTATAAATATCACAATCTTAAGGTACATATAAAAGAGGGAGGTTTTTACATATGCCATGTGTTCCTTAGTACTGTGTTAACATTTAGTAGCAACTTTTGATACTTCAAGAGTATAAAAATTGTGTCTTTTCCTTCTGTCTTATTAGTAGTTCCATATGTGCAAATATAGAATATGCAATGGATTATGATAATACCTCAAATGTCTTTAGCACCCTCTTTCAATAGCTGAGTGTGTTTCAGTTCATACTCTTATTTATTAGCATCAGTCAGCTATTTTTTTTTTTTATTTTGTGTGTGTGTGTGGTACGCAGGCCTCTCACTGTTGTGGCCTCTCCCGTTGTGGAGCACAGGCTGCGGACGCACAGGCTCAGTGGCCATGGCTCACGGGCCCAGCCGCTCCGCAGCATGTGGGATCTTCTCGGACCAGGACACGAACCCGTGTCCCCTGCATCAGCAGGCGGATTCTCAACCACTGCGCCACCAGGGAAGCCCAAATGTTTTTTTAAAACATGAGAAAACAATGCCATACCAAGAGACTAAGTGATTTCCCAAAGATGTGATGGAGAGTAGTAATGCCTGCATCTTATATTTTATCTACTTAAATACTTTTTGAACCCCTAGCTGAAGTGAGACAGGAAACTACCTATTTGGAGACAGAAAAGGTAATCAAACCATGATTTCTGTGAAAGATTATACCTCTGTTGGTGGGGAGCATGTTAACAACATCTAACAAGTCATTGATGTGTGCTAAAGAGAGGGAAAATCCAGTATACACTGGGGTCAGAGGAAGAAGTAATTAATTATCATGAGAAAGCCTCACTGGAAGATAGCTTTTAAGATAGGCCTTGGAAGATGGCTTTCAGTAGAGACTAGATATCAAGGGAACAGCACGATCCAAGATGTTAGGTGAGAATCTGGGCAACACCATGTAGAAAATCATGACCTGTGTTTAGGTTGCTAGAGGAACGCGTTCAAATTTAGTGTGCGAGTTCAGCATGCCGTAGGATTTATGAATAACAAAAGGTTTTGGCTTTATTCCATTGGAATAGGGAGTTATTACAGAATTTTGATTTGTTTAGGTAGCTGATCTGTTTTATCTGTTGACTACATAGTTTGAGTCTGAGGTAATTTTTAAGATAGGAATCCATGATGTGATGTTATAGCAGAAGATAGAGACTGCTTTATAGGCAGTTAATAGAAAGGGAAATTGATTTACGGCCAAGTAGTATGATTTCTGTAGTACTTTCAAAACAGGGCCAAAACCTCCTTCAGATATATCTTTGCTCAGATTTCTTTTGAATTTTTACATATCCTATATACATTTCTTTTATCTATATGGCTCCATGTGGTTGCCTGGTATTCTTGTTTTGTTTTATGAATTTAATTTGCATGCATTTGCAGAAATTCCTTCTTAAGTTGCACATGATTTTTCTAATCTACAGCCACATGCACAAAGAAAATTCCAGAGAGTGGAAATGGCAACTTTGTACAGTTTTGATCATAGACTAATGAAGTTCCAGTTAAGTTTTAAATTAACACAAAACAACAAAAAATGCTTGTATTCTATTTGCTAAAAATCATTCCAGAGACCATTCTTTAAGTTGACCTTATGAAATGTATTTATAGGATTGAGGTCATGATAAAACTTTAGAAATTATGATTCATAGCAGAAATTGTAGAGCAATTGAGAGATGATGTCACAAGTTTGCATCAGGGTTTCTATTTGACAAATTGTTTGTGAGCATCAGTGATTTCCTATTTCAATAAACCGTAAATAACACACTTTGGCAGTTCTTTTCTCTGAGAAACACCTTATGATTGTTTTATGTCCTGATTTTTCATTTATTTTGTCACGGTTTATTGCCTACTTAACACTATGCAGAAGTCTTGCAGAGTGTGAATGAATTTTAAGTTTTCTTTATCCCAGTGATTATAGGTAGAAATAACCTCAGTGAAACAGGACAGTGGTAGACTCTTAGAGGAACTTAGATTAAATATAACCTTATCAACCTAAGTAGAATAATTAAATACTTCTTTTAATGGCAGTCTTTTACTATTATTACTATGGTTATTATTATTTTTCTTTTGGTGTGAAGATGATAATGAACTCTTAGAGAAAAACAAGTACAAGTAAAATAAAAGGGTTTATATTAGATGAGGAAATCTTGCATATGATGGGAGGAAAACTGAAAACTCACCATTGTTATTCAATACGTACTTCATGATTGTGTTCAGAGTATTATGTTATTATATTCCCTAATAACATCTTATTTTCTAAGTTATTTTTCTAAAAAGAAAACGTATATCACTTTCTTAAAGGAAAACCGTATCTAGGAGGCTCTGGGAAGTCTAATTATGTACCAAATATTCTTTGTTTGAGCATTAGTAATTTCCCTTGTCATTTAATTCTTTTATTTATATTCAGTCCTTCAAATGAAACATCTGAGTACTTAAACTCACTTATAATGAGCACAGTATTCCCCTAATCTTTCAGGTGTATGAGACACATGCCCTAATTAGTATTCAATTTCATTTTCTTCCTTGTCTTGATGAAATGAAAATTGAAATGGCCATTTTTAAATGTACACACTCAGCATGCAATTATGGATAGTACCACAATATTTGTAATTAGTTCTGAATTTAAGGGGTTAGTGCCATAAATTCAGTTAAACAAAAAGCTTTTTTTTTCTTATTTTTTTTTCAAGTTTTTCTGACCTTTATTTCCTCACCCAGATGTTTTTCCAAGTAATAAATAACCACCACCTTCAACACTAACTGGGTCATCAGCACCCTGGAATATCAATTTCCCTTTTGACTGATATGTCAGAAATAACAATTTTGCACAATTATAGAAATATGCCTTGTAATATATAAAAATTAAAAGTTTATCTAAACCTTCTGGGAACTTTGCTCACTGAGTCATATCAGCCAGGATGATTATTTATTATTTATTTTAAAAGATAAATATTTTCTCTTCCTGTTATTTTTCTCTTCTTTTTTTTATAGCTACATGTAGTTTTCATTTATCGTTTGTTATTATTATTTTTTTTAATTTCCAAGGTGATTTTGTTTGTATATGTTCTTTCTGGGATGCATATACATTGGATTTCCAGGCATTTATTTATTCATCCGTTCAACAAACATTTACTAAATGAGTGTCTACCCTGTGGTCTGTTCTCTACCGGGCACTAGAAAAAAGATAGTATTTGCCTTCACAATGCTTTCAATCTAGGATATAGAAGAGTAAGTAAACATAATAGTATAACATGTGTAGCCTGGTCTTACATCATCTGCTAACCATTCTATTTGAACCATAATATTTTATTATATCCAAACAGTCTATTTTTAATAGAGCTTTTGTTAAACTAAAAACTAGTTTGGCATATTTATAGAATATGAAAGGAAAGAAATTCCCATTACACTATATATTACATAGCTATATTATTATATGCTGATCTATTTGATGGGTTTATTAAGGCAAAGCCATAATCCTCCTTTGAAAGTTAATTTACCAGTAGTTGTTTCAGTGCTAGTATTTTATCACAGAAAAATAGATCTTGATCTTTCTATTTTAAATAATTCATTACCAAAAAAAAAAAAAAAAAATTCATTACCCTTTTAGAAAATGTGAATATGAACTTAATATGTTCCTTTTCTATATCCCACAGAGTTTAGTGGGCAGTGGGGGGAGTAGTTATTTCTCAAACTTTAATGTGCCCAGGAATCACATAGGTCCCTGGATAAAAATAAAAACTTCTGGATTGTCCCACAGACCTATTTATTGCAGGTCATCCTCAGACTGCACTGCAAAAACAGGGCTCATCAGCTCATAAAGCCTGGTTTTGTATCACCTGAGATACATTAAAAATAAATAAATGAAC
This sequence comes from Physeter macrocephalus, assembly GCF_002837175.3. Taxonomy (NCBI): domain Eukaryota; kingdom Metazoa; phylum Chordata; class Mammalia; order Artiodactyla; family Physeteridae; genus Physeter; species Physeter macrocephalus. Next base: position 84,437,024 of record NC_041221.1, on the reverse strand, counting down.
TGCAAAAAACACTTTTGCTTGATGATCTGAGCACTTTGTTGTTGGAACTGCAAGTAGTGATAACTGCATGGGTGGAAGGAGAGGAAACGACAGTGAAGAAAAATGAGGAAGAATAGTAGGAATTATGTGACCCGCAAAAATTCTGTAGACTAGAGGGAGGCCGAACCATGTTGTATATCCTAGTCAGAAGTGTGTCCCGCCTTTAGCAGCAATTCCTAAGTAGTCATTTTTCATTAGTCATAAGGTCTTTTATTTTCAACAGTTAGTGTTCTTAAATGGCTATTAGATTCTTCTCTGTTAGAGAAGTTTAAATACCCAAAAGCAAGACCATCTGACTTTTGCATTTTAAACAAAATAATAGTGTAGAATACATGGACCCAAAAGAGAGTTATGTGAGCACAAGTTGTGTTACAAGTTCATTTCTGGAATAAAAATTCCACAGGTGGTGGGTTTTTTTAAACTTTGTAAACTAGGTATTTAAAATGCTGCAAAAAATAGAGTAATCATGTATTTCATTTCAAAAACCTGTATATAATATGTTTGAAGACTTTTTTGGTACTTATAGGCACCTGGAGCTCCTTGAAACACAAAAACCGTTTTTAAAATCATAAAATTAAAAAGATGATTTTTTTTTTCCAGGTTGTTTTCTAGTTACAGAACCTGAATTGCACAGAATCGAATCTGTCTTTACTACTTCTTCATTCAAGTAGAATATGTTTTAGCCTGTTTTTTCCTGAAAAAAGCTACATTCTCAGATACACTCCCATTCATACTAAACATCTCTCTAAGGTTAATTACATCTAGACATTAATATATTGCTTCTAATCATCTTTGTTTAAAATAGTAATCTTGTATGGAAAATTACTATTTTCCTTTAAGTTGTTTATTAGAAGTGAGCTTCCACACATAGTTGTGTATGCTTTTAAAAAATGTTACTTTTTTTTTTTTTTTTTTTTTTTTTTTTTTGTGGTATGCGGGCCTCCCTCTACTGTGGCCTCTCCCGTTGTGGAGCACAGGCTCCGGACGCGCAGGCTCAGCGGCCATGGCTCACGGGCCCAGGCGCTCCGCGGCATGTGGGATCCTCCCAGACCGGGGCGCAAACCCGGTTCCCCTGCATTGGCAGGCGGACGCGCAACCACTGCGCCACCAGGGAAGCCCCAAAATGTTACTTTTTAATGTTTAAAAACATAAAGGCAATTAGCATTAAGTAAAAATGACATGATGCATCTTTACTGAAATATATTGATATATTTATCAATATATTTATTGATAAATATATATATTGACAATAAATATATTATCCATATATATAATATTGACAATAAATAATAAATATATTATCAATATATAATATTGACAATAAATATAGTTAGTCTCTAATTATTTGGTCATTTACCACACTTATACTAATACTAGTACATATTGCTTGCTTATTTGCTTTAATGGATGTGTTTTGTATCTTAACTCCAGATTCTCTGAGCTATGGAATAGATGACTAACCAGATAGCAATTGTTCTCTAATATAAAAGAAGCTGCATTGGGAATCTCTTCTCTTCCCTCTAAGCTGCTTCCTCTCTTTCAGCACCCAAGACCTCATTGACCTGGATTTCTTGCTGTTGCTCAACTTCACCTGGCTGTTTGCTGCTGTTGTGGTTAGACACATACACTTCATGGTTTTTCTATTGACCATCTATCAACCTTCTTTAGATTCAGCTCCTTTATTGCCTTTTCTATAAAGTGATTCCTGAAATTCCTGCTTTTTATCTCCAAAGCCATAAGTGACTACACTGTCCTTTTTTCCCACTCTGCCAACTGTATATTTCAATCATAGCAGCTAATATACTTAACATAAAAGGGTCTTTGTTTACCTTTCTCCTATATCACTTGAGAGTTAGTATTACACCTGATTTAAGTCTATTTCCATAGCACCTTGAATTAAAAAAAAAAACTGTGTTGGATAAATGCAGATAATTGATGGAAGAAAAGAGACTACTGAACAAAATAGATGGGAGAGAGATAGTGGTTGTTTTCACATGGTAATCATACTGCACTGAGTGGTACTGAGAATGTCCAAACAACTTAGCTCATCTCTATGTTCAGCTGTTATATACTTACATGTGAATTGTGCCCTCTAATCATGATCCCATTGGTGCCATATGTGCTACATCTCTCCACAATATAAGGAATTCCTCACGCATCTGGGCAGCAGAGCAATCAAGCTTTCGGTAATTCCAGTGGCCCATACTTTCCTCCGTAACCACTGCAAACCACTTTTATATGCAACTTTAGATAAGCGTGGGTAATATTTGTAAGGTGTTTGCCAGGAAGTCTGCTAATTAAACCCTGAGTGCCAAACACCAAAATTTTCATCTTCTCCTATCCTGGTTATGTTTTGTTCCCGAAATGTTAAAGAAAAAACATCTATTTTAACTTCTTGCAAAATTTTTATAAGTTTGTTACTATAATCACACCACCAGAGTTTGAAACTTTAGACATTACCGTTGTTAAAATAATCATATTATTTTAATGTCTCTCTTAGTCTCTTTTCTAAGATTAATTTACCATAGAAAAACATTTAAAGTACTAGTATTTCCCAAGCTTATGCTCTGTCATTTTTGCCCTTACAGAAATGTCAAAAAAACCCCAGTTAAATGTATTAGTATTATTCATAAAATATAGAATATGAAGAGTTACAGGGAGTTTTTTTTTTTTTTTTTTTTTTTTTTTGCGGTACGCGGGCCTCTCACTGTCGTGGCCTCTCCCGTTGCGGAACACAGGCTCCGGACGCGCAGGCTCAGTGGCCATGGCTCACGGGCCCAGCCGCTCTGTGGGACGTGGGATCCTCCCGGACCGGGGCACGAACCCGTGTCCCCTGCATCGGCAGGCGGACTCTCAACCACTGCGCCACCAGGGAAGCCCCAGGGAGTTGTTTTAACACAATTTTTAGCATCTATTAAACTGTTAGTAGATAATTCAGTAAAACACTCATATATAAAAGACTTTTTCATTATACGTACTTGCTATACATTTTGGCCATGAGGAAAACATTTCCAACTTATCTTCTGTATTTACAAAGGTTGAGATTTTAAATGTCTTGTGGTTCGTTTAGTTCCCAATGTCTCATGAATATTACCAGAGTGATTTTTTTTTTTTTTTTTTTTTTTTTTTAGTTTATGATACTGGTAGATTGAAATGGAGATCATCTGAATTGATTGAAAATAACTCTCTGTCAAAGAAAAAACAAAACATTCAAATTTTAATATCTCTGGTTTTCCAATCTACCTTGATCACCTTCATGGCAAACTTACTCTGGTTCCCTCTTCAAATCTCTTCACGTGACCATCTGGGCAGCCTCTGGGCTATATATCCCAATTTCTGGCACTTAGGACTAAAGGAGACAGAACCCTAAGTTCCTATCATCTTTCAGAGTGTCTAGTAACGTTTCTCCGATGTTACCAAACGCGCTCGTGAACGTGAGTCTGCCGTGCCTGTGGATCCAGCTTCAATCCAAGGTGTTAACTGTGCTTATAAGACCTGCCCATGGGAGATTTTGCTTATGAGTCCACGTCAGCTACTGCCTCCAATGCAACAGTTCGTTCTGAAAGGGCTGCAGCAGCACCTCCTGCAAGGGCAGAGGAGGTCTACTGGCAGCCTGTCCTGAGTGCTTAGAGGGGGTAGAAAGGCCGAGAAGCAAGGGGAAAAGTGAGAGTCTGAGCTAAAGGTTTGATTGTCTCTTTATGTTTATCGTCTGGGAACTAGTGGGATTACTATTTGGACTGAGCTGAAGGGAACCCTTATTTCCACTGTAGACACTGAACAGATTTATTCTGCCCCAAGGCCTCACTGAAAACCTCCTTGTGTTGAAAATGTGACCAAGTACCAAGCCATTTGGCCTGATTCTGAAAGCTTTAGTTTTTTGAGACAGTAATTAATTTGAAACCATTTCAATTTGGGGGATTCGGTTGTTGTTTAAAACTAACTGAATGTGGTTAGATTTAAGTGCAGAAAAAGTTACTCTAGTCACTTATACTTTGGATACAGCTGAGTCTCACTATCCGTACTATTATGTATTAGCTTGAAAATAATCTAACAGCTAGCACTATATGCTGTTTCAACTACTTGGTGTATATTGAATCCATAATTCCATGTGATTGGTATTGTTCTTATACCCATTAGTCAGATAGGGACATCTAGGCATGGAACGATAAATTGTCCAAATTGACTAATCTAGTAAATTGCATAGTTGGGATTTAAACACCGACAGCTTGTGTGAGAGGCCAGCGCTAAGCCATTCCTAACCTCTGTACTACCCTTACTTTGAAAACTCTTGGAATTGCCCTTTTATTTATTTATTTATTTATTTATTTATTTATTTATTTGGAGGTACAGGGTGGGCACTGGTATTGGGTATGGGGGGAGTCTTGGATTTTCTTAAAGCTTTATAAAGTAGCTATTGTATTTTATAAAATTTATAACTGCCCATAAGCAAGCAGTGCACCTCTGGGCTGGGGCAGTAGTTCTCAAATGTCAACTACATAAAAATTACCTGGAGAGCTTTTTAAATATTGTCCCCATCCTTGGAGTTCCTGAATTAATAGGTCAGAGTTGGAATCCAGGGGACGACATAATAAGCAGACACCTCAGGTGGATTGTGATAGTGGTGATCCTTAGAAAGTAGTAATCACTACCCTGATGGAGCTCACAGTCTAGCAAGAGAGATAAACTTTTTGAATGTGCCTCTTTCACTATTAGAAGCAACAATTAAATAAAGATGTTGGAGAATAGTATACTGTTCTTCCAAATGACACATCAGTGTGGGATATTTTAAAGTAATGGATGGCATCAAGACATCACAATTCTAAGACCTAACTACTTAATCTGCTTTGGTGATATTTTATTATTAACCTGCCTATATGAGTTGTCTGCCTTAAGTGGAATCCCCATTCCTCCATGAACTGCAAATAGTAATGCTTAATCGTTTTCAAAGGATTTTTGCCTATGACGTGAGACCTTCAATAATCAAGTCATAATTAATTAGTAAAAGGGTCGTAAAATATCCACATCTCTGGAAGACCAGGCTTTAAATGTTTTATTTTAAAATCCTCAGCTGGGTCTGAGGAGTCTTTAAGGAATAAATACTTATTTTCTATGCAACCAGAGTATAATGAAAACATCAAAAAGCCACTTACATTTTAATTATTAGAGGTGAATTTAGTATAGTCACCATTTTTGAGGATGACATTGAAGAGCTTATTCCAGACGGAAGGAACAGGATGAACAAAGTCACAAAGGAGGTGGAGGGAATTCAAGGTACCACGGGGACTGGTTTACTATACTGAAAATGTGGGTACATGTCGGTGGGGGGTGAGCAGAGGGTGTGGGAGGGTGCGGAATAAGAGGATAAGGGTCTACAAAGGTCAGGAGACATCAGAAGGTGAAATACATCAATACTGGATGAGGTGGCACCTGATGGTTATTGAGAGTTTTCAGCAGGTTATTAATACTGTCAGAACTAGAGTTTAGGAAGGTGGCATGTCAGTGGTGTGGTGCGTGTTATGTGTATACAACACAAAGCCTAGTGCTAACGAGGCTTTTCGTAAAATTTTATTGAAGAAATGCTGTGTTTAATGCAGAGGCGAGTCTAGGAGCAGGCACACCAGTTGAGAGGCTTTTATGGCTAACTGCCCAGAGGAGGACCTGAATGAGACCGGCAGCTGTTGAAATAAAAATAAAAGATCAAACTGTAAGAGGGTCTGAGGGTGAGTCACTGACAACTGATTCAACTGTGTGTTATGGGAGGGGAGGGAGGAAAAAAGTAAGAAAAATTGAATTCCAGGGTTTTGAGCCTGAGCATGATTTTGGTACCATTAACGGAAATGTAGAAATCAGGAAAAGGAGTTGGTCTGCTTGGAAAATGATGCATATATTTTAGGCCTCGGTGATTTACCTAGAGAAAATAATATCCTGCATAAAGTTGGAAAAGTGAGTTTGCTCTGTATAGAGAGTAGAAGTGGATCAAGTGGACACCACCGCCAAGTGACACGCTTCCTTATTACCACTGGTCACTTGGAGTCACAAGGCCATGCCTGTCCACATAGAGTTGAAATAGATTTTTGAGGGGACAGATGAGAACTCTAAACCAGAGTATCCTCCCACAGAGGTGAAAGTCTCTCTCTCTTCTATTTCCATTTTCATCAAAACAGTGTATAAGACCATAGCTTACCTGGGAGCGCCATTGCACAGGACCCTTCGGAAGAAAAGAGCTGAACTTTGAGCTTGGGAATAAGTGTATTCATTCTACACTTTAACGCTTTTTTCAGGACATTTCATTTCTGTACTATGTGTTGGTTACATTTTCTCTATGTATTTGTTTTTAATGTTGTTATTGCTGTGGCTGCTGCTGTTTTCCCCCAAATTGATATATTTAATTAGAATAGTAGCTGTTTCAACTTAACATTGGTGTACTTAGTGTAGATTGTTTTATTTTGGTTCTTGAAAAAATAACAAAGATCTCCTTTTTTTTTTCCCACATATGGGCTCTCAGATTTTTGCTTGTATTATGTGTTTAATGCTACTTTAAGTTTGAAGTATTCTTCTCTGAGTTTATAATAATAGGCTCTATTTTCATTTTTCAGATTAAAAAGAAAGCTATGTTAAACTCAGGTCTCCTTAGTTACTATCATTAGCACTGCTATGAGAGTGAGTGCTGAGTTTCCAAAGCAGATGTAAATTTTTCTTAGTTCTCCTAGCAGGAGCCCAACCTAAGCCAGTATTTTTACATAATGGTAGCTTTCAAGAAGTTCTTTCAAGTGATTATCTTGTAAAACAAAACAACAAATAGGACATTTTGATATTGCCAATGATTCTTAGCTTTTCTTTTCTTAGGAGCATTAACCCAGATTTGGAAAGATGTATGTAAATGTTGAAAGAAGAGTACATTAACAAATTTTTTAGAATGTTTTCCTTAGTTTCGAATCTGCTGTAGATGAATCAGTATTTATTTGGCAGCTCCTATTTGCAGAGAACTATTTGGGCAATAGACACGTTTTCTGAGCCTATGTGGAGCTTATTTAAGTAAAGAAAATATTTTAGATGATCTTATGCAAAAAATTTTTACTTCATTGTGTGGACATTTGAGAGGGAAAAAAAAGCTGTTTGATTTAATTCAACGAATAATTGAACTCAACGATGTGTTCTGGGAAGTGTGGACAATTTATTGAGTTCCAGCCACATGGGACTTCTTGAAGGGTATTCCCTTCTACTTCCCAGGCTTGGCAAAAACATCTTCCAAAGTGACCTCCAACTCCCTTTTAATTAATAAATTCAGTCATTCATTCATTCAGTATATCCACTGAGCATTTCCCATGTGCCAATTTCTCTTCTAGAGGCAAGTTTATCAAGGAAGCCCTCCCTGACTCAGCTCTTCACCCTAGACTAGATAGAGTTCTCATAATATATGTTCTTATAACTTCTTATTCTTTTTTGCTTGTTGCTTATAATTAAAGACTATATAGGAGATTATTGTATTAAGTAAGCTGCATGAGGGTAGGGGGACTGTCTGTTGGCTCACTTTGTATTCTCACCAATCCCAGTGACTAAACCTTTAATAAATAAGAAAAAATATGCTATCATAATTGGTATCCCCAAGACCTAGAACAATTTTTATTTGCTCAGTAAGTATTTATTAAGTGAATTAATAAATAGTGTGAAGATAAGCCACATTACCTATAAATCTAACACAAGTAAAACACATTTGCATAAGCAGTTATATTCTATGGTAAAGCAATATGGTGTTCAAGATCAGTGGTTCTGGATTCAACTGGCCACTGTCACTTTGGAATAAAATTACTTAACCACTCTAAGATACAACTTCTTTATATATAAAGTGGTAACAAAAATAGAGTGGCTTTTTAAGATTGTTGTGAATATTTTATAATGGATGTTGTCACATATTACCATCAGCAAGTGATTAATAAATGTACATTCTCACTCATTTAACAAATATTTATTGAGAGTTGTAGCCAAGACTTTTAACTGTCTCCCAACATCTTTTTCGCCTATTTCCATAGCAAGAGGATTACTAGCTAATAAGCATGTTTTACCTCAGAATATAGTCTTATTCTGTATAAGATTATATATCTTATTCAGTGTAATAGTCTGTATATTCTATATAAAAATATAGTCTTTTAGGCTGTATTTCCCAACCTCCCTTTCCACTAGGTGTAGCCTTGTGATTTACAAATGGCCCAAGGCATATAAGCAGAAGCATCACAGTATGGTTTCTGTGAATCTTCCTAGAGGGGTTGCACCCTCATGCCCTCTTCTCCCCTCTTATCCCTTTCTTCATCCTGCTGCCAGAAACTCAGATGCCACCATCTTGGACCATGAGATCAGGGTTACATACAGTGGCAACAAGATAAAAGGCACCTGGGGCCCTGCTATACCAGCCCCTTCTGCCTAGTCACATGTTTACACAAGGGAGAAGCCAAATTCTTTCTTATTTAAGCCACTGTTAATTTGGGCTTTTGTCACTCACATCTGAACTGAATCTTACCTAATATGATTCTGAAAATAGCATGTTCAATATTAGATCCAAGGCCAAATGTATTAGTGTCATAATAATAATTTTTAAGTGTTACATGTAAGTGCACAGGAAGCTATTTAAAAGGAGACTTAAAGAGCAGATAAGCTTTCAGACTGCTCCAATAGATGAAAGGGGCCTTCCAGATAGACAGACATAACAACAGAAGAATTATCTTTTTGTCCAGCCTCGCCAGACCCTCATTAGCTTAGTGAGCACTCCACCTCCTGGGCTATCTCTCTTGCTCTCCTCTGGGTCTGAGATGACCATTCAATCCTGGCATGTGACCTTGGGGAGGCAACTTGACCTTTCTAGACCTAGTCTTCTGTTTCCAGTCACTATTAATTGATATTTTCTCTTTATGTCCATAACAACCCATTTGTCCCTTTATCATTTGTAATATTCTGCTTCGAATTACAGTTAATTGTGTTTTTTTTCCTCTTTAGATTACATGTACAAAGATCTTTTCTGTCTTTCCATTTCCCACTGTCTCTATCATCATGTTTGTAAATTATAGACATGTGGGACAAATTAAATCCATTAAATAATCAGAAGTGCAGCTGAAAATATAAGTTGCAATGACACAGTAGGAATTAGTGCATGCCAGAGTGAAAGATGTGCATGTTTTAATTTGGTGGTGGGTAGGCAAATCACTGAAGGTTTGAAAATGAAGAAGTGATCTAAGACTGGAGAAAATCTACAGTTCAAGCTACCAAAAACAAAAAAAAAGTCAAGTGTAGTGTAGTTTGCCTTATTTTGAATGTCTTAATAACATGATTATAGTATTTTGTCATCAGAAATTTTATGTCACTTTTAAAATCATATGAATCTTAGAATAGTGGGTCATAAAATGAACTGTAAAGCTAGAGTTATGGATGTAATTTTTATAGGAATAAATCTGGTCAGTGGTTAGTATGTGTAGTTCTTGACCATTAAAAAATAACTTGTTTTCTAAATTCCAGTCACACTCTAATGAAATTACAAAAATTAAAAAATGATATTTTTCCATTTAAAAATAATTAATTCAATGTTTCAAAAAGGTTAGATCAAATTGTTTTATAGTATTTAGTTAGGGGAAGTGGAACAAAAGTTTACGAACAATACAGTCATTACATTTTTTAAAGATTGTCTTATTGCCAATCTCTGTTCAGCAAAATTATTTTAAAATAATGAGGTGTATTCTATTTCTTCCTCCTAAATTTGAAATATTTTAATGTTTTGCTATGCAGATTTTTTTAGTAGTGGTGAAACTGTGTTTCTTTGAAAACATGTAAAAATATTATCTTTCTACCTTATCAAGGAGTCCATGTTGGACAAGAGTGCTGTGTGGGGAGTAGAGTTTTTTCTGTGCTTACCTTTGCCCTTTGTGTATTCTTCTCCTTACCTCTAAGGGAGCATAGATGACCAAAATTCCCCCATCATCTTCCCATCTTTGCCCATATGGGAGACCAGAATTATACAATTTATTTCTTAGGGTTAATATAAAGAGCTAAGAAATAGTGTAATATGTATAAAAGCACTTTGAAAAGTAAAAGTTAAAGAAATGGAGTCTAATATGCCTGATCAGTGTGAATTAAAGAATCATTTTCTTCTTTTTGTTGTTTTCCTACATTTGTAAAGGAGAAATTCAACTTTCCTCTTTCCTGGAAAGAATGGTACTGATAGCAAACGATCAAGGAATCCCTAAAGATGCTAGGCACCTAAGGGTCAACATCACCTTTAATACTCAGAAGACCCTGTGAGTTAGGTAGCATCTCATTACAATTGTACAGATGAAGAAATTCTGGTTCAGGAAGGTTAAGAACCTTGCCCAAGGCCATGTTAGGAAGTACAGTGGCACAACCAGTTTTCCAGCATGGGTTTTCAGAAGACAAACATTTTAAGTACAGTGATCTTCTCCCACCCTAAAGAAACAGAATTTCTGTTGTTCCTTCTAATACCCCTTGGTGGAGGCAAGCAATTTTGGGACTTAGTGGTTCTTACCACTGATCATCACCTAGAAAGGAGGGGTCTGTATGCACATCTTAAAGACATGCAGTACAGGACTTGCGATTGCAGGCTTTTGCTTCTGTTTCTCATCTTTCCAGTGTTCCCATAGCACCATCATTCTCCCAACACCTAATAAGAAGTCCCAAACTCAACAAGACCAGTCCCAGATGTTGGTTTGTTGTGAAAAACTCTGACTTCAAATTTCAGGATTTATTTGCTCATAAAGGGATTCAAAATGTTCAAACAGCTTAGAGCATTTTACCTTCCATATTTTATTTAAAAATAATTAGATATTTAAGTGGAGTACCCATACTTTCCATAGAAATACAATGCAAATTACAAATTAATCCTTACCATAGAAGTGTATAAGCAGGTAGAAGGATTAAAAGATATTACTTGACTCTTCCAGGGAGACTTCATTATAGACTGCAAAGAACCTTTCGTATCAGGCAGCACTTTAAGAGACTATGGAATATTGCCAGTGTATGTCCGATTTTGGAGTCATATTAAAAACTTACTTTCAGCATGTCTGAAAATAGATAATCTGGTTAGCTCAGGTAATAACATTCCTAGCAGCTACCTTTAGGTCTAGAGTAACAATTTAATAATACGGAAAAACAACCAAGCACTATTTGGTTTGTCTTTTTAAACAGAGTTTTTGAATCATGAAGTTAAGTTCTCAAAAAAAGCCATGAAATGTTGTCTGTTTGGTTATTGTTCAGAATATTTGCTGATATATTCCAATGTGACAATGAAATTTAATTTCTAAAACTATTTAATTTTATTTTTGAAACACAGATGGAAGAGTGTACTTATTTAGATTAAAATAAAGCCAGAAGTACACAAAGACTATAGAACACTAAGTTATTTCTTGGTAATGGCTGCTGCATCTGTGTCCCAGAGGTTTCCACTCCTTCTGTTTAGCCCTCTCATTTCTCTTTTTGGTTAATTCATTCATATTGCTCAATGCTAGAAAATAATATCCTAGAAAATTTGCCACTTTGTTTGCTAGAGCATATGTTTGCTTAGACTTTTTCCTTCAGTACATAAAAATGAAGAGTATCATAGTATTCTGCTTCCCAGAAGTACCTTTTAAGTTTTTATTATGTGATTTTTGTTTCTTTCTTGATGTTTAAGTGATCCCATGTCAGCATTTTAAATTTCAGAGCACTTACTGCCACTACCAATAATATCTTCATGAAGGGAAAGGTATAGAGTTTTCTCATAGCAAAACTTGGAAACTGTTCTGTTGGCATTGTTGTTTGTGTGCTACAGACAACAAGCTGAAATAAGAAAAATTAGAGAACACAGGGGATAATGCATTCTTGTCTACCTGCCAACCCTTCATCGTCCTGGTTAGGGATATGAACATCAGGGAATTCTCAGGTTTGGCTAAGACTATACTTAAAGTAATTGAAGATCCAGTTGTTATTTTTCTTTTCCTATTCCCTCAGTACTGTCCTCAGTCACATTCACTTTGAAGGCCACTCAGCGAGGTGGTTGAAGTGGAGGAGAGCATTCATGTGGACCTTAAAGTGAAATTCCTCCCCCTCGTTCCTGAGCCAGCTATTAGAAGTAATGCACCTGGGGCTTCCCTGGTGGCGCAGTGGTCCAGAATCCGCCTGACAATGCAGGGGACACAGGTTTGGGCCCTGGTCCAGGAAGATCCCACATGCCGCGGAGCAACTAAGCCCGTGAACCACAACTACTGAGCCTGCGCTCTAGAGTCCATGAGCCACAACTGCTGAGCTCACACGCCTAGAGCCCGTGCTCCTCAACAGGAGAAGCCACCGCAATGAGAAGCCCGCGCACTGCAACAAAGAGTAGCCCCCACTCACTGCAGCTAGAGAAAGCCCGCGCACAGCAACGAAGACCCAACACCGCCAAAAATAAAATAAATAAGTTTATATAAAAAAAAAAAGTAATGCACCTCTCCTAACATCTGCCTTAAAGTTTTTTTTTAATTGATAAACTTAAAAAAATTTTTCAACATGCTAATTTATCCCCCCTCTCTCACTCCTCCCCCGTCTCTCTTTTCTTGGTGGAGCAGGTGATTGCCCTCTTCACATCCGCCTAAGAGCTATTGCTGTTGACATTGGCCACCTATAGGAACTTAAGCAAGTCCAGTCTCTGGCCCACAGCCTCCCTCTTTCCTCTCCCCTTCATGGCGCACCCACTGCTCATGTGCTTGTGCATTAATAATTTTTTTTTCCTGTTTGGTGTCACCTCAGGCTTCTTTAAAAATATATAGATTATCAAAGTGACCTTATTTTTATTATTTCTAATGTATCTTTATTGAGGTTAATGTTCCTACTCATGTAATGTCATCATTTTCTCTTTTAATTCCTCTTGTTTCTTCCCCATCTTCTATCTTTTCTTTGAGGTTTCTGTTTTTCTCCTTCCTTCCTTCCATCTTTTTACTGAATCTATTCAAATTACCAGGCTTTTTACAGACAATGACTCCTTTAATTCTTGCCCTAGCCATATAAAGTAACCAGGAAAAAGACAAGAAAAATCTAAATTTCAGAGCACAAGAATTAAAATCCATACCTCAGACCATGAGACTTTATTTATGAGGGTTCTGGACTACCACTACCTTAATATATACTATTACATGAAACTGAATATACAGATTGAAGTCTTTAAACAAAATAGCCACAGTTCAGTTCATTCCTGAATATAAATACTGGAGGATATGAAGAAACTCTAGCCACAGCAAGTACCAAGAAGGGGGAGAAGAGTACAATGTACTGAAAGCTCTTCAGAAATAGGGGGAAATTCAGAGGAAACTGTTATGCCAGGACTCGTGGAACAACTAACAGGTTACACCCATGATGGTGTGCGTATTCCTTCTGTTGCATGCTATTTAGTGAATGAGGTGTTTCACTTTGATTGGAAATTTTCCCAGGTGCAAAGAGTCATAAAGAGATTATAGTTTTTAGGCTTACTTACTTGTGTTCTTGTCCCATCTTTATTTCAAAGAAGACAGTTGGGTTAATTGAACACATGTCAAAGGCTGACCAGCATTCAGAACAGTGGAGGGCAATTTAGGAGCCCTCTTATCTGGAGCTTCAGAACTAAGTATTAGATTAGTTAATAAAAACTGATTAAAAGAAAAAAGCATTTAAATTCTGTTTCATCTTTCTTAGATGAATCACACCCATGAAGCATTATTGATTTCAGTTTTTATTTGTTGCTTAAACATACTGACAAAGTTATTCAAGCATAGAACCCTAGGTATTAATTACTTCCCCAATAATATCAATTGTTTTCAGTAATTTGCCTTTTCGAGGTTTTTCAAAGCTATTTCATGTTTTCGTAGGCAAAAAAAACCCTCTCCTTTCCCAGTCACATTTAGCAATTATGTTTAATCAAATTACATAATTAAAATAACAAGCACAACTTGAAAAACAACAGGTTGAGGATCAAACACAACTGACTCACAGTTAGTGTGCGTTTCACCTGGCAACAAGCAGAATGGGCCTGGCAGAGACCAGTCAAAGTGCCAGGATGTGCAGAGCAGTGCATGTGTTTAACAGTGGGAATGAAGTGTTAGTGAATCAGGTCGTTGGTGATATGGAGGTTGTTTAAGGGAAATTCTGTTATAACTAGGAAAGTCATATCAAAACCATGAACCTATGCACTGTTGGTCTGAGTTACTCCTTTCATCCTGACACACCCCAGAGGTCTCCCTCCTTAGACACGTTCATGATGCTTCCCAGGTCACCACAGAAGATGTTAAAGATGCAATCAATAAAGTACTTTATGTTAATAAGATAATGTGAATTACAGGGGAGTCTAATTCCCTGTAATTTTTAACTAGAAACTTTTGGTAATAATGTTCCTGGGTTTTTTTAACCCCTTAAGTGACATCTGAACAATCCAAATATTTAGAACTGCCTCAGAGGCTCAAGTTATTTCTCATATCACTCAGAAGAGATGGTTACCTGTTCTTTTTGCCTGAAGCTTATTTGTATTGCCAGCTCCCAACTGACAGCCCTCCTGGAGGGATTGTCCTTACTGTGACCTGTGAAAGCATACTTAAATGAGGTGGATTATGAAAAATATTGTGGAGAAAAAACAAATCTCATTTACAAATTTAAAAGTTTAAATACCATCAGTATAAAATGGTTATCTTGAATTTTCAAATATACATATACACGTATACATATGTGTGTGTGTATGTGTGTGTTTATATGTATACATATTTTTTTTCATACTTCCAGACCCGGAGCTAATTGAATGCATGTCTTTTTGCATCTCCACTCTACCAGAGGTAGAATGTTAGTACATAAAATAAAATCTCTATTAATATGAAAGTGTCATGAAAAATGACGATTTACAATTTCAAGGGTGCTCTAATTCTCTCTAATTACACATGTCCTTTATAATAACCACACAAAAAATAATGTTTCTAATTCAACATAAGGACAGTTCTGATATTCGAGTGAAATACTCATTTCCTTAAGTTAAAAGAAGGTTGTAGTTTGGCCATTGTTTCCTCAAGAAATGTGCTTTTCTTTTAGTTTAAGCATGATTGTGTTCATAGCTAATACACAGTTACAGCAAATTCCTCAAGTTATGTTTTAACAATTCTAATGATGGACATATATCAACATCATCCTGTCTCATAGGTTCTTTTTTTTTTTTTTTTTTTTTTTTTTGTGGTACGCGGGCCTCTCACTGTTGTGGCCTCTCCCGTTGCAGAGCACAGGCTCCGGAAGCACAGGCTCAGCGGCCATGGCTCACGGGCCTAGCCGCTCCGTGGCATGTGGGATCCTCCCAGACCGGGGCACGAACCCGTGTCCCCTGCACTGGCAGGCAGACTCGCAACCACTGCGCCACCAGGGAAGCCCTCATAGGTTCTTTTATTACTTAATCTTGATACTTTTAATATTTATATGATAATCCATAACCCTCATCATTAGGAAAAGAAAAATTAGTAATTAAAAAATCTCTCTTCACTAGCACTTAGTGGTCAATTTACATAAATTTTGTGCAAATTATTAAAATATTGGTATGCATAATGATTGCTATAGGGTATCATTATTTAAGTACTATTTATTTACATAGTACTTTAATGTAATATGCTGTCCAATTTTCAAATCTGCATTTTTTCCATAGCAACTCACAGACTACTGATTGTGTGCCCCAATAATCATGAAGTAAACAACTACTAAGTGTTTGATTTTAATATGATTTTCCTAATAATAAGTTATGAATCAGGCATTTATTTCTCTTATTGATTGATCTTATTAAATTAATTAAACAAGGAGACCATTAGTCTGATTTGCCTTTTTTATTGAAGTATAGTTGGTTTACAATATTATATTAGTTTCAGGTATACAGAATAGTGATTCAGTATTTTTACAGTTTATACTCCATTAAAAGTTATTACAAGGTAATGGCTATAATTCCCTGTGTTATACAATATATCATTGTTGCTTATCTATTTTACACATAATAGTTTGTATCTCATACCTCTAACATGTCCCCCCTTCCTTCTCTCTCCCCACCGGTCACCACTAGTTTGTTTTCTATATCTGTGAGTCTGTTTCTGTTTTGCTATATATGTTCATTTGTTTTATTTTTTAGATTCCCCATATAAGTTAAAACAGTATTTTTCTTTCTCTGTCTGACTAGTTCACCAAGCACAACATTCTTTAGGTCTGTCCATGTTACTGCAAATGGCGGAATTTCATTCTTTTTACGGCTGAGTAATATTCATATATGTATATATCACATCTTCTTTATCCATTTGTCTGTTGATGGGCACTTGGGTTACTTTCATATCTTGGCTATTATAAAAAGTACTGCTATGAACATTGGGGCGCATGGATCTTTTCAAACTAGTGTTTTCATTTTTTCCAGATATGCACCCAAGAGTAGAATTGCTGGCTCTAGTTTTAGTTTTTTGAGGAACCTCCATACTGTTTTCCATGGTGGCTGCACCAATTTACATTCCCATCGAAAGGGTTCTCTTTTCTCCAAATCCTTGCCAACATTTGTTATCTGTAGACATTTTGATGATAGCCATTCTGACAGGTATGAGATGATATCTCATTGTTGTTTTGATTTGCATTTCTCTAATAATTAGTGATGTTGAGCATCTTTCCATGTGCCTGTTAGCCATTTGCGTTTCTTCTATGTATTCAGGTTTTCTGCCCATTTTTTGATTGGGTTGTTTGGTGTTTTTGATATTGAGTTGTATGTGCTGTTTATATATTTTAGACTGAGTTGACTTTAATGCCTTAGCAGCCTACATAGGCAAACACAGACCTAAGCCTGTAAATTCCTCAAGGTTAAGAAATGGAAACCTAAGGACAGCCAATCACAAACAGCCAACTAGGCTTTCCCAAATGATGCAACTCCTTAAGATATAGCTAATCAGATAATTTCTTTGCTTTGCTTCCCCCTCTTCTCTGTAAGTCTCCCCCAAGCTCCTGTTTGTGGAACACTCTTAACCACTTCTTGTTTGGTGCTGCCCCATTCAAATCACTTTTTGATCAAATAAACTCTTAAAATTTTTAATATGCTTCAGTTTATCTTTTAACAATCTTCAATTGGCAAACGTTTCCTTTTCTTCAAAAAGGAAGTCTTCCTCTTCCACTTCCCAAGTATTACAACATTTAAAAAACTGAAAGCTTTTTTTTCAGTTTAATAAAATAAGAAAGTAGTTCCTTTTGGCAAGCTGTATTTGTTTACATTTTATGTTCATATTGTTTTTATGTAGTGATACCAGTTACCAGTCAGACCCACACTGGAATGCATTACTTAGGTGTATCACAACTTCTAGGTTGAGGTAGAGAAAAACAATTAGCTATTCATAAAGCTACTTTTAAAGCTAATTGCTTATTTAATACTAGCTTTTGCCTAAAGTACAACTATAAATAATTTTAAATATGTTATTATACAATAAGTATGCTTGAAATGCTTACGGCACTGTATTTTATACTGGAGAATGAGTCTCGGAAAATACTTTTGTATGTAATGGTACTCTTATATCAGATTGCCATACTTAAGTCCTTTTCCTTGAGAACAGAGGAGGAAATGAGAGGAACCAATGATCCCTTCCCCCACTTTGAATATCTTTTGCCAACACTGATTTGAGGATGAACCTCCTTATTTCCTGGCACTGTTACTCATTCCCCACCTTCTGTCTCATTCCTCTTCTCTTATAGAAACTCAGCCTAGAAGAGTTGATGTGTAATCTTTCATTTCACCTTTCCGGGGTTGATTTAGACACATGAATTATTGGAAAGTGCATGACGTTATGTTGTATATGTGTTTGTTTTTCAATTTACATAAATGGTGTTGTGTATATTTCATTCTGTTTTTTTCCACATTCTTATGTTTTTAGATGGCTATGTATGAATCCAGTTCATCACTTCTGACTCTCAGAATGTATGCTTTTGTGTATGTGTGCAAAAGCACACACAGACACATGCATGTGCACACATACATTTTATATTTTAAATCTCTATTCCTCTAGGGATAGTCACTTAAGCTGCCCTTCTTTGCTAACATAAAAAATTCTACAATAAATATGTGTGCATTTCTCATTGAGCACCTATGCAGAAATTTGCGGGGTGGGGGGAGGAATACCCAGGAATAGGTTAATTTTAATAACAATTCCCGCCATCAGCAGAGGAATACTTCAGCAATACTTGATATCATCTCATGTTTTTTGTTTTGCCATTCTGGCTATACGTTGTTGGCTATAAATTGCTCTTTTTATTTAATTTGCATTTATTTAATTAATAGTGAAAATTTAACTATTGGCATTTCCTTTTCTCTGAATTGCCCTTTAATATGCTTTGCTCCGTTTCCTGTTGTTTTTTTCATCTCTTTGGAGAGTGTGTGTGTGTGTGTGTGTGTGTGTGTGTGTGTGTGTGTAATAACCCCTTGTATATTTCAC
This sequence comes from Physeter macrocephalus, assembly GCF_002837175.3. Taxonomy (NCBI): domain Eukaryota; kingdom Metazoa; phylum Chordata; class Mammalia; order Artiodactyla; family Physeteridae; genus Physeter; species Physeter macrocephalus. The sequence goes on along the minus strand of NC_041221.1, from coordinate 84,418,536 downwards.
ATCGGTAGTTCTCAACTGAACTTGAAGTACCCATATGTCTTGTGGAGGCAGGGACCCCCAAAGTCCCATCCAGGAAGTTCACAGGTCAACACTATTTCCATAATAATTATAAGATTTTCTTTGCCATCTTCACTGTGTTGACATTTGTACTGTTGCCACAGAACAATGGTGAGTAAAATTGCTGGAGCCTTAGCACAAATCAAGACAGTAGCATCAAACTGTACTAGTAGTCTTTGTATTCACCCCCATTATGCACACGCTGGAGGCCAAAAACAAAAGAAAACTCCAGCTCATTTAAGAATGTCCTTGATGAAACAGTAACGATCATTAATTTTATTAAATGCCGATGTTGGGCATGTCTTTAATATTCTGCATGATGACATGGGAATCACACATAAAGCACTTCTGCTGAGTACTGAACAATGAGGATGATCTCGAGGAAAAGCACTTGGGAGACTGTGTGATTCGCAAGCTGAACTACCCCCTCCTTATTTGAATATTATGTTTACTTCAGAGAACAACTGACAAACCATGACTATTCATACCTGGATATTTAGCAGATATTTTCTTGAAAATGAACAAAGTAGTCCTGCCACATTAAGAAAAACAACTGACTATTTGTTGCTAGATATAACTTGAAATTTCAAGGGAAAATTAGAATTTTGGAAAAAATGTAACTGCCAGAGTGAGCTTGAGAGCTTCCAGTGTTTTAAGATTTTTTAATGAAATTGGTGGTGATATTCATGAATGTGACTTTGTTATTATATAATTTTTTTACAAAACCGTGCATGGGTAAAAGACCCATTCAAAGTGCAAGATAAACCAATGGATTTTAACATAACGAATATGAGAAGTTCACTGGTAGATTTCAGATTCCACACTGCAACTTAAATTTAAGAAACCGTTTCTTGTCAAGTTCTGATGTGGTAGCAAAGAAGAATATAAACACTTATCTGGAAAGGTTATTAAAATACTCCTTTTTCCAACTACATATCAGTGTGAAGCTGGATTTTCTTCATACTTCAGCCAAAAAATATTTTGCAGTAGATTTGATGTAGAAAATAAATATGAGAACCTACTTATCTTCTCTTAAATCAGATTTTAAAGAGATTTACAGAAATGTAAAATAACCTCTCCCCAGTAAAATTTTGGCTTTGGACAATTTATTATTTTACAAAATTATGGAGTTTACGTTAAAATGTAATTGGTTTGTTACTCTTAGTTTTAATTAATTAATCAATTATTTTACTATTTTAATAAAGTTATTAATTTTAAAAATTAATAAATATTTCTAAAATTTGTCAATTTTAGTTTCTAACATTATAAGCATTGATATATATATCCCACAATGTCAGGTATCAGTGTATTTTCTCTTTGAAGCCCTCAATAATTTTTGAGAGTAAAGGAGTCTTGAGACCTAAAAGTATAGAACTAGTGCACTAAATAAGCCTGCCAGCTTTTGACATTACAAATATCTTCTCCCAGGCTGTCACCTTTCTATTACCCTTACCCAACTATGTACTTGGCTGAACAGAAAGCTTTAATTTCTTTGGGGAGCCAATTCCATTTTTCCTTCACATTTGTGCTTTTCTGGTCTTCTTAAAGGAAGGCTTGTTCTCTTGGCTACATGAGGCTGGAAATGATGGGGTTCCGAGTCACTGCTTTCTACTGCTTCACCCTAATATGTAAAACTTTTTCCTCAATAAATGATAGAATAAGTAAAAAAAAAAGAACAGCTTCTTCAACTCTGAGGTCACAAAAATTATATTTCTACATTTTCTTCTGTTAGATGAATAGTGCTACTTTTCACATTCGGTCTTCAGTACATTCCAATCCAACTTCATTTCTCTCTATATAGAGAATCAATTCTCTCAACACCATTTACTAAATAATCTATCCTTTCTCCACTGGCTTGTAGTGCTGCCTCAAGTGTGAATATATATGGGGGACTCTTCCTGGATCCCCTTTCCGATTTGCATGGATATTTTTCTATGTGTTAGCACCACATTATTTTTAATTAAAATGGTCTTGTAATGTCTTAATACATGGCAGATTTTCCCCATTTTGTTACATCTTTTTCAAGATTCATTTAGCTATCTATTAATGAAAGTTTATTTTTCAATGTATAATTTAAAATAAAAAGTATAGATTTTTAGAATAAATTTATCATGGCAAATAGTTTTTTTCTGAATTTTGATGAAAACTGCACAGAATTTACAAACAAAATTGAGGGAATAAATTTATTATATCGTCTCATCCATTAAAATTTATACTGGTCTTCTATAATGTCCTTTAGTTTAAAAATATTCTCCATGTCATATTAATTATTTTTGAGGTTAATTTCTAGATATTTTATAATTACTGTGGTATTATAAATAACATCTTATTTTTTTTACTCTAATTGTATTTGTATTTTGAATAGGTAAGACATCTACAAATTAGAAGCTTCAAAAGACACAAAAGAGTATAGTAAAAATTCTTCGTCCTAATTCTCTCTTCCAGATATCTGTTTACCTCCTTTTGAAACCATTGTTAACCAGTTTCTTATTTTTGCTTTCAGGCATTATAATTATGTACAAGAAAATATGTATATTTATTATTTGCCCTTTACAGTAAAGAGGAGTATGCAGTGCACACTGTCCTGTTACTAAAGTCTTTGTACTCTTTTCACATAATTTCCAGATAATTGTAGATCCTCTTCTTTGATACCACACCAAAACTTGAAAGCAGTAATTTCTTAAATCGTATGCTAAGATCTCCTCTCTTTCTCTCCTCTCTCCCTGTCCCCTCCCCGCTCCTTCATTCCTGTTCTTTAGTTTTACAACTGAATTGTATTCATTTTCTGGACTTCTCCATAATGAAATGGCTTAGACCCCTATTGACAGACATTTTAAGTTGCTTGAAATTGTGTTATATTATACATAGTGCTGCAGGGAACAACTTTGTACCTATATCATTTTGTCTATGTGTGATTATACTTGTAGGCTACATTCCTAGAATGAAATTGCAGAGTTTAAGAAAATGTGCATTTGTCATTTTGTTTCAAGTCACTAGATTGCCCTTCATAAAAGACTGTGTCATTTATACTCCCACCACGAATGTACATGCTTGCCTATTTCTTTACACTTTTGCTAATACCATATAATAATTTTTTTTTTTTTTTTTTTTTTTTTTTGCTTTTTGCTCATGTAAAAGGTGAATTATAGTACTCTGGGGTAGATTTAATTCAATTTACATGAATAAGATTGAGTATCTTTTCATATGTTTAATATCCATATATATTTCCTTAGATGTCAACTAATGAAATCCTTTGCCCATTTTTTTCCTCTTAGGTTGTCTGTGCTTTACCTATTAATTTGTAAGATCTAATTTTTTTGATTAATCCTGTGCTCTGATAAAAATATGAATCCCAGTTTGTCATTTGTATTTTGACTTTATTTTGCTTTTTAAAGAAAATTTTAGTTTAATAGAATAACATTTGTAAAACCATGATTAGAAAGTCATTTTTATCTCTGAGAGTATTCTTAATTCTACATTTCCTCTGTCCTTTGTGGTTTCTTTCCTTCCTTCTTTCTTTTTTTTCATTTGAGTGTTTAATTTACCTGGAATTTATTCTGGGATAAAATGACAGATACTGATCTAAATTTATTTATTTAAGGTGTCTACCAAATTGTCCCAATCCAGTTATTGAATATTCCATCTTTTCTCCACTAATTTGAATATCACTTATTTCATATACAAAATTTCCTTACCTACTGGGGTCTATTTATTGATTTTTCTCTTCTGTTTTATTGCTCAGTCTGCCTTTACATGTGCCAGTGTCACACTATTTTGATTATTTATATTACATTTTCCTTTGATAATTGCTGATATAGATTAATTATATGTTTTTTAAAATTAATTAATTAATTTTTGGCTGGGTTGGGTCTTTGTTGCTGGGCGCCGGCTTTCTCTAGTTGTGGCGAGCGGGGACTACTCTTCGTTGCGGTGCTCAGGCTTCTCATCACGGTGGCTCTTCTTGTTGCGGAGCACGGGCTCTAGGCGTTTAGACTTCGGTAGTTGTGGCACGTGGGCTCAGTAGCTGTGGCTCGCGGGCTTTAGAGTTCAGGCTCAGTAGTTGTGGCGCACGGGCTTAGTTGCTCCGCAGCATGTGGGATCTTCCCGGACCAGGGCTCAAACCCATGTCCCCTGCATTGATAGGCAGATTCTTAACCGCTGTGCCACCAGGGAAGCCCCGATTAATTATATGCTGATCTTATATTAAGCAAACTTGCAGAACTTTTTAATTAGTTTTTATTATTTGTTACTTCTCTTGAATTTTCAAAGTAAATTGTTATATCATCTGCCAATATGGGCAATATCTTTATCCCATCGCCTTTTAGAAAGGGTTTCATAACCTATCTTTCTGCTCACTAATTTATTCTTCAACTATGACTCTTTGCTTGAAGTCACCCCATTGGGAACTTGTTCAGCTTCACTTTAAACTTTATTTAACTTTATATATTTTATTCTCAGTATTTCCAATTGGTTTTTATTATTTTATTATTTAGATGCTTGTTTCTGTCTTATGTTTCAAAAACTCCTTTATCTTTTTAGGGATTTTTAAAAATTTTTTTGAAATCTTAACCTGCCACCTGTCAGATACCCATTAATTTCCCCTTTTCCCCCATGTTGAATCTAATGGTTAGATTTACACACACACACACACACACACACACACACACACTTAAACATTATAGCCCTAAATATCTTATTAGTACATATCTTTGGAAGTTGATTTCAAAGTTTTTTTCATATGGTTATTATGATTATTAGCTCATATAAGGGCAGAACACAGAAAAGGAATGCCCCTTTTCATTTAAAGAACAACAAAAACTAAAAATCAACCCAAAAGGCAACCACAGAGCTTTCTGGGTGGCAGGTGTTATTAAATTTCTACATGCATTATATCATGTAATTTTCACATGTAAGAATTCTATTAAAATCCATTTTACTAGGGAGGAAATTAAATTTCAGAAAGCTTAGACAAGTTGTTCAAGATATATTGGTGGGAAGTGGCAAAAGCCAGGGCCGAAACTGTCAGTCTTTTGCTGCCTTCTGCCTGGCCTTTGCCTGGGTTCTAGGCATTCTAGATCCAGATTACATATCTTAATATTTACATTAATGCAGGGAAAACAGTTCACTCAAAACACCTTAGAAAGTACTTTTGTTTTTTTAAGGACATGCAGTATACCTACTACCCAGTGGAACAGTAATTTCTCTGAAACCAGATAAATAAATGAAAATATTTTATTGCATATCCAAACATCTATCAAGGTCACAGGGAGTAATTTTGGAATTTCTGATATAATCCCCTTTAGTAGACCTTTAGTTTATTTACACCTTCATACAGGCAGAATAAACAGAAGTCAGATCAACTTTTAGCTGATGTTATTTTACAAAGAGATCACAAAATAATGCTGGAGTGGGATGAAAGGGGATTACTTGCAGCAAGTTTTGTGGTAGAGATGTTTTTAAAATCATGTGATAACCTTCTCCCAAGGTTTAGTTTATTTCTCACAGTAATATAGATTCCTGGTATTAAATTTGTGTATGACTATGACAGTGAAATCTTAGCTCTTTTATATATGAATCCCTTATTATTCCAAGTTTAATAATGCTAGATACAGGAGAACTCAAAAGCCTAAAACCTAGTAATTGCTAATAATCCCTGAACCAGTATTCTATGAATCACTTTTTGGTTGTTATTTTTTATTTGATGAAAACAGTACTGATATTTAATTACAAATACCTACTAAAAGTAGATACCACCCAAGTTGGGTGCTGTTTACTCTCTGGAATCCCAGCTCCTTGAGATATATATATTCAGAGCTTGTAAATATTAGAGCAAACAGGAATCTTTTAAAACATCATTTCTGATATGACTTAGAAACATGTACTCAAATTTTCATTTTTTGATTGTTACATAATTTAAGCTTCAGAAAATTAGTCTACAGCTCATCAGCTCAAACTCTAGCAGAGATAATTTGGCCATCTACAAGATAAAAGATAATGAAAAAGGAATGTTCAGCAGTATCAAGTGTGGAATTTGGCTTCCAAAATGGGAGGAAACATGATTCATAGTGTCCACTGTTTATGTTATATATATTAGAAAGGTTTAGACTATGAAGAGTCTCCATTTGAAAAAAGAACGCTATACCTATGATAGTGGAAGAATATGGCTCTTTCATAGCAATGTGCTCATTTACCTAACATACAGAGAGTTTCTTTCAGAGGTTACCTTTACCAAATCTCACAGTTAAAATTACAAAATCACCCTTAGAGAATTAATTGAGATAAAAGAGTAATAAGTAAAATTTACCTTCATGGGGAGTATTCTTTTATTTGTACCTCCAAACAAGAATGGGACATCAAATGTATTCATGTCAGTAATTTTGATGTCTAAGTATTAAAATGAGAAAAGCAAAATCAGATATATGAGTCAACTCACTTTGCACTGTTGAAGAAAAAAGGAACCACAGGCCCAGAATTTAAAAACAAAGATGTTGTTTATAGGTTTGCTTTACAAGAGTGAAACATGGGCATGCTCGCCAGTCAGAGGCTGGGGACCATCCACCCCACTTCTTTAACTCATCCAAATTCCAGATTTTCTTTATATATGAGTAAGACAGAGACTCGTTTTATGAGCACTAGTTGGGGAAGAACCATCAGAGAGGGAAGATGTGACTTAGGGAAACTCAGAATAGAGAGGAAGGTGGACCGTGCCATGTTAGCAAACTTTCAGAAGCTTGAAAGGGCACTGGCTACATGCAGGATTCAGGATTGCCCTTAACACATTAACACATTTAAAATCTATAAATCCAGGGAAATAAAACATTGTAGGTCTTTTAATGAGTCACAGTGTTTGTCTGGGGTGGGAACTCTTTAATGATTGCTTTCATAGTTCCAATTTTTGACTTTTTAAATGTATGACATGTCTTTAATCATATAAAAACAATGATTCTGGAGGCGCTGGTTTCTTCTTGCACATCCTCCGCCATTTCAAATGTTAACTCTTATAGTCCCATCAGAGAGTGGAAAATCCTTATCACTTACATGAATCTGAAGATTTTCTGTTTTTCTCAGGAAATGGTCTCTGAATTATTAACAATATTATAGTATAACAGATTTAAATTATTCTGATTTGTAATTGGTGGAGAGGAGAGCTTTATAGCGATTTGTCAAGAACATTGAAACAGTACCTTTCTACTGAGCTTAAGATTTTATAGACATCATAGAGGCATTTTAAAGTGAATAGAACAATTTTTAATGTTTTCCCATATATGAAGAAAGTATTTTTCTTACATGGTAGCGTTTAATGAATGATTATGTTGTGTCAAAAGGAGATTTCTATTTAAATATGGGAAAAATGTTGAAAAATTTATTAGGTGACAGTTATGCTGCAGCAAACTATTGTAGGGTGATTTGGAAAGGGGACAAAATATCAGAACATCTCCATATAATGAAATGAGAAGTATTTGGTGAAAAACCCTCCATGACCAGTGTGTACTTACACAACCCATAGCAGAGACTACAGTATAAAGATTGAGAAGCTGAAGATGCTTTTGTACTTGTTTTTTGCCATCACTGTTGTCTTTACCTTTTCTTATTCTAATACTCAAAGTTCTCAAAGAGGTTTGCATGTTTTATTTTAATGGAAATTTCTTGAAGGCTAAAGCAGTTGAGACACATTAACAGTTATATTGACATTAGTTTCATAGTAATGTCATTGAGGTTATTTTGAGAAGATAACATTCTCATTTTTCACTTTGCTAACTCATACTTACATATCATAATCAACCAAATGCTTTCAGTACTTATATTTTGGGGACACATTGCCCTTTTCAAATCTTGTTCCTACATATTGCTTTACTTAAAAAAAAAAAAAGTATACCATCAGAGAAAGACATTTTGAAGCTAAGCTTGGTATATGCTTATTTTGTATTATTTAAAATCTTTACTAATAAATAAAAATGTTCCATTTTCAAATTTGATATCATCAGCATCGTTATCCTGAAAGCAATGAAATTATAGTTGATTATGCCTTGTCTCCTCAGATAAATTTACAAAGAAAAATGAGAGTTACTGGTGTGATTACTCAAGGAGCCAAGAGGATTGGAAGCCCAGAGTATACAAAATCCTACAAAATTGCCTATAGTAATGATGGAAAGACTTGGGCAATGTACACAGTGAAAGGCACCAATGAGGATATGGTAAGACTTATATGACATTATTAATTTGAAAGTAAACTCCCATAAATGATCATGGATTACCAAAAGATTACTGAATATTCAGCAGAAGTCTTACACTGTTGAAAATAAATATATTATTCTTTTAATTGGACCAGTGGTGTGGAAAGGGTACAGTGTTATCCCAAATTATCAATGTACAGTAGCTACCTTTTAAATCTTTCTCAGATTTTAACTGGTGGTCCTATAAACACTTTATCACAAGGTTAGCATAGTCCTGTGTATGGAATTAAGTTTTATTTTTTATTTATTTATTTTTGCGGTACGCGGGCCTCTCATTGTTGTGGCCTCTCCCGTTGCGGAGCACAGGCTCCGGACGCGCAGGCTCAGCGGCCATGGCTCACGGGCCCAGCCGCTCCGTGGCATGTGGGATCTTCCCGGACCGGGGAACGAACCCGTGTCCCCTTCATCGGCAGGCGGACTCTCAACAACTGCGCCACCAGGGAAGCCCTAAGTTTTATTTTAACAACAGTCAGCTTTCAATTTCATTTTATTGCTTTGACAGATTAGCACTCTCCTTAATCAAATAAATACAGATCAAAACTATTATTTTTAAAGAAAAAATACGATTTTTAAAGAAAAACACCAAGTTATAGAAAACATAAATATCTTTATATACTTCATATTGGAAGAAAATTTTGTTATTTAGCAGAATAAAATATTTTAGAAGAAATGGATATAATATTCTATGTCTCTTTTGCCTTTTCATATATTTCTAATTTTTAAATTAATTTTACCCCCAATTTTTAATTAAAAAAAAATCAGCACTGCAGCTCATTCCATTTAAAACTGAGTCATTAGACTAGACTCTCATATATTTTATGAACGATTTTTTAAGTTACCTTCTTCAATGAATTTAAATAGGTTTTCTGATTACCAGGTTATGTAGAGGGTAAAATGAGAGTGAAATTTAAAGGAATTAAAAATAACACATTTTAGCACTTAATTTTTAGAGAGAAATTAGCTTTTCACTAGAGATATATATGAAGAATTAGGAGTCTCTTATCTGGGACAGACTGATAAGGAAGTAATCTTGAGGAATCAGACCCTAAAATGTCATAAATCTGATCACAGTATTAGAGAAACTGAGTGATCAGGAAGCAATAGTGAAGACTGGTTGCTAAAAACAAAATGAAACAAAAAAACTATAATTACTTAGTAGCAAAATGAGCAGACAGACCCCTGTCCCAGATTAAGCTGAAAGATTAAGATAGTCTGAAGGAATGGCCTTAAATTGACACGACCATCATAGTAGGGTATAGATTAAGCCATAGGTCACAGTGGTTTACAGCTTTAATGAGGATTCTGTCTATAGGTTTGTTTTTTTTTAGGGAAATAAGCATTATATTTTATTTACATCAACAGAAGAAAAATAAAATACTAAGGTTGCAGAAAGGTATTAAATATTGAATTTATATTCACTTCCCATGGCAAGGTGCTTTCTAAATGCTCCAAACCCCTAGATTATTTAATCCAATCTTTGAGAGATTGCATTGTGTATGTAGGATATAGGGTCAATATATGAAAATAGGTTTTTTTAAAAAGCTGTTGCAATTAATAATTTTAAACTCAATGTTATCTCTTTTCATAGGTGTTCCGTGGAAATGTTGATAACAACACACCCTATGCTAACTCTTTCACGCCCCCCATAAAAGCTCAGTATGTGAGACTCTATCCCCAAGTTTGTCGAAGACACTGCACTTTGAGAATGGAGCTTCTTGGATGTGAACTGTCAGGTGAGTCTCATATTATGTATTTCTGTACTCTCTTTAAAGGAAAAAAAAGTACATTTGTATGTAGTGTGTTACTAACTTGCAATTTTTCAACACTCATAGATGTTCATTTCTGCTACAAAATGTCTAGGGCTTGGTTCAATGAGAGAGAGAGAGAGAGAGGAACATAAACAAGTTCTAAAACACGCTACAGAATAGAATTAATGTAGAAGGGGCAATGTATTTCTTGGAGTGGTCAAAGAAAGTACAACAAATTTTCATTGGAAACTTTTGTCAAATATAAATGTGCCTTCTTGATTTTAATAGTAACTGTGATTTATGTTTTATGACAGAATTTCAGTAAAAACTGGAATCTGCCTGACCTCATAAATTGCAGTTACATTTAGGCTATACGGCATAGAAAAGTAAGCTTTATCTTTGTACATCTACCATAAGAATTTAGTTTTGTCTTTTTTTTTTTTTTAGGTTTTATGAAACATGTAAATTTATCATTGCTTCCAAGGAGACAATACTTTACAACCAAGATTGCTACTATAAATTCATTCTTAGATCATTCTTATCTAACAACCTGCTTATTGTACGAACAGTGGTTTTCGAACACAAAGATAATCTATCAAGGGTCTCAGATTTAAATAATCCTTGTCTTCCAGGAGCATCAGGACTAGGTATAAAGATGAAGACTTTATGAGTGGATCTCACAGTCATTCACTTTCAATCTAGCTAGATTCTGAACTAAACAGAAAATCTTGTCTTGGCATTTCACTGTGCTACATTTTTGGTGGTTGTTCTTATATTTCTATCATCAACATTTACAAACTATCTTTGCCACTTTGGCCTGAGATTTTGTTCAAACCACTGTGTTTTTAAGAAAACTAAAAATTCATGTGTGCCCCACTTTTTAGTGTAACCTCCAAGTATGAGAGACTTTTGTCATACTTACAGAAGTGCCATTTAGTTAAAAATAGGACACATCCCTGCAAAGAGACAACTGAGAGCTTTTTATTCATTTCAAAATGTTGCATATAGGTTAAAACGCACACTTTATCTATTTCCCTTCTTGGGTTTATTTGTGATGTTAAGAAAGGGAATGATTTTCAAGGAAACAGAAGTTTCCTTGAAAAGTTTCCTATTAAAAAACAACCAAACTTTAAATGAACCCATTACATTCAAAGGAGTTAGAGACATTTGGGCAGATGAGTGAATCTATTGATATTTTAAGAATCACATTTTCATATTATATATGGGTGTCTTTTATGAAGCAATCAACATACAGTTTTAGTACCATTAATTATCGTAATGGGGATGTTTTCCTTATTTTGGTAATTTGAACTGGCTTATTGACTACCAGTAAATCTCAGCAGAATTATTGCTGCACGGTGTTTATATTGCATGTCACTATATCACCACAGGCCAGTGTCATCCATAAGTCATTCATCATAAAGCAATCAAGAGGAAGCCACAGTATGATGAAGTTTGCTGTTACGTCCCATGCTTTTTAGTTGCTACAACATCGCCTTCCCCAATTTTTCAGTCTTTTGATTCATGAGGGCTAGTCTCTCAGACATGGCACAGTTACACCCCTAAGATATGAATATATTTTACTTTCAAGTTTGACAAGAGGTTACACCTGACCCTTTATGGATTTTTATGTTTTCAAAAAGAAGCCATACCTCATCTCCCAACCCCACAAAATGATTTTGAAAGTGTATGCAGAGAATAATATCTCTTAATGAATGCTTATGAAAAAATAAATAAATAAAAATTTAAAAAACAGTGGGACTTCCCTGCCAGTCCAGTGGTTAAGACTCTGTGCTCCCGATGCAGGGGGCACAGGTTTGATCCCTGGTCGGGGAACTAAGATCCCACATGACCTGTGGTGTGGCCAAAAAAATTAATAAAAATTTAAAGCTAGGGCACCACCTCACTTTAGAAATAATCAATTTTGTTGTTAATACCTCATTTTGTTCAGGTGCTCTCCATGTTGGTAAAAGAGTTAGTTTATACATATAAAATCATATGGGGGGCTTCCCTGGTAGTGCGGTGGTTGCGCGTCCGCCTGCCGATGCAGGGGACCCGGGTTCGCGCACCAGTCTGGGAGGATCCCATGTTCCGCGGACCGGCTGGGCCCGTGAGCCATGGCAGCTGAGCCTGCGCGTCCGGGGCCTGTGCTCCGCAACGGGAGAAACCACAACAGACGGAGGCCCGCGTACCACAAAAAAAAAAAAAAAAAAAAATCATATGGATGAAAAGGGAAATTGGTGGTGTGAGGCAAATTGACAGAGTTTAGCTATAACACTTGGAAATAAACATTAGTAGAATGTACCAAACTATTTCCCACAATCCAGTGCAACACTGTAAAGCCCAAGGCTGCCTTATTGTATTCAATAAACTGTTATAAGAGCTCTCAGCCTGCCTAGAAGATAGCAGTTAATCTTTTTCCAGATAATTACAAAGAAAATTCCCCTAAATTCTCGAAAGAGATATGATTTAAGATGTTTAGAATGAAATGGATCATGACCGTAATTAGTAGAAGAATAGACATTCATTCATTCTTTGAACAAATTATTCAGCACTTCCTCTGGGCTGAGTACTAGACAGCAGACTGGGTAATGAAATGAATTCTGTAACTAAGCAGAAATGGTCAAAGTAAAGGTATGCCTTTTCTATCCAATACTTCAAAAACTGTGTTACATCGCAAAAAGGAGAAAAGCAACTTTGTGTCTCTTTCCTTTGTGTCTCTTCTGCAAGCCAAGCAGTTGTACAAAGATTCCAGTGGCAAGGTGGGGGGCTGGTGGTGATAACAGAAGAAAAAGTCAGAAATCCATAATACAGACAATGCATGTTACCTTAGAACTGCTTGAAGATAAAGAGCATGCTATTAAGACTTTAGAACTTTCTAAAATCTTTGAGATTTTTGTCATGAAATTTTTCTTTTTCAGAATTTGTATTTAGGATTTAAAACTATTTATATCATGGAACTTGGGGTATAGGTCTCCTATGCCTGCAACTCAACAAAACTTGAGCTAAGACATCCAATTGGCTAGCCCCCTATGTCAGTCTCTGTCATGTTTGCATAGGATAGGAATTTCCTAGAAGGTGGAGGTGAAGGCACATATGGAGGAGCCTCAAGAAGGAAGACTTGATCTAGATCGACTAGGACAGAAAGCAAGTAATTGTAATTAAGAATTATATTTATCAGTGAAAAGTTCTAAACCACCCCTCTTAGAGCCTGGACTGAAAATGGTCTAGTTTCAGAAATTGCAGCCAATCATAGGATATTCTTTACTACTCACTGGTATGCTTATTTGGGGACTTAATACTGTCATCTGTTGGAATAAGCTTTATGGAGATAATAAAAATAGCTAATATTTACTGAATGCTAGCTATATGCCAGCACTGTTTCTAAATATTTTATCAACTAATTTCTTAGAAGGTTTTTTTAAGATAATTTTGATTATATCACCATTTAATAGATGAGAAGACTGAGGCACAAAGCGGTTAAATAATGAGTACAAGGCCACACAGCTAGTATGCAGGGCATTAGCAGAGTATGAGGAGATGACATTGTTCAGAGAAGTCTCCTATTTTATCTTGGCTTTCTTGATGATCAAACTTACCTGTGTGTTCCTTGGCCAAAAGGTAAAATTTTACGTATGGAAGACTCAGACTCTGGCTATTATGATAATAGAATCATACTTTCCATTACAAGCTTTGTGAATGTAATTTTGTCACAATTGCAATTCAACATTGGGAAATACTGTATATATGTACATACATACATACAAGATTTTTCAAGGACAAACAAACCCAAATTTTGTATCATGTCAAACCTGAAAATATATGTGGCAGATTTGAAAATCTTCAAAAAATCTCCAATACTAGAGGTTATGGAGTATGATTAAAACATAAAAATTTATGAAAAGTCTTGTCCATTCATGGTTTTTGCTAGAATTAGCTTATTTTTTTTTCTGTTATCTGTTAGTTTAAATTCTACACTAGCACAATGTGAGGTATATGGTATACGCTGAATAAATATTAGTTTCCTATCTTCCAGAAGAAGCCATGTTGGTATTATAAGAATCAGTGATAATGATTAACAGGTTTCTTGGAAGACAAATGCTGTCCAGTTTAGAATATACCATTGGAGCAGTTTGTGAAAATGACTTTGTACTGAGGGAATTTTCATTTTCAGTATTACAAAAACAAATAAAACCAAATATCCTTTCTGAGAAAATGTTCCATTTTTAAAGACAAAATGAAACTCTTGAAAATCGGGAAACGGTCATGAGGCTATCAGTAATGAGACAGGAGAGAGCATTTCAGCATTGCTTTCATTTTGCAAAATCATCTATCACAGAAAAGTAGTTTGAATTGTCTGTCTTGTTTTCAATTTTTCCAAAATATATTCAGACAAAATAGCTTGAATTGGTTATCTTGTTTTTTGATTTTGTTCCCGATTTATTTCTGATTATAGCCTTTTTTTGAATTTAGATGCTCTCTCTTTGGGGGAATGAATAGCATTATGCTTAATCTTCTCTTGCCTATCCAAAATGAATGCAGAAAACTTCCCAGCATGATAAATTATTTTTCTCATAGAGCCCTTCTCATTTTCTTCCAGGCTGTTCTGAGCCTCTGGGGATGAAATCAGGACACATACAGGACTATCAGATCACTGCTTCCAGCATCTTCAGAACTCTCAATATGGACATGTTCACTTGGGAACCAAGGAAAGCTCGGCTGGACAAGCAGGGCAAAGTGAATGCCTGGACCTCCGGCCACAATGACCAGTCACAATGGTTACAGGTAATATTTTCTAAAAATGTCTCACTACCCACTTTTCCTCTTCCTTAGAAGATTTCCTGTTGGTTAGATAAATATCGGAGTCATTATCATCATACTAGTTTAAATGAGCCTTCCTCTGTGGCTTAACTAAATGGGTAAAACAAAAATTCCTTATGAATCCGTTTTCGTGTGCTATTTTTACTCTGATGTTGATTTATAGATGCTACTGTCAGACTGATGCAGCAGGGTGGACCAAATCACACTACATATAGGTCAATCCGATTGATTATGAGAGGATTTGCATTTTAACTCATCTATTCTAATGCTTTGTGTCAATATTGGTTTGAAAGCATCACAGCAGGAATCTAAACCGCCTTGAAATCATGCCACTGACCAGCAGATTGTTCCCATAGAATCATGACTCATGACTTATTAGCTCTTTATCTGTGGTTGCTAAGCAATGGAGCAATTTGATTACATTCTCATAAGAAAGCTTGCTTGTAGAAGGAAAGCATAGACATTGCAGTCTGTTTATCATTTGCAAATGAGGTAAGATTATAGTCAGTGCTTCTTAAAACAACCTTCTTGAAGCGCACTTATTTGTGGAGTACTCTAAGTATGCACAAATTTGTTAATGTCTTCTGTAGCAAAGAAAAGTAAGACAGCTTAATTCTATAATGAGGTCATTTTATTTGAAAGATATGCGTTCTCCTCTTATTGATTTTTATGCTGCATGTATGAGTTTCAATACTGTGGTAATTCATTGTATTTCTGGAAATCATGAAAACAATTACAATAGCAAATGTCACCCCTCATCAAAGCAGATTTGCCACATATGAAACTGTTCTTACCAAGTCACCTGAAATTTCCAAGTCTCTTCTTTCTTGACCCTACTTTTCCCTATTCTTACAGAAATATTCACTTTTTTTCTTTACTGTCCCCTAACATTCTACCTGGATCTTTATTGATCTGAAGCTTTATTTAGTTCTTTCATTACCATACATACTGGATAATTATGTATGTCTTTCTCCTTTTACTATTCTGTGAACTTTTTGAAGGTAGGCTTTATATATATATATATATATATATATATATATTTATTTATATATGTAATACAGGACATATTTATCATCCCAGAACCCAGCCTCATGTCCTTGCCTATATGTAGCAGTACTACTAAATTAAATCATTCATTTGACAAATGTTTGTGATGTACCTCTGAAGCGTCACATACCGTGATAAATAGCGATGGCACATGAGTGAGCAACACACTATTCTTGCTCCTAAGACATTACCTCTTTCATAAACCATTCCTTTTATTTGGTTTGCATGACACCACACTTTGTTTTTCTTCATCCTTCTAGCCGCTGCTTCACACTGTCCTCCAGGCCTCCCTTCCTCTGCCTGTTATCTCCCTGACAACCTCATTTTCACCAACTCCACACACTCACATTAGCCAATTTAGTGAGTACTGTTTATTTCAACTACTGAAAAAAGGATTCAACTTCTCTAAAATTCTTTCTCTTCTCACCATCCCCACTGCCACTTCCAGGATCTAGTCTGCCACCCTCTTTCACCTTGGTTTTTGCAGAAGCCTCCTAACCAGCCTTCTGGTTTCTGGTCTGACTCTCTAAAAACATGTTTCCCAAATTGTAACCTGTGTGATTTTTTTTTTTCCGTAAAATGTAGATGTGATTCTTTTACTCCTTTATTTAAACCCTTCAATTGTTCCCCATCAGCCTAAGAATCAAGTGCAGCTTCCTTAAGATAGCCTAAAAATCTTGGCGTGATTTGGCCTCACTTCACCTCTTACCACACTTCTAAATTTGCTTCAGTTTCTCAAACCATACACTACCTCTCTCTTCCCCTTCCGTTATAAATGTGCTCTTCCTAGAGGAAAAGAATGGAGAGAGCACCTCTGCCCAGAGCATCCCCAACCTTCTGTTGGTTAAATCCTTCAACTATAGTTTAGATGCACTTTCCTCTGGGAAGGCTTTGCTGCCAGCTCCATCCCACACCAAATCTAGCTTAAGTTCTCTTCTGGATACTACTGTGTCCCCTGTAATTCTCTCACTGTCACATGATCACACTCTATTGGAAGTTGTGTCTTCATGCTACATTATTTGCTCCAGGAGGGGTGGAACCACATTTGCCTTTTTCTACTTTCTCAGTCTGTTGTCCAGTACCTAACTAAATACCTGTCATAATACCTGACATGTGGTAGGCATTCAATAAGTACTGTTTTTGTTTTATTGAAGTATAGTTGATTTACAATATTGTGCTAGGTTCATGTCTACAGCACAGTGAACATATATATATTCTTTTTCAGATTCTTTTCCCTTATAGGTTATTATAAAGTAATGAGTATAGTTCCCTGTGGTATATAGTAGGTCCTTGTTGGTGATCTATTTTATATATAGTAGCGTGTATATATTAATTCCAACCTCCTAATTTATCCCTCCCCCATCCTTTTCCTCTTTGGTAACCACAGGTTTGTTTTCTATGTCTGTGGGTCTATTTCTGGTTTGTAAATAAGTTCATTTGTATCTTTTTCTTTGTTCTAGATTCCATATATAAGCGGCATCATATGATATTTGTCTTTCTGTGTCTGGCTTACTTCACTTAGTATGATAACCTCTATGTCCATACATGTTGCTGCAAATAGCATTACTTCATTCTTTATGGCTATTTTCCATTGTATGTATGTACCACATCTTCTTTATCCATTCATCTGACGATGGACATTTAGGTTGTTTCCATATCTTGGCTATTGTAAATAGTGCTGCAGTGAACATTGTGGTGCATGTATCTTTTTGGATTATAGTTTTCTCCAGATATATGCCCAGGAGTAGGATTGCAGGATCATATGGTAACTGTAAGTTTAGGTTTTTAGGGTACCTCCATACTGTTTTCCATAGTGGCTGTACCAATTTACATTCCCACAATAAGTACCGTTGAATGAAAGAATGAGTGAATCGATCAAAGTACTATTCAATTTAGTGATTTGGGCCTAAAATGCATATAATTTGCTCCCCAATTTAAGAGACCAACTGCTAATATCCTCAAAATTTTAAGTAATATTTGAAAAAGAAATCTAAAATTTCATATTAAAGGTCTGGCCTTTTTAATAAAGGAACTAAATTTTCATAATCAATAGCCTTTATGAACTTTTCAAGTTCTTAATTAGAAGAAACCATGGAAAATATCCTTTCCGTTTGTTAGACTTGAATGGTGAAGTTAAACTTGTTCTTTGTTGCTGTATAATACTTTTAAAATTGAAAACATTTCAGTCATATCTCAGATTAACTGGGTGTGGCTAACATTATTTGTGAATCATAATGCCAGTGGAATAAGACAAAATATTTTACACCCCATAAGTAACTCAGACAGGCTGGTAGACTCTAGAAATACCCACATAACGGTATTGCCAATGGCAAATTTCTTTAGAAAGATCAAAATAAAACAAGTATTTTTACATGAATCAGGGTGTAATGTTCAATGCAAACCTTCATCCATCACTTTTTAAAAAATTTTATTTATTTATTTTTGGCTGTGTTGGGCCTTCGTTTCTGTGCGAGGGCTTTCTCTAGTTGCGGCGAGCGGGGGCCACTCTTCATGGCGGTGCGCGGGCCTCTCCCTGTCGCGGCCTCTCTTGTTGCGGAGCACAGGCTCCAGACGCGCAGGCTCAGTAGTTGTGGCTCACGAGCCCAGTTGCTCCGCAGCATGTGGGATCCTCCCAGACCAGGGCTCAAACCCATGTCCCCTGCATTGGCAGGCAGATTCTCAACCACTGTGGCACCAGGGAAGCCCCCATCACTTTTTTTAAGATGACTTTTCATCTGTCTTCTTAAAGTCACTTGCATGCTGAAATTGATTCATTCTGTTGGTGACAGATTTTCTGTCAATTCAAGGACCAGTTGTTCGTAGTATATGTCTACTTTTTGTTGTGTCAAAACATATTCAGAATAAAACACAGACCTACTAGAGCATGGACTTGAGGACATGGGGAGGGGGAAGGGTAAGCTGTGACGAAGTGAGAGTGGCAGGGACATATATGCACTACCAAATGTAAATTAGATAGCTAGTGGGAAGCTGCCGCATTGCACAGGGAGATAACCTCTGTGCTTTGTCACCATGAGAGGGGTGGGATAGGGAGGGTGGGAGGGAGGGAGACGCAAGAGGGAAGAGATATGGGAACATATGTATATGTATAACTGATTCACTATGTTGTAAAGGAGAAACTAACACACTATTGTAAAACAGTTATACTCCAATAAAGATGTTAAAAATAAAAAAAAAAACATATTCAGAATCTCCAAGGCAAGGTGAATTGACATCTTTATTTATTTTTATTTTTTCGTTTTTGACATCATGCAAGAAAATGGTTCAGAATTGACAATTTTTAGTGTTTTCTCCTCAAGAGAGTAGAATCTGTTCAACTGTACATTGTTACACTTGTTAGTATCTTTGTTGAAAATAAGATTAATATTTTCATAGATAATGTATAGGGTGATTTTTTTTAATTTTTGGTGTAGAATCATTTTTTATCCTTATTTAAGTCTTCTGAACTTATAAATTTTGGCTGTGATCTTAACTAAAATGCATCAGTTCTGATAAATAGCATGGCTGCCATTTAAATCCTCTTTCTTCGTTATCGGTCTCCTACTAATTGTTTTTTAAGAAATTTCTTTTATATGCCAACTATACACGTAACTCTTTAATAATGAGAATTTTATTTCAGTTTGATAGTTTTTTCCAAAACCCAATCATATAGTATCTGGAAATACAATTGCTGAAAATGAAACAAAAAAAAAAAATCCTTTACCCAATTGTGATATATTTTAAGGAATCTTTATGCATTCTTTCAAGGAATTCTTATGTATTCAAATATCACTTTGACATTTTATTCTTATTATTCCTCTAATGTTTCTTCCAGTCTCTTCTCTAAGGTCAAAATCTCAGAAGTTTCTCAAGGAAATGTTCTTGTGGTTTTTTTAGGAGTGATCTTACGTAACTGATTCGTTTCCTTGAGTTACTGTTAATCATGAAATCATTATGCTATTCCTATATGAACATGGCAAAAATGTGTTAAGTCCACAGGCATTCCTAAGCGAGAGGCATTTCTCAGACCTCTGAAAAACTGTTGTTCCATCACTTGATATGTTTGATGGTCTCTTAAACTTTGAGCAAGAAGTTCTATCAATGTGTTTTCCAAAAGCCTACAAAGGTTAAATTGTAGTTCCTGCCTTTCAAAAAGTCTTACCTACACCTAAGTTGAAACGTAATAAGGCAGTCATTCCTAACTCAGAGTTGCACATTCCTAAAACATGGTTGGACTAGATTTTAAACCCTGTTATAAAATTGCGACATTTAATTTACAGAGATCTTTTAGAAGCAAACTATTATTATCTGCTGTGATTAGTTTCTAAACAAAAACCCAGAAATTTTGTTGGGTTTTAAGGTGGATTAAATAAAACAAATGACAGAACCGAGGAAGCACATAGTGGGTACCCAGCAACAAGTAGTTCCCTTCTTTCTCTTTCTGGTGGCTTCTGAAAACTCAGGAGAGCATCATCTGACACCACCAGTTATGACCAAGAATGAAGATATGCATACATATTTTTGCTTCTTCCAAAAGGAAATTTCCAGTAAAACGATGAAATATAAAGTAATATATCATTAGATCAGTTGCATACTCTGAGCAATGTTGATAGATTACATAAATTTGCTTTGGCAAACAAAAATTTTAAATATTTTTACCTAGGCAGCATCAGTTGTTTTTCAGATTCTTTACCTGAGAGTAATAATAATATTATTAATAACTTAAAATGAACATTATGTCATTTGACAATGTTCTCTACTGAAATCATGTTCTTCTTAGAATGTCTATGTGCTTTTAATGTTCATTTTCAGGGCCTTTTCAACAGATTGTGTAAATTCCTTTTTATTTATGCTCAGATTATACAAACTGATTAAAATTCAGCATGAGGTTGAGATGTTTAGTGACATTCTATCAGGAGTAGGAACATTACTGATGATAATCTTATAAATTGTGAAGAAATATTTTGCTACAGTAGATGCATCTAAAAAAAGAACACTCTATGAATTAACTTGGATTGATTAAAAACTTGTTTTAAATAAGACATCATAAATTCTCTTATAGTGAATACACTGTGTATATACTAATTGCCCTATTTATTGGTGGTGACTATAGAAAATGGGTAATTCATCATCCATAATTGAATCTGTGAAATTTTTTTTCAAATTTCATAAAGGGTAGCATAATATAAATGACTAATAGGAAGAAAAATGTCAGATTGTCACTTAGGAAATGACCTTTTGGTCTATTTCATGGGACATTTGCTAATTTAAGGTAGTCTGCATAGTATTTCAACCAAATCAGTAGAATTAATAGAGTTGTTAGACTGCACATTTTAATGCTGACCTTTGTCAAAATTGCAGCTAACCCTACACAGCTTCATTTCAGTACTAATTTTGTGGAAATGTGTAAGAAGGCAATTGAATTTAGGTTTTCAAATTAAATAAGCCTTGTTTAATTTAGTCCATTTCAGATTTTTAAAAGGGAGTATTCTAGCCATAAATTTTATAACTTCTTTAAAGCCATTAACTTCCCTTGCTCTCTGGACAATTTATTTACAGAAGAGCTAAAGGAAAGGTTTTTGAGGATCAAGGGACCTCTAAGCCACTGGGAAACATTTGGCAATATGAAGGAATATTCTGATTTCCAATTCACTCTTTCAGTCTTTCATATCTAGTAAACAGTAAGCCTGCACGAAGGTTTCAGTTATAAAGCAGATCTACAAGAGATCAAATAATGAAACAATTTATGCAGGATTGTAAAACATCTTCCATCTTTCATAAGTGGTAATATATTTTGGAGTGTATGAAATGAATCAAAGGAGTCTATACTTTGCTTGGATTATGAATTCATCTTTAAATTTTTTTATAATTTTATAATATCAAAGGAAATCTCCATGATCCATTAGGAAAAAAACTTTTAATGAGCAAAACACAATTGAGTAGGATATTTATACAGAAAATACTTAGAGGGCAAAGAAAAGTGCCATAAACATCAGTGTAGCTGTACTGAGGGCATAATTCGAACTCCAAAAATCTGGTTTTGAAGGCTGACAAATGACAGCAATACTCTGGGATCAGTTTTTGCTCTTTTTCTGAAATGTAGCTATTACAAAAAAAGATAACCTCTCAGGCAACCTTCCCTTTTAAAAAACTCTCACACCACTAAGATTCTAGTATCTAAATGATGATTGGCCAAATCCAAAGTAGTCAGAAAATTACCAAACCTACCAGATAATTTCTGGTGAAGTTAACAACATCGTATAATTTAATTAGTCTTATGGTATAGCCATATAATCTTAAAATTAACCTTTAAAAAAGTTAACTTTTATATTCTGCATATTATATCTACTTAATACCTAAAATTTTTCCCCTACCTTTCCACCCATTCTCATTTTGAGTCATTTCTTTGTTTTATATCTCTCTTTAAACAGCTTGAAAGAAGAGACTTCCCTAAGACAAGGCAATTTGACCTATCAAGCCATTATGAAGTACTAATACATTAGCATTTACATATAGCACATCATGAAAAATACACAAAGCAATAGTTCTGGTGGCAGAGGAAGGAGTAGATCAGATTGAGTGCAGGGTGCAGTTTTGGAAGGCAAGCCCCGATGGTACGTGAAAATTGGATGGAAGCTTTGTGGTTCGGAGGTTATTTTAAATGGCTTCATAATTTTTTAATTCAAATAAGTATTTTTGCAGCCCCTCTTATAACAAAATACAATACCACCTGCAAGGAATTGAAAGATACATTCGGCATTGTGTCCACCTGCAGGTGTGATTACTGATGCCCTAATTGTTATGGATTCAACATTCCAAAAGCAATTAAACAGGAATGTGGGAAGCTGAATGCTTCTACTTAGAAGCCATATTTGAAACCACTGAAAAACTGAACGGCAGGATTTAAAAGAATTGTATGTGCACAGCAGGCCCGTTCATGTTTTTATGATAATGAAAACTGAATGACTTCTGATTCCTTTGTATGCAAATAAATTTTAATTTGTGGCATATTAGCTATCTTTATAGTAACAGAATATAGTGACAAGAATAGTAATCATTTCCCTCTAAAAATATGAACTGAAAATATGCCAATGAGTAAAATTTAGAACTTGGGAATGCTGTTTCAAGTAAGATGAGTATTTGTGAAGGCTTTCAAATAAAATGGGAATCAACTTTAATCAGTGATCTCATTTTGTCTTTAAAGCAGCCCTCTCAGTGACTAAGTTATTTCTGTTTTAGGAGGCTACAGAGAGTCTGAGAGATTTGCTAAAGATTGCACAGCCAGTCAGCAGTACAAGGGGAGCTCAGTACACCAGGAAATTCACGCAATGATTTTTACCACAGTATTTTGTAAAACCAATTAGTGAGTGAGGGGATTCCTTTTTTCAGGGAATGTTTGTTGGATTAGGAAGCTCTTCCAGGGTCCAGTGCATAGCATAGCTCTGGCCATACCTTTCTGGAAGGAGAGCTTCTGGTACCTCTTTGGATCCAGCTTGCCCTCTAAATCTGTGCTTCTACACTGTAAAAATTCTGTACGCCTTACGGTGTTAAACATTGAACACACACAAGTTAAATATTTAGAAAATATAATATCTATTTTTTTGGTTTAAGATGAAACAAATAGGAAATATGATGAAAATTCTAGCTTTCTTCCTACAACTCGATGGTATGTCCTTTGTGCACACACCACATTTTAGACAGCGCTTCTTTGCCCAACACTTTTGATTGTAGTTAAGCTCACCTGGCCTGGTTACTTTGGTTTATACTAGAGATATTTGTAATTTTTCTTCGAAGCCAGTGGTGCTATGATGAATAGGTCATTCAGTTTTCATTTACATTTATGAGTGAGGTGTCTTTCATTTGTGAAGTATTTATTTGCCAGCTAATGTCGACATAAAATAAATTTATTTATAGCAAATATTGCATTCATTTTCTCTTTCACTATTAAATTAGCATTTCTGTGAGGAAAATATGCCTCAGTGAAATGACTTTTAAGTTTCTTGTGTCTCTGTTTTATGCTGCTATTGTATTTCTTTGGCATAGTATGTCTACTGGAAAGTGTAGGTCCATCTACCCTTGCCTATTTCCGTATTAGCCTTTGGTTAGAATATTCTCTCATATCCTTTATGATGTGCCTAAGGACATAGCTGCCTACCAATTAATCACTTTCTGGAATTAGTATATATGTTAATCACTTTCTGGAATTAGTATATATTTCAGAGGAAAATAGATATCAATTTCCTTGGCCAGGACAGATTGTGGGTTCAATATCAAGGCCAACCAGAGTTTTGACTTCTTAACTCATGACTTAAGCTCCTTGCCCAGGTCTGTCTAGATATCCAATGCTGCCCCCTCCATTTGGCCTGCCTGCCACTCCCTGCGAAACCTGATGCACATCTGACTGCCCTCCCCTTGTGCCCTCTTCTCATCTGAGCTTTCCTGGGTCATTGTTCTTTGGTTTATCTCCTCTTTGGTCTTGCATTAGGGCTCCAGCCTGCCCTCTGAAGGCTCATTGCCTATTTATCATCAGCTCATTTTCATCTTTGTGGAGTTTCAGCCCTGCCCCGGCTCTCACAGGGCCATAGCTGACCTCAGTCTTAGCTCTCTTAGCTCCTGGTCCTGGCATTCAACATTTTTATTTTTCCAGATGCATCTTTTCTTCACATAGTTCTACCAGCGGAATCCAGTCCCCCTGACTACAGACCCAGAGTTTCTAAAAGGTCCTCTCTTTCTCAGTCTGATTATGAACTGATGAAATTAGGATAATGTATATCACTCTTTCATCCTGAAGATGTGTGTTCTTTAAAACGAATTAGATTCCCTTTCTCCCCCAATGGTCAGTTTTATCAGCATTTTTCAAAATGTACCCTGAAAAACACTGTGTCTATAAGGTTCTCCACAAAACAACAACAAAAAAGATTCTATGCTGAAATATATAGTAAAGTCTATATCCTCTTCTCTGTTCTTACTGATTCAGATGAATATTAACATAGGATGCTTAAGAATCCTATAGGAAAGAGATTTGTTTTATTTGGTGATTTTCAAACTTATTTGGTCACAGAGTGCTTTTTAAAAATAACTACCAAGGGACTTGCCTGGCGGTCCAGTGGTTAAGACTTCGCCTTCCAGTGCTGGGGGTGCAGCTTAGATCCCTGGTTGGGGAGCTAAGATCCCACATGCCTCACAGCCAAAAAATCAAAACATAAAACAGAAGCAATATTGTAACAAATTCAATAAAGACTTTAAAAATGGTCCACATCAAAAAATCTTTAAAAAAATAAACTATATATTTAAATTAATTAATTAATTAATTAATTAAAAATAACTACCTTAACATCTCCAGAAAACACTTTAGAATATTCTGTATTAATTAATTTGCATTTCTGTAGCACTTCGTTGTTTTCAAAAGCCTTTTCTAATCATCTCTATCTTTATAATAATCTGGAGACATACAATTATTTATGTAAAGTGTTCTGTCCCAAAATAGGAAAAAACAATTTATAGAGGTTATATGACTTAATCCTGTAAGTATCAGAACTTGACTCAAAATTCCGGTTTCTCTCTTTTCCATTGAGTGCCATTTTTCATGGCTGTTTGCATCTGACATCATGTAGGAAGAAGTCTAACCTTAGTAGCCTTTTATTTTTCATGAATTTTGTTCACGATTTTCACGGGGTTTTTTTTCAGTACAGCAAAATATGTGCAAAATATGTGTATTTGGAAATACGGTTTTCCAATTCACTTCATTCTTCTATTTTTGTGATAGACCTACTCAATATCACAATTTCATCAATTTTATGTCCATATATGTACAAACCAAGCATTTAAAATTGCCTAAGTGCTTTCAAAGCATTATTTTCATTTCCTCTTCAGAAAGAATGTTGCACATAAGCTAAAGTTAGCCCAGGTGTGCCTGAAGCATAGTCAACCCATGTCATGAATAAAATGGGCTCTGTACATTGACCACTTTAAGCACAGAAAGTAACATGTGAACAGTTTTGCCTCTTAAGAAACAGTTCCTATAAGCTAATGAGCTTATTAGCTAGAGAAGGTCACAACAGCACACAAATGTTTGTCAACTCAAGTGGTAAAAAAAATTATCTCCCATTTGTTGAAAAGTGCATCTGATAATTTTCTTTAAAACTGTTTCCCTCTCATTTAAAATAACAGATTTTCATTGGAACTTATCTTTAAATAAACTGTAAGTTGGCCCTCCTGAAAATGTTCATACCCTTTGGCTTTGCCTTCTCGGTGTTCACGGTGTAAAGGTCTCTCTCCATTCCACTGATGGAAGCTTTTGTAACTGACATGCATTAAACTTTAACATAGAATTCATTGTTAAGATAGTTACTGTTTTACAGTAAAATAGGACACTAAACACATGCAAAGGCCATTTTGTAGCGTCCATCTGTTGAGCAAAGCAAGCTCAGAACTGTGGGCGCATCATCATTTTACAGATACATTCCTTGCAGGTTTTCCTCACTTAAGAAGTGAGACTGCAGTCTCTGAATATGATTTCTGTTGCCCCATACATTTTCTCTTCTACGTGCTCAGTGGCTTTTGAGAGAGAAAGCTAAAAGCAGATAAAAAGCATTTTATCCAAGGTTATCCAATATAAGAGAGAAATCAAGAGATATTTACCTATAATAATTATTAATTAGTACCTATTTATATGATATCTATAGTTTTAAAATTAAAATAAAATTTTGTAGATTGTATTCAAAATTGTATTAATTGTCATTGTGGCATTGTATAATGATTATTATTACCATTTTATAGGCAACATAGCTGACAAAACCAAATATGGTTAAGAGGGCTGAAAGTAAATGAATACAATAAAAGCAAGGGTAATTGAATAACTGTCATTCCAGTTAAACTCTGAGTCACCTATTTCCCTTCTCACAACATGGTACCAACTATTTGAGGCTCAGCTTTTGTTTCTTTCATGAGAAGCACTATGGATTTTAATCCCAAAGCTGTAGGGTTTGATGGCCCTTCATGAGTACCACAGGACCCATCTGTTCTGTTAGGTATATGCCTGGTGATGTGGAAGGAGCTGTATATACAAGGTAATGGATCTAAGAGTACTTAGAATGTAACACTAAGGATATATATGTATGTCTCTACACCCGCCTCAAAGCTCCACAATGGGAAATAGGGGAAATTCTAAAAATAAAGCAGCTTTAACGCCCTCACTGGGAAAAAGCACACCACCAGCTGCTTGTATCTTTTTGCATGTTGGTGTCAAAGTCATTTTCTCAAAGTGTGGTTTAGAGGCCTCCTGCTTCAGAATCAGCTGGCATGAGCTGGCTTAAAATGTGGATGCCCAAATGCCATTCCCAAAGACTCTGATGTTTTTAGGTCTAGAATGGGCATAGAAATGTACATTTCTGGATATATATTGAGGGATTCTTGCACTGTGTGAAATTGGTGAGAAAGGAATTGGTAATTTATGGCTTGACTGATAAACATATTCATTTAGAGGCTACCATTTTAATGGGACTTGCTTAGATATGTTGAATTGAAAATTATTTGAGTATGTATCTAACTGCACCTTAGGAGTAGAGTATCAGATACTTCAAATTAAGGAAATGTCATTATACCAGTAGGCAGAATTCAAAAATTTCAGCCTTATATTGATCTGACTTTTATTAAATGAATGAATCCAACAACAAATCTTTAGTTTCTCCTAATTCTGTAGGAAATAGGTTGTATCGAGCATACTCACATAGAACCAGATCTAAAATCCAAGAAAGAGGATCTGTGTTGGTTTCTGCATCTCTAGTATCCTCTGGCTATGAAAAGTAGCTGGGTGGGTGGGTGGGTGGGTAGGTAGATAGACAGATAGATAGATAGATAGATAGATAGATAGATAGATAGATAGATAGATAGATAGACAGACAGAATTAAGGTCTAGTGTATGGAATTATGGAGTTATTGTGGAATTATCAGAGATTTTAGTTAATTGGTCCTTTGATATGTGTAGTGCAATAACAGATATTCCTAACAATTACCTTGAGATACTACCAATTTCTGAAGTAACATTGGAAGAGAGTAAAATATGTTCAGTGAAGATAGAGTATTAAGTTTACTGTTTTTGTCTTATAAAGAGGCCTTGTTTAAAGTAGGTGCTTATTGAAAGTCTGTTGAATAATGTTTTCAAAAACGTGTCGACGTATGTGTAGTTTATAGAGTTAATTTTAAATTAATTGGTATATTTGATAAGAAAAGGTATTTTCTAATGTTAGGATGGTAAACTCTATAGCAGAACTGTCTGGGTTCAGACCCTTTCTCTGCCACTAAGCAGTTGTGGGACTATGGAAGAGCGATTCTACACATTAGTGTCTCAATAGTCTCATTTTCTAAATAGTAACAGTAGTATCTTATAGGGTTGTGTTAAGGACAAAATGAATTAACATAGTAAAGTGCTTAAAAAATTACTATAAAAATGTGTTACTATTATTTTATTAATCAGAATGAATCAGTTACCAGTGAAACTATACATAGCACTTTCTTTAATTTACGGTTACCAAATAAAAAATCTAGAATTTTTAGTTAAGAATCAATAATGGATTACTGTTTAATATAAGGGTGTCCCAAATATTGCAAGGGACATACTTACACACACATACACACACACAAATGTTGTTAATCTGAAATTCAAAGTTAACTGGGTATCCTATATTTTATTTTGCTAAATCCAGCAACCCTATTTTCACACTGTCTATTTTGCTTTCTTTCCCCTGGAATCTCTAACTGAACTAAGCTATCATGGTGATATAGTGATGATTTAGTCAACAGATAATGGTTTTAATAAATTGCTCACCTATAATTATTTTATACTGTGCCTATATTCCAGATGAATAGATATTAGAAATCTAATAGTTTGTTAACTCCCGGACAAATATGCTTAAATTGTCCTCCACTTCAAAATTATTAATCCCTATTTTGTTCTGGAAAAAAAAGAAGCTATTCTTTATTCTGACTCTTCTGTGTCTAGTGGATTTATGGGGGTAAGATGAACCCTTTGAGATCCACACATAGAGCAAGGAGATCTATGCTGGAAGTAAGTCTCTTTCAATATAAAGGGACTCAGTATAATATTTTCCATCATGTGCATGTGTTGAAGTTGCCAGGAATGCCCCTAAGTGACTCTCAGTGACATTTGGGATATTGTGTCTACAGTTTGTAGAAATTACCACTAGGTGGCGTTTAGGATCCTCAAAGATTCTTGGCTCAGTTGAGTTCATGTAATAAAAAGACACACACAGTCCTTAGGACCTGACCCTTGATCTCCTGAATGACACTGGAGATGGTATCCCTTCCAAGCTCCATCATCAGTTTGTTCATCTGAGAAATTTAGTAAATGCCCATTCCACAGGGCTGTTGGAAGACTGAATTCTCTCGGTATGAAATATATCTAGCTTTAGTGGAATTATGGAATTTAAATTATCATGGATTTTTGTTAATTAGTCCTTTGATTTGTATAGCACCATAATAGATATTGCTAACAGTGACCATGAGATACTAGACGCAGATATAGAGAATGGACTTGAGGACACGGGGAGGGGGAAGGGTAAGCTGGGACGAAGTGAGAGAGTGGCATGGACGCATATATACTACCAAATGTAAAATAGATAGCTAGTGGGAAGCAGCCGCATAGCACAGAGAGATCAGCTCGGTGCTTTGTGACCACCTCGAGGGGTGGGATAGGGAGGGTGGGAAGGAGGCACAAGAGGGAGAGGATATGGGGATATATGTATACATATAGCTGATTCACTTTGTTATGCCGCAGCAACTAACACAACAATGTAAAGCAATTATACCTCAATAAAGATGTTAAAAAAAAAAAAAACATAATTCAGGGTTCTTGGAACAGGCTAAATGCCCTGTGTGAGTTCTCTTCCCTGCCTCTTCTTTAGCATTAAGGCAGAAAATTTAGAGATTAGCAGTAGTGGAACCAATTTTCACCCCAAATCCTGTGGCTATATTATATTTAATCACAAGACAAAGTAAGGAGGAAACATAGGCTACTTTGTGTCTCTAGCTTCCCATCAGATTATTTCATATATTTCAAAAGTTGCCTAGACTCCTGAATTTTTCCACAATAGTTCTATTTAACTACCTGGAAAATGCTATAAAACCCCTCTCCCTCACCCCCTTTGTGAGATTATCCATTGTTTTATCAGCCCATCTTTCCTTCTGGAAAGTTACTCCCTTTGGAGAGCAATGCCAGTCTAACCTGGTATTTGTAATAGGATCTGCCAACAGAGTCATGTATTCACTCACCACAGCTTTCTTCAGGGGAGAGCCCAGAACTTCCTGGTAAAAGGGAAGCATCTTGTTGGAGCTGTCACAGAGAAGGTAAAAACAGAAGTAGGAGACCTTTCTTTAAGCTGCCCTTGTAGAGCAAGCACACCATAATTTATGACAACATGATTATTAGAGAGGCTTTATGGAGAGCTGAAGGAGAAACTAAAGACTCCCAGCCACCTTGGGGCCACCAACTCCTTGGAGCGCCCACTCCACTCTCAAGTGTGAAATTGAGAGACAGGATAGGTACTGACTGTTCCCAACCTGCCACATGCAGAGAGCCACTCCAATAGTGTTTCGTGGAGAAGAGAATCCCAACATGCCTTGCTCTTTCTTGAGCTCACTGTTCGTATCAATTGACACCTTTTTTTTTTTCTTCTATCCGCCAGGCCATAGTAACCAACAAGAGGATGGCCAGTATTTAAGAAAAATTTGTGGTGAAAGACCTAAAGTAGAAAAGTCTATCCACTAGATTGTTTTGGGGTTGTTTTTGTTTGTTTTTTGGCTTTGAAGTTCTATGGGAACATAGTAGTAGAAAACATTATTCTGCCTATTAGGTCTTGGGAAAAAATGCAACTGAAAAATACAGCACTTGAAAAATTTTATCTGTAAATAATATCGTGAATTAAAATGCTAATTAGGGGACTTCCCTGGTGACGCAGTGGTTAAGAAACCACCTGCCAATGCAGGGGACATGGGTTCAAGCCCTGGTCCTGGAAGATCCCACATGCCACGGAGCAACTAAGCCCGTGCGCCACAACTACTGAGCCTGCACTCTAGAGCCTGCGAGCCACAACTACTGAGGCCCTGTGTCACAACTACTGAAGCCTGTGCGCCTAGAGCCTGTGCACTGCAACAGAGAGTAGCCCCTGCTCGCAACAACTAGAGAAAGCCCGGTGCAGCCATGAAGACTCAACACAGCCAAAAATAAATTAATTAATTTTAAAAAATCCTAATTAGTTTTAAATATAGAAAGTATAGAATCTCTTTAGGAAGTTTTATTCTTTGAGTTTTTTAAAATATACTAAAATCTGTTTATATAGAACATAAATATATTCATTTCCAAGGTGCGTTTTTTAATGGATCAAATAAATGCAAAACATATTAAAGAAATCTCTCTTATTTCTTAGTATTTCCTTTATAATTTTGAAAAGTTTACCTACTTTTCAATATCTCCAAAATGAATTAGAAGCAGCAGTTATTTCATAGTAAAAGTCAAGTAAATCAGTCTTATTATTTGTCTACCACTTAACCAAATACACACAGAATCACAAAGAAAATGGAGAAATGAACAATAGCATTAAGCTGGCTAGTTAATGCTAATTAGGAGACAGTGCTCTCCATGACCTTCAAGTTTCAATCATAGAAGCCCCATACCTGTTAGGATATAATAGTAATGCGGCAAGAACGTAAAACAACTGTATCTCAGTATGATAAGTTATGGAGTTTGCTTTTCACATGGGAATTTAATTAAAAAATTTTAGACTACCAAGTACTGAATCTAGCCCATGATTATCTAGACACATGATACGTATTGAAGAGATAAAGCATGAAAGCTTATATTGTTGTTCAAAAGATTTGCTGCTGCTCTTCCCTGCAGGTCTCCTTTCTGAAAAAGTATAAAACTTTTCAACCGCTGACTTCATGCTTTGTCATGTGACTTAATCTTAGCCAACGAATGGTAGCAAAGTAATGCTTCTTTTTTTCTGAGTGGAAAATTTTGGAAATGAAAAGAAAAAAGAAGTGGGTCCTGATTTACATTATAAAACTAGGCACAGGAGCATGATATCACTGTCACATAGGTTCATCTGACAGCTACAGCTTCTCATGAAGCCCAAACGAAGTCAACCATAAAATTCTTTAAACGTCTGGAAGCCAGAGGGGAGAGAATGTACAAAATAAGAGTAATAGTATTTACTAATTTATAGGGCTGTTCTAAGCATTAAAATATATAATTTAGGTATAATACTCAGCAAAATGGCTTGTTCCTAGTAAACCCTCATTAAATAGTTTATGATAAGGAGAATGCAGAGAGTGATCATCACAGCAGTGCTACTCTGGACCTCACCCAGATGGAGATATTTGTCAATGAAGTAGAATTGATAAGAACCAGGTGAGAAAGCAAACATTTTATAGTAGTAATGATAATAATTGCATAACATTAGCTAGCTTTGCAAAGAATGTTTAGACATAGATTGCAAACCAGTAGCAGTGGGCTGGATTCAAATTCAGCCTAATTTTTTTCAGATGGCACTGGGTCCTTTTTAATCTCTAATTTGAATGGCCTAAATGGAGCATATGCCCACTCATTCACCACAATCCACCACTTGATTTTACTTTTTTGATCCAAAATTGTCATTTGATTCATTCTCTGCAGGCCCGTGGAGACATTTCATTTGCTCAAGACAACCAAAAGGGCTTTTATTTCAGTTGATTTTAAATTAAGAACCTCAAGGAAGAGATAGTCCCCCAGCTTTTTCCAGTCTTGAGATACGACTTAGAGAAAACAAAGCTCTTTAATTTGAAATTTGCTTCTGTCATTCTGTCCTATTTCAAAACAGAGGGCAGAGAGAGAGGTGCTGAATGGCTGAAGAGCTGAGGCTGGGGGCTTGGGACTAGGGGTTGTTGCAGAGCCTTGCCCAGCTCTGGAAAATGACTAAGCACCGTCAGGTGAGGAGGAAAACAAAGAATGGTAAACAAAATGTAAAGGTCAGGCAAATAACTGTGAATGATCACACACACACACACACACACACACACACACACACACACACACACACAGCAGCCCAGGTACCAGCAAAGAATCGGCACAGTGACTAGAACACAGCTTGTAGCAGTTTTGTAGTGTAATAAGAGAGAAGTGTTCAGTAGGAGAGATGTGTCCTGAGCAGGACCTCAGCTGTGGAACCATGGTTCCTGAAGCAGAACCAGTTCTTGTCTCAAGAGTGATACCAAAGTTCAGTAGAGCTGGCCTGACACTGGGAGCTGACACATGAGGACAGAACAGGAGACCGGTGGGGGAAAGCAAGGGAACATCACAGCCCTAGAATAAGAGTAAGCTCGGGCCACTGCATGCCCGTAAGGTATGTTTGTGTGAAAGTGCCCCTTCCTCTGAGTGGACCAGTGAGGCCAGGCACTTGGTGAGGAGAACCCAGCCCCCTCAGCTGGATGCCCTGTGTGGACACAACCTGTACAGTGATACACTGCAAACCTGAGGTGACCCGACAGATAGGGAGAGAAGGTGCGTAATACCTCCTGCTTCAAGTCAGGCTTGGTCTAGTTTTGAATGATATGGGATTCAGCTAGGGGAGCTGGGGAAAGCAAGGTCTTATAAGTTTGGCCAAGCCCCTTACCTTCTCAGTGAAAGACATTGATCTTTTCCTGACAAGCAGAGACTAAACATCAGAAAGAGAAAGATGTACTTTAATAGGAGTGAAGAAACTGTTAGCTCTCAAGCAGCTCTAAATGAGATAAGTTCTCTCACAGAACTAAGATTGTATACTTTTGCGATCGCATTGTACTGTAATCCCTTAAGTCTTTAGTGGCTTTTAGAATCATCCCCTTATCGATGTTGAATGCATGTCTCCTTAAAATCCCTACCTGTCTAAGATTTGTTGGCCTTGGCAATAAGGTATGACTCCAAAGTAATGTCCTAAAATGAGGTGTTTAGAAAGGTTAGCCTTACAACGTATGAAGAAGTAGAGAAGCCCCTTGGCAGTTGACCTGCCTCTTCTGAAGGCCAGCTTCCTTATTTCTAAAGTAGATGGGATATCATCCCAGAAATGGAAATAAAAATGCCTATCTTTCTTACTGATACCTGCCTGCTATACAGGGAGGAAATGTATCATGTCTACAGTTGTGCCTTAGGACCCTATCTGATACAGGCCGAACCCAGAATGATCCTCCAGAAAAGCACAGATTTGATTGCACACATACCTACCCCAGGAGCCACATGTTGTGTTCCCAGTTGCCATCCCCAGGATAGAGGTCTCCTGGGTGTTTATCATTATTTATCCCGAACCTTCAATTCAGGCTACTCAGGAGGGAATGACGCAAAGAGTGATTATTGGTTCTCATTTCAATACTTTTTATTATGCTATCCTATGAGATTTTTAAACAAAATGTGCACATTTTTGCAAGAGTACTCAGTATCACTCACTCATTCAGCAGATAATTACTGAATGAATTCTAGCTCCAAACTCTGGGGATGCAGAGGTGAAGAAGAAAGACAAGATTCCTGCCCCTATGAAGTTTATTGCTCATAAAGACAGCGCTATAAACAAGAAAGAAAAGAAAAATGAGTATCCTGGGAATATAGAAGACTCTATTAGAACATATAATAGAAATTTGATCTGGCCTGCGGATCAGGGAAGACATTCTGTGAACGTGATGTTTGAGCTGAGACCTAGAGTATAAGCAGGAGTTAGTTGTAACTAATAAATATTTATTATGAATTAAGTTAATCTAATTTTAAGGGAGCATCATTTTTTTAAAAATGTAACTGATTTATTTCTTAATCCTCTAGCTAAGAAAATTTTAAACCACGTCACTTAATATTAAAACTGAAAAGTTTCTATAATAAGAGCTGGAGAAGAGAATTGAGATTATGATTCTAGCATAAGAAAGCTAAATTAATCAGCGTAGCTTTGTTGAGGTTTAGACATTATATCAACATGAGGGTGAACTTTGCTCCCTGTTGCCCCTAAAGTTGCATGAGGTCTAAAATAAAAAGCTCTATTTATACAGATGCTTAAATGAATAGATGAGAATTCTGATGTGCGATTCAGTTTAATCATTCCTAAGGTCATGCTGGTTTGAGAAATTCATTCTAATTTCATAAGCCCAATTTAGAAACATCAGTATGGTCTTACAGTCTATGATAAAAAGCAAAATCACAGGAAAATAAATCTCCATAACTTTTGTCTTCCAAAAGGTCAAGTGCAGAGAGGGGTCACTCACTCTGCCTACAGGACCTATATGCTGAGACTTGATAACAGTGGTGTGGCCAGTCTTACCAAGGCTAGGGAAGGCTTGGTCTTCTGAGGATTTATTGACTGGTGAGCAGATGAAATGCCAGGATAGATTCCAATTTCTGTGGTTCAATTCTAGCTCTGCTTCTTACTGTCTTTATTAGCAGGGCAAATGAATTCACCACCCCAGGGCTTCTCAAGGGATTTTTATGTAGCTGAAATGAAAGGACATCCATGAAAGTTGTTACCACACTGCCTGTCACATAAGCAATGTCTTTTCCCCACATGGATACAGTAGACAAAATTATAACAAGGGCCATTCTAGATTGGTTGAAGGCACATTTTCTTTTTGTGATGCCTATTTTGTAGAGTTGATTATGACGTGGTGATGATTATCATGACTATAGTGAAGGGGAGGCCTAACCTACAATCTGATAAAGTTTCTTTCTGTTACTTCTAGAATGACCTGATCATTAATTCCCACGAAAATGTGGGGAAAAATATTAAAATACTGGGTACAACATATCCTTTGGTCTTTGAGAAAAACCAAAGCTTAGTTTAATTTTTTTTGAATCGAAAATGAAAAATGGGAAACAAGAGCCATTCTTTTCTCAATGAAATGATCGCATCTAATTTTGTTGCGAGCATCTGTGTTTGTGTTTAATAGCAAGTGTAATTACGCACCTGCGATGTGCAGCTCTTCTAATTTTAGTAAAATTGATTATTTAGAAAATACATAACAAATTACTCTTTTAAAATGAGTAAATTTAAATGCTGAAGCCTTTATAACTATCAAATTTCTGGTCTTCTAATTTCATGCAGTAGCTGCACACAGCTTTTATATCCAACAGGACAGCCTGGACTCTTTCCAGTGCGTTCAGAATCTTGCCCTGTATTCTGCTGAGTTGAGAGTGGCAACAAGCCAGCCAGTGCCCCCTCTTCCCTCCCAAAAAGAGCCTCCCCTCTAGAAAGGACTGTTCAGGGAGAGAGGGAACTTTTGTTCTTGCGTCAGAAAAATAGCCATGAGGGTTAAGAAAACAGACCCTTTTTTGTCTGACTATCATGTTAAAATGTCGTCCCGGTACAACTCAGAGTCCAGATCACTAACTTAGTATATCCCACAGAGAACAACTGTCTTGAGGTAACTCGTGGCACACAGGAAAGTGTATTAGAGCTCTAGACACATTTTTTTCCCCAAATCTTATTTCTTTAGGTGTCACATGCCAACTGATTAATATTTTAATAATTTTGAATTAATTGTATCTTATAGGTTGCTTTAGATCAATTTTGAAACAAGACAAAAAAAACTTTTTAAGAAAGTATGGAAAAGATGAAGAAGATCCGTTACTAATTCTTACTGGTCAAGTGATTGGAGTTTTCAAATGCAAATTTGGGTGTTGGTCAGGAAATAACCAAGTTGAATCACCAAAATAGCAAGGGACATAGCAGTGCAATATGCAAGTAGTAAAGAAAGTGTAGGAGTTAGGCACTATCTCTCCAGAGAAACATCCTATACTGGAATAGTGGATCGGAGAAGCTAATTATGTAAAAAGAGCCTGAGGGCAACCCCTGGCAGCTCCTTAATGGGTGCACCTGCTGGGGCTGATGCCCTACAAGGCCTGAAAATATGACCTTCAGACTAAGGAGCTGCTCAAACCTGAGCATTCTGAAGCTCTACCCTGTCAGGTGGCTTGGCTTTCCCTGGTGAGCATGCCCAAGGCCAGATCCCTCTGAAGGGTCGCTTAGCTCACCTGAGCATTGTTGAATGTTACGCTCAAACATCTTCTCAACCACTCACCTAGTTGTCTTAGAGCACATTTCAAAATATTTTCAATGGAAAAATATAACTGCATATATTTGGCAGCAAACAGTGTCATGTATATTTCTTAAAGTGTACGGCACTCTTTAAAATTTCCGTTAATAATCACTGTACCACAAAGCAACAGTGGTCAGAGGTCACTTTGATATTTTTTTTGTTTCTTGACGTTTTCCTCACTGTTTCATACAAATACTTGAAAATATAAGCTTTCTTTTCAAATTGCTATTGGCATTAATAAAATCTTGCTATGTATATCTAAGCTGTGTGACTCAGAAATTTAAAGCAAATATTTCAAAAACCCTGACTGAAAACTCTTCAGATTTAAAAAGGAATATGTAAACTCAAATTCTTCTTGTATTTGTTCAGTATTCCAGTTCCCTAATCTAAAGTTTAAGTCTCTTTTTTTCTTTCACCTGTGGGAATATATTTTTCATGGAGGATTCTCAAGTTAATCAGAAGTACCAGTTGTCAAATAAGATTTATTAGTTCTATTTTTTTGAATAACTTTTATTTTAAATGAGCACTAACATTAAACTTAGTATATAATTTTTTCTGTTTAACTATGTGGATTTTTAAAGAAATGCCATATAGATATGTCATAAAGGCCAAGCATATTTTAAAGGTTATGCCAGTGGAGCAGAATACAAGAATTGCCTTTCTTATTATGTTCAATATGGAACAGAATGCTAATTGATCTTATTGGAATGATCCTCTTAAAGGTTTTTGGTTTAATTAAACTGTAGTTGTGTTTAATCCACTTCAGATAAAACTTTATTTTTAATTAAATAAGAAAGGCACTTAGCAATCTTGCATGAATTCTTTTCTGAGAAATTCTCTCATAGGAAAAAGAAAACACTGATTTCTCCATATGTAAAGAAGAAGTACACTTTTCAAATACCACTTCTCTCTCTTATGGTTCATGGGACATGTTAACAAACTTTAAAGAAGTTTTGTGCTAATAAGTCCAGCAAATCTGAAATGCCTCTGTAATATTTTAAGTTATTAAAAAGGTTTTTGTGTCATCTTTAGTTAGAGCTTCTCTGGTAATAAGTAGTGAACAGGTAGAATTATCAACTAAGTCACAACTTCAAAATAGTATCCAGACTTTTGCCTGAAAGTGCAGTTATCTTCTTTAATTTACCAAGATTCCATAAGGCAAAAACATCTAATCAAAGCTTTTTTAAAAAGGGTGTTAAACAAGTATTTCATATAAAAAATCAGCTTAGTGTATTACTACTTTTAAAAATTGTTGTTATGTACTGAATTGTGTCTACCCCACCCTCAAATTGGTATGTTGAAGTCCTAACCTCTAGTACCTTAGAATGTGACTCTATTTGGAGATGGGGACTCTAAAAAGGTAATTAAAGTGAAATGAGGTCATATGTGAAAGCCCTAATCAAATATAACTGGTGTCTTTATAAGAAGAGGAAATTAGGACACAGACATACACAGAGGAAAAACCATGTAAAGACACAGGGAAAAGTCAGCCATCCGCTGACACCTTGGTCTCAGACTTCTGGCCTCCAGGACTGTAAAAAAATAAATTTCTGTTGTTTATGCCACTAGTCTGTGGTACTTGGTTATGACAGCCCTACCAAACGAATACAATTGCTGAAACTAGTCAGTCTGTGGCAGAATCTTTTGAAGTGATGAGGTCTGGGAAAAGTAGATCGATGGTTGGGGTTGTGTGAGAAACTCAAGGAAGGCACGGTCCGGAAGTGCAGGCTGCCGCAGCTTATGGGCCCTGGCTGCGCTCTACTTGTTAAGTCGCCTGTGACTCTGCTACTCTAGAAATCAGAAGTTGTGCCCTAGTGTTCCTCCCTGGACATAATCTAGAGAGGACAGAAAATGCTGCCTCGTTCATGATAAAACCAAATCCCAGAAAGTGGCAATCCACAGCATCGCAACAATCTGTCAGATGCTTCAAGATACATGTTTAACTGAATATCCTTTAAGCCCTTCTATATTATGAATATATAAATACAGACCTAAGAATAAACAAAAATCCAATATACATGCTCTTGGGCTATTTATCATATCCCAGCTATATCTTAGAAAATTGCTTTGCTTAGTAGATAAGATATTTTTAGAACTCTTGATGCATCTGCTCCTTAGGGAAAGCCATTTAACCTCATGTTTAATGCTTATGAAGTAGAGGTTACAAGGTTGAAAGTAAACAAAATAACAAAATTGTAGATAAATGGTTTGAGCTTTCTGACAAATGTAATTTTTTAAAGAATATTACTTGCATTTAGATATGCAAATATGTATATAAAGTATTTCACATATAAGATATTTAAAGTACTTAGACAAGAAAAACCCAAACACCTTTATACCATTAACTGGTTGTCTCCTGCATGTGTCTCTTATCCTAATAATTACATTGTAGATTTAGAAAGAGACTTTAAGGTCATCCAGATCAAAAATCAGATGTGATGAGTCAGACCTTATGTTTAGAATCCTTTGAACATAGACTTTATAGACGTATAAGCATTGAGCCTGTGCCTAGATAATTCCAGTTACAGGAAACTCCATCCATTGCTGGATTTTTATAATTAATAAGTTGTCCTTCCTTTAAAAAATATTTCCCTGAGTTTCTAGCCATTTTCTGACCTTCACATTGTAAATAAAGTATGGTAATCCTGGCCAACTCATTTGTCTTTCTCTCCATACAATTTTTTTTATTTAATAGCTCTTTTATTTATTTTTATATGTTTTTTAAAATTTTTATTGAAATATAGTTGATTTACAATGTTGTGTTGGTTTCAGGTGTACAGCGAAGTGATTCGGATATATATATGTATGTGTGTGTGTGTATATATATATATATAAAATATTCTTTTTTTACATTCTCTTCCATTATAGATTATTACAAGATACAAGATATTAGCTCTTTTAAAATGTGGTCCTCAGAACTGATCACAGTGTTCCGTAATTGTTCTAATCAGTGTGGAGTGAGATGGGCAGAGTGCCCTGTGAGGGTGTCCCTGCCTCTGAGTTTGTAGACATGGACTTGAATTAATGCAGCCCAGCACTAGGGAAGGTTTTCTTATTGTTCTTTCAGTATTATCACACTTTTGGTATATATTACAGTTCTTACAGGAAAAAGATGAGAGAAGTTATTGCATGTTGTTAGTATACCCCAGCATAAAATTTTAAGATTTTGTTTCCTATTCCAACTGCAGGCTGCCAAAGCAATTCTCAAAGATATACCTGTGATAAAGATCACCTTAGCCTTAGGAAAGTTGAATACTCCCTTTTGGTGAAAGCATTAAGGCAGCTTATTTCTATGCTTTTATTTCTATTATTTTTCATGAAATATAAATATATAAGTCTCTATTTAGAACTTCAATACAGATGGATATTATATATGCAAATTTAAAATTATACATAAACAATATTATATATATCTAAAGACTGTGTGTGAATATATATGTATAACTATATATATGCATACATGTATATACATACTTACATATGTACATATAGGACTATTAGAAACCTTTTGAAATATTTTTTGAAGTTTAACGTTTCCAGGAAACTCTCCATTGATTTTTTGTGTATATTTTCGTGTATCAGGTTTGCCTAATTGGGCTCTCCTATATTAGATGTTTTACGTGGCAGAATTATAAGTTGTTGAATAAAAGTATAAATTCATAGTACATACTGCAAGTATAATCTACACACATACACATTCTTAACAGTGCCTTTGTTTTGTTTTGGGATTTCTTTATGTAAATTTTTCTCTTGGGTTCTCCTCTAATTTTTTTTCTTGGGTTTTCCTCTAATGTGGATAAGAAAAATATGCCACTAAGCCACTCCTTGTGCCATCTCTTCTTTCGAAATCAGCCACCCCCATTTCCACTAAACATCACCTTGGGAATTTGATGGATGGATGGTTCCATGAAGCTCCTCTTCATTGTAGGGTGTGTTCTTGATGTCTTTAAGTATTACTTAGCACATACAGATGTAGGCAGAAGGAGTATGACAAGAAATGGAAGCTTTTTCACAACCTTCAACAATTTCCCTGCCCCCATCCCATAAACACTTCCCTCATCCTGCAAAAAACTACTTTCCTCATAGCTACTGAGATCAAGACAATCTCTCCTAATATCATTTCCCTTCCATTTTATCTCCTCTACCACAAAGCAACTCTGTAGTCCTCAGCCCTGGCTGCACATTAAAATCACCTGGGGGCTTAAACAAATTCCCATGCCCAATCTCTGTCCAGATGTATTAGATCTGAATCCCGGAATGGTGCC
Organism: Physeter macrocephalus; assembly: GCF_002837175.3. Lineage (NCBI taxonomy): Eukaryota > Metazoa > Chordata > Mammalia > Artiodactyla > Physeteridae > Physeter > Physeter macrocephalus. Next base: position 84,377,268 of record NC_041221.1, on the reverse strand, counting down.
CCGTTACTGTCCTTTCATTGAAGCTCCCTCAGTCATGCTAATGTGCAAACAAGGTTGGAAATCACGCATGGTCACAAATTTATCTCGACTACAAGAATCTTTGACCCCTTTCTTTCTATATCAATAGAATAGGACTCTTCCTTCTTATCAAGACTTAACTTTATCAAGGATTACCTTTATCAAATATCCTTTTTTTTTTATCAAGGATCCTTTATCAAGTATTACCTCTGATTACACCCCCTACCTCATCTGATTCTTCAGTTATATGCAACCTGAGAGACAGGTTGAGTCTCTCACTTCTTCCTACTCATTATCTACAAAGAAGGTTAGGTATCTTTTAATTCTAGAAAAATATAACTCAAAGCATAATCCTATATTTCTTTTCCCTCCACCACCAAAAGATAAATTTCATCCCATTCACTTCCTCAACTTCCATCACTGCTAATTCTCTTTCCTTCCAAAGGTGGCCACATCTTGCCACTTCTCTCCCCATCAGTTACCATGTAGCATGCCCAGAAAGAAATGGTACTTAACTTGGACACAAATCCAAAAGCAGTAGAGCCAACCTAATGTGCTTATATAGGACACCAGGATTTTTTCAAGACATATTACTTGGGTTTACTTGGTTCAGAGACCAATAACCAACATAACAAAGAGGGTTTCTTTATGTATGACTTTATTATGATATAATCCAAGATTCACCAAAAATAGGTAATTCTACAGTTAAATTGAATTGTGTTTTCCTAAGCAATTAACACTGATCCTAATATTAACTTCATTGCTTCCTCATTAGGTAATTGATGGTATTTAGCCATATTAGGCTAAGAAAATATTCAATCTTGGTTTTGCCCAGAATATTTTACAATTTATTATTGTCTATTTTTCAATGGTAATTTTCTTACTTATGTATTTAATCAATGCCCATTATGTGCTGTGCTAAGCACTTTATGTATACAGTTTCATTTAATTTTCAGAATAGTCTTATAAGGAAAGTTTTTTGAAACTGAGGACCAGATAAATAACTTGCTCAAGGCCACATGACTAATATATAGTAGAATTAAGATTCAGATTTACATGTCCGATTCTAAATCATATTGCCCTTTCTATTATAACTCACTACATTTCCCAAAGACAAGATTTAGGAACCATTGACAGATTTTAACTCAAAGAGTGACATGTTATATTTGCATATCAGAATTATTAGTCTGTTAGCTGTGTGAAGGATGAACTGGGAGGATAGAGACATAAGACAGGAAGACAAGTTAGGAAAAAAAATTGTAAAGGTAAGCGGGAGGTAATAAGGCCCTGAGTGTAGTAGAGGCAGTAGGAGTGGGAATTGGCAGGGAGAAAACTGGAAGAGCAAATTAAGAGGTATAATTAGTAGCCCTGCATGACCAGTAGTATATAAGATTGTTTTTACATGTCACCAGGTAGTTTCTGAGAAAGCAAATCTTAATTTGGAAAAGAACATGGAGGATTATTCTTGGGACACCAAAGTTCATATAAAACATGGTAGTAGAAATGCCCAGCAGGTGGAACAAAGTGATTAAAATGTTGTCTACAGTTAGGGGAAAGCAAACTAGAATTTGAAAGTTCCTAGCAAATAACTTCACAGAGGGCTAAATTCCTCAAGAAGAATGTACATCATGAAAAGAGAAGAGGGGGGCTTCCCTGGTGGCGCAGTGGTTGCGCGTCCGCCTGCCGATGCAGGGGAACCGGGTTCGCGCCCCGGTCTGGGAGGATCCC
>NC_041221.1:84363708-84375429 GCF_002837175.3 Physeter macrocephalus | reverse complement strand
CCCCCGCAACGGGAGAGGCCGCAGCAAGGGGAGGCCCGCATACCACAAAAAAAAAAAAAAAAAAAAAGAGAGAAGAGGGTCAAAGGCAATGGACACCAGTGCCACAAAGCGTCTTCAGGATCTATCCCTTTTATTCCACTCCAGTTCCTATTTTCTAGGTACAGGCTCATATTACCTGTGCAATATACTATGCATTAATTTCTCCAGTTTTTTACTACTTTCTTCTCATCCTGCTCCACTCTCTATCTCCATCTAGTATGCACTTGACTATCAGATTAATTATCTCAGTGATCAGAATGTTCAGACTCTCTTTCTAAGTCTTCCCACCTGTCCAAATTTACATTCTAATGCTAGTTCATGAGTGTTTTACACTTAATCAAAATGGACAGTGTCCCAGAAAAATCTCTGGGCATTTTCCATCTCCATGTTTGGATTATGCTTTACCTTTTGAAAGGATACCAACTACTCCATAAAAGCTTCTTATAACCCAGATAGGAGCAAGTTTTCCTTCTCTGAATTCTCATAGCATGTGTTTGAAGATTGATATATTTATCATTTCTCTCTAATTCAACAATTGTTTTGAACACTTGTACCACAGGTTCTTCTAGGGGAATAAACATGAGAGACATAGACCTTACTCTTTAGGCGTTTATAATCCAGTAGGATCTTTATTTGTGGATACTCATATAGTAACCAACACATATTATTCTATATGATAATGTCTTTATATTGTACAAACATAAACTAATATAATTTAGCTTGAGTTCAAATGATACCAGAGCTAAAGCAAGATGCTCTCACATGAGTCATTTTGAACCTAAATATTAAGACCTTTTATTCATTTAAGTCCTTAGTAGACAACATATCAGGATAGCTGCAGCTGTTTAATTGGTTTTAAGATAAGTATTTGGGATGATTTTTTTTCTAATTCATAAAGAAAATTACAGTTAGAAATAATCAAATAAAAATAAAATTAGCTGTGGCTAAAACCAAATATAGTAAAATCTGTATTGTCTAAATATTAATAGAGTAATCAAATATTTCTGAAAAAAGAACTGATAAATTTAAGCCAGGAAAATTGGATTTAGTAGAAATGCCCCCCGCAAAAGACACAGTGCAGAATGTTAAACACTATAATTTTATATAAATAAAAGTGAATTGAATTTGTTCTAAAATTTATTTAAAGAAGAATTGATTCAATAAAATAATTTGAAGAAAATAAAAAAGAGAAACATTTTCTCTGAAAAGAAAACTGATTAAAGAATTAAACTGGCTCAAAGCAATTTACTGCAGAAAATGCTTTCTTATGAAAGCATCAATGTTAGCATAATTCTGAGGAAATATTTGGATTCAAAACATCTGTGGGATCAAAACAGGAATCTTATATTCTACAAGAGTGATACCATGCAAAATTTAGTGTGCATATGAATCACCTGGGCGTCCTGTTAAAAGTCAGATTCTGAGTCAGTACATCTTGGAGAGAGGCCGGATACTCTGCAGTTCTAACTAGCTCTCAGGTGATGCCACTTTGAGTAGAAGGGGACTAGAGACCTCACTTTGAGTAGAAAGGTACTAGGATTTCTCATGGAATCGAATTTATATCTTCATCAGGCAACTAGACCAAACTAATAAGCCATTGCTCAGTCCCAATTTTTTTTAGAAAATCTGATTAACACAGTTTGAGTGAAGCGGCAAAGGGTACAAAGGACACATAGTAAACTCATGGTGGCAAAAGCCCAGTCTTTTGCATATAGTTACAAAGGAAGGGACAACTCCTTTTCTTTAATAAACATGGTTTTGCTGAATACTGAATGTCGAATGTTGTGTTGGCGTGTAATATGGTATGTAGTTGTGGCAGCATCTTGGGATATTGAAGAAAGCCAGTTGAAGGGATAAAATCAATATTCTCAAGATGGTAGGGTGACAAAAGTAGGAAGAATTTGTGTCTTTGGGGAGGCTAATGAGCTCCTCAATTAACCAATCCTAGAGCAACCCGATTTTAAGACTTTATGTTATGTGAAATAATAAATTTCACGATATAGTTAAGCCATTATGGATTAAGTTTTTCAGCTTAGAGTTCAAAGCATCACACAGCTAGAAGGTAGCAGGTTCATGATAAAAACCCACAGATTATGACTCTCTGTTCAGTCCCTTTCTTCCTCCTCCAGGTTTTGCCACGTTGCCTTATATTATATCACCACTGCAATAAACTACAAAGTGACCAGGTTCTGAACTTAAACATCTATACTCTGAAAAGTGCCTGGCTCAGGCATTAGTTATGGTGGGTGCTTAGCACATAGACATTAAATGAATGAATAGTGATTGAAAATTTGAGGTATTACAGGACAGAAGGAAAAAGCAAATGAAACACTGATGCTAAGGAGAGTTTATTAAAACATTTTTCTTGGCTATATACTAAATAATGTTTGATTTAAAGTAGACTGTTAAGAATAATGTTAAAGGACTATATTATACTTTAAAAGTGATTGAAAATTAATTAACAGAGGATATTTCCCAGAAAATAGCTACAACACCTTTGAGAATCGTATACCGTGAAGAGTCTTAGTTATAGCATGCCTGAGTCAGGCCAATTAGGAGTGAAGTATAGTTACAGATTTTGCATTGCCTCTTAGAAGGTTTGCCTGGTATAAACAACAAGGCTTATCTGTGTGGAAATAATCTCTAAATCCTGGAAATTAGGTTATAGGCCATCAGCTCAGAGCAAGTAAAATTTTAATGCACCTCATATAAATGAAAACATTAAAATTAATTATTCAAATTTAATCTGCTTTTCAGCTTTACAGAAAGATGTAAGTTTAAATTGAGCAATGCTATTGTGTCATTTGAACTGTAATCTTGCAAGTGATTTAAATATTGAAATAATTTTTCAGGTTTTGTCTTTTTTCGTTGCTATGGGATGATTTGTCATTTTGCCCTATGTTAGCTAGTAATTGGGTCCACAGTATACAATAAAGAAAGGCCTAATGAGACAGGTTAATAGGAACCTTGATACCCAACTGTTTCTTATAAAGAACACATCTCTTCAGCTTCAAATTTGAATACAATCTAAATAGTCAAATACAATTTTTGCATTTACATTTAACATGTTATTATAGGGTGTGTGAGGCAGTATTCAGGCAAATAGCCTATACTTAAACTTTTTGTGCAATCTTGAAATTGTTAAATCATTAGAAACATTCACATCAAAATATTGCTTAATAGCTATCTTACGCCAAAGGAAAAGATTTTATGATACGTTACTAGTACTTGGACCAAATTTGTGCTATCCAATATCTATTTGTCCTTGAACTCATATAGGACTAAAATATACTTAAATATTTACAAAAGGTACTTAATGTTCCACTCCATACATCTGTATGATATAAAGAGCATAAATAATTTCCACAATTTACTAAGTCTTAGAATATAAAGAATGAATTTGTCAGTCATTTCTTTAGCTCATTTTTAAAATCCACTTATTTTCTCTTCCAATTTTATTATTATTTATCTTTAGTTTTAATGCACTTCTTTTGCATTGGACATTTTTCTCCTTTTTAAAAATTTTAAAAATATTTCAATGTATTTTTATTGAATGAGTCTTTAAACTCCATAGTGCTTTACAATTTTCAAAAGTTTCATACACATGATTTCATATAATCCCATAATAACATTTTTTTCTCCTTGATTTACTTTTGACTCTTTTTAAAAATACAAGTAATTTTTTTCCGTATTCTACCTAAAAGTAGAAACTGTTAGCATGTACACCATGACTGTTTACTGGTATACTTATGTAGTCTTTTAGTAAAGAAATGTAAAAGAATTGGAAAGATATTTCTCTAATACAATTGTTCTAGAGGGGAAGATGATTTATGTATATATTTAGACCTTTCCCATCAAATATTACTGTTCTTGTTGAGAGAAGCAGCTAGTTATATAGGTAGATGAATCACTGGGACAGATGTCATTACATGGGATATGTGTTTGTGTGTGTGTTTGTGTGTGTGTATATGTGTGTAACCAACTTGTTACATCCCATTGCAAAGTTAACCATATTGAGGGTCAAGATTTCTTTAAAAGAGAATGACCACTTTAACCCTGTAAAAATTATTCCTCTAAAAGTCGAAGAGATGCAAAGAAGGATTGATTTTAAATAGTCAATAAACCCATTCCCTTGTAAATGTAACCCCCTCTGGACTTATCTCAATGGCTGCCATTTAGATTGCTAGATTGTAATAAGAAATTAGTTTGACCTGACATTTTATTCCTTAATTCAGCGAACTATCTCTGGAGAAATGGCCCATGAGAAAGCAATCTTCTTAATCCATATTTCCTTTGGGTGAATATAAATTTGAGTCATTCCTGATCCATTCAAATATCCTAAATTATTAAAAGAATTAATAGCTGAGTATAAGGCTCAGATGAGGGTGAAATCTGTTGTAAGCATCTAAGAAGTACCTCTCTGTATATGTAAAAGGTATATTGTATTATTGTACCAAAACAGCATTTTACAAAGCATTATGTTTAGAAAGCTAATACTGAAGGAAACACATGAGTTTATAAAAGGAAAGCCTTTTTTTTCTGCACAAAGTTAAATCTACAGTTTAATACACTAATACGCATGAATATCGGGGAAGGGCCATTAATTGCAGTGTTCCCCACGCTGATTTAGCCAAGGAGCCCTTTGGTTGCAAAGCACTTTTGCCAGCCCATTGTTCTGTGGAGTAGCCCCAGGACCTCCCAAGAAGGTCTTACCAGAAAGCTAGACTAAATTAGAACACAAGTTCCAAAGACCTAGGAACAGAACCAAAGATTCAGCTAGAACCAGCATGATTAGCCTACTTTGGGCTTCTTTTTCAAATTTATGTTGCTAGCAAATCAGATGAAAATAGGTCTTGCATATCCAACCCTTCACCTGTAATTACTTAAAAACCCAAGAAAGGTGTGTTAGACTCCCTGTGTTATATCCCTCTTCTGCATTTTAAGAGAGGAATGAGAGTCTTTGCGATATACATTATAACCAGCCCCAGGGGCAGAGTTTCCCTTTACCTTTTGGAGAGTTGAAATTTTGTAATTCCAAAGTTAATAACTTTCTAACACCACTGGAGAAAGGCTTGCCTCAGAAGACCTGAACAGTTCTTTGAATGGGGAAACTTATGAGCTTCCCCAGTTACTCCAGCTGAAGGTAGAGGACATCATAAGGAGTGAGTGAGAGAAGCCAGGTACTGATGGTACCTTATGATTCTTGGGAATAGAACAAGGTTGAGTGTAAGGACAAATGTGAGAGTCAGGACAGCAGTAGAGAGATTCACTGAGCATTTCATTCATGCCCCTCTTGCCTACCAGTTCATTAAACTCAGAGAGATTAGAGGAACCAGACATCCCTCTTGTCATTAAGGGAATTAGTCAGCTTGGGGAAATAGGGGTTAAAAATATCAGGAAGTTTTCTTAGCCATCATTGCTTCATGAATCTCAACAAGGATTTGTATGGTTGCCTAATAAAGCAGATGCTGCACTGAGGCAAAGGTTTTAGAAGAATATCAGATGTAAGAGTCTCATATCATGTTGCTGCAAAAGGCATTATTTCATTTTTTTATGGCTGAACAATATTTCATTCTATATATACACCACATCTTCTCTATCCATTCATCTCTCAGTGGACATTTAGGTTGCTTCCATGTCTTGGCTATTGTAAATAGTGCCACTATGAACATTGGGGTCCATGTATCTTTTCAAATTACAGTTTTTGTCTTTTTCAGATATATGCCCAGTAGTGGGATTGCTGGGTTGTATGGTTGTTCTATTTTTAGTTTTTTAAGGAGCCTCCATACTCTTCTCCATAGTGGCTGTATCCATTTACATTCCCAACAACAGTGCAAGAGGGTTCCCTTTTCTCCACACCCTCTCCAGCATTTATTGTTTGTAGATTTTTTGAACATGGCCATCCTGACCAGTGTGAGGTGATACCTCATTGTAGTTTTGATTTGCATTTCTCTAATGATTAGTGGTGTTGAGGATCCTTTCATGTGTTTGCTGGCAATCTGTATATCTTCTTTGGAGAAATGTCGATTTAGGTCTTCTGCCCATTTTTGGATTGGGTTGTTTGGTTTTTTGATATTGAGCTGCATGAGCTGCTTGTAAAATTTGGAGATTAATCCTTCATCAGTTGCTTCATTTGCAAATATTTTCTCCCATTCTGAGGGTTGTCTTTTCCTCTTGTTTATGTCTGTTTTTGTGCCAGTACCATACTGTCTTGATTACTGTAGCTTTGTAGTGTAGTCTGAAGTCAGGGAGCCTGATTCCTCCAGCTCCATTTTTCTTTCTGAAGATTGCTTTGGCTATTCGGGGCCTTTTGTGTTTCCATACAAATTGTGAAATTTTTTGTTCTAGTTCTGTGAAAGAAGGGCATATACTTTTGAACAGTAAGGTCTGGGTATGAATTCACATTCTTCCACAAAAACTTTAACTCCAGATAGCTAGATTAATCTCATTTAGGTAATGTTTCATCTCTTTATTTATAATTTTTTAAAGATGATATCTGCTAGCTCCTTCAGAGGATCCTTGAGAGGATTAAATTTGGCTTTTTATATAAGAGAAGAGTTTAGGGTAGTTTCAAGACTCCTGTTGTTAGTTCTCTCTATGACCACCACCCATCTTGACTCACACTTTGTTTCTATAGCAGCAGTTGGGTAGCCTTCAGCAAGAAGTATAGCAATCCAAGTGGAGGAAATAACTTTACTGCAAATGGATTACATGTGTCCAGACAGCAGAGACGACAGGTATCACACCTTTACTGTAATAAATTCCACAATGCTCTTGTTTGTTTGAAGTTTTCTTTGTTTCTAACATAATATCTTAAGCCCCTATATCATCCTGTATTTCTACCTTTCCTTAAGCCAACTATAAAAGTGTTTATTATCCTTGCAAAATAATAAGCTTCAGAAGTTCTGGGATTCTGGTCTGCTGAGGTGTAGTATAAAGCAAAGTAGATCAGAATTCAAGGGGCCCCCATTTTAGTCTCAGCCCTACCAACAAGTACAGAAATCTTCGGCAGTTTCTCAGTTTCTTTATTTTTTTAAATAAGAAGGTTGGACAAATAATCTAAAACCTTTTCAGCTCTAATAATCTTAGGACTTTTAAATCATCTGTTACCTCATATATTCTTAACACAAAGCCTTTACACTTGATTAATATCTGTTGAACTAGATGAATTACAGCACCTGTCAAATATGAAATACAATACGGAATATAAACTCAGAACATTAATTTCCACACATTTCACAACACTGGGATCAGAAAAGGCTTTAGAGGAAGAAGGGAAATAAATGAGATAAGCTTTATTAGAGCTAACCAGGGTTTTGGTGTACATGAAGATAAACTAGACTTATGCTCAACTTTGGCTTAAACATTCTCCTTTGGCTACAAATCTCATCACACGCCGTTTAGAGCAAATTTGCTGTATGAACTGTAACACACATGGCAATAAACAGATTTAACAGATGACAAAGGTATAGAAGAAAAGTAGTTCTCTAGAAAAGCTGTACTTCTAAATGAAAACTCTCAAGGCTGTGCCACAATTTTAACATTTACTTCTTAAGAGAACTTCTGCTATTCATATGAATCTTTTCATTTCTTAAAGGCTTCTCAGCCTGGTTCATTTTTTTAATAGAAGTTCCATGAGTTTTTTGTGCTGATGCAAACCTTATTTTCCTCACCCTATTTCAACACCAGCCAGCCATGTTCCTATGCATGTACTCTTGTGATATTTCTCACTATAAATTGATGATATACATTATTATTTGCTTCATCTAAGCCAAGGGATTTTCTTCATACCACACTGAGGGTTTTGTTAGGAAAACATGCATTTTTGGTATAAAAATAATCTTTTTTTTTTTAATTTTCATTTTAGGAATCAAATACTTTTATTTAATTGATTCCAAGTTCTTATTTGCAACCTTTGGGGGAAAAATGGGTGACCTATACCTAGAAAAGAAACTTAGGAATAAATTCTAGAATGAAGGTATGGTTCTGTGCTAAAATATTGGCCTAAGAACGGGAGTCTAGCATTTCAGTCTGAGCTATGCCACCTGTTAGGGAGTAGTCTTACTCACTTCCCCTTTGGAGTAGATGAGTTGTACCATTTATCCAGCTCTAACATGCCATTGTATTATTGTGATGTACCTGCATTTCTCTTCAACCTAGATTTTTTTCGCTTCAGAAGTGCTTCACTCACAAAGAGTGTTTTCTACTTCTCAGAAAGCCATGCTTACGAAGCAGTCACTAGCTCTACCCTGTTGGGTCCCAAGTGTACCACATACTAAAATCACTCTTCAGCTCATCGAAGTGACCTATGTCATTCATCTGTAAAAGAAGAACAGTACATTTTGTAATCATCAGAAGTAGCAGGTCTACAAAACTGCTCTATGGTACAGAGGTCACTATGCACTCTGCCCTGCCTCCTTCTGTTTTTAACTGCAAATCTTATTGTAGCCAAGATGCAGGACACAACGATTTCTGGTATTATTTGGTTATCCAGAGCTCCTTATCTGTTCTTCAGTTAGCCAAACCCACAGCCAGCTGACCCACAGACAGAGAAAAGTCATTTCCTTGGTTAGTTAGGTAGTTAGCTAGTTTTTCTTTCCTTTTCTTTTCTTTTTTTTTTCTCTTTGATTCTTGTTAAAGCAGCTTTTCATTTCACATTATACTTCATTAGAGAATCTAATTTTTAGTCACAAATGTGATCAAAGACTTTTCTAAAGTGACTTAACTGTTCTAGACAACTGATATGACAGTTATGTGCTCTCAGAAGAATAGTGAAAGTAGCACATTGAAAAATACTGTTAAGCATAATGGAGTCAAGATTTTTTTTAACCAAATGAAATATTATCGTACAGAGTAGATATAGAGCTGTGCAATTATTAGGGTTGCAGATTTTGAAGCTTAGAAAGTCAAAAACAATATCTGTAGGTGTGGCTGATTTTAGGGTGCATCATGTCTCATTAAAAACAGAGAAAGAGGGCTTCCCTGGTGGCGCAGTGGTTGAGAATCCGCCTGCCGATGCAGGGGACACGGGTTCGTGCCCCGGTCCGGGAAGATCCCATATGCCGCGGGGCAGCTAGGCCCGTGAGCCATGGCCGCTGAGCCTGCGCGTCCGGAGCCTGTGCTCCGCAACGGGAGAGGCCACAACAGTGAGAGGCCCACATACCGCAAAAAAAAAAAAAAAAAAAAAAAAAAAAACAGAGAAAGAACAAAATAGCTTTCAGTTTATTACAATTCAGTCTGTATGATGTAACATCATTGGATTGGCTAACTTTTCAACCAAATTGCTTCAGTACTTCAGCATTTTGTTAATTTCATTTAAGAGTTATGCCCCAGAAAACAGGTTAGATTTACAAAATATTTTGTGCCAGAAGATATATTTGTATATTTTGCATCATTTGACTTGGATTGAGCATGTACTTTAAACTTCTCCTTCTATACACCACATTCTTCTTTCTTCATTGCTGAATCCCAGCCTTCAGAACCATGCTTACCATGTGGTCACCATTCAGTAAATATGTGTTAAATGAATGAAAGAAAGAATGAATAAGTGAATGATGTGTTTATCTGATATACGTCAACATTTCTTCATTTAATATATTAACAATCACTACCCACAAAGAAGAATCTCTGTGCTTGGCAGAATAATATTCCTGAAGCCTTTTGATAAATATCAGATCGTTTCAGTCTTCATGATTAAAGAATTCTTTAAAAAAAACTAAACTATCAGCCATTCCAGCTCTTAATCAGCCCTGCTGTAAATCACAAACCATGCTTAGCACTTCAACTGCGATTTCGTAATAGAATGGTTCCTTTTTGTAATGAACAATACCCCTTATTGTTTTTAGAGTAAAGGTTTGAAATTTAATTTTGAAGTTCCCTTAATGTATATTATACTGGTATATGAGACTACGTTAAAGTGGAAGATGTACTTTTTAAGCTTCTGTTCTTAGAAATAAAATACACATAATAGGTTAAAAATCCTTCCCTGAAAGCATGGAAAGGTTTTCTTATCATTTAAAAATTATATTTGTAAAGCAATTTAAAACGTTTTTAAATTCTTTAAATCTGCCAGCCATATGTTCTTTAATTAGGAGGAAACTCTAGTAAGATTGGAAGTGCACATTTTATCTGAACACAGTAAAAATCTTCATATAAATGGAAATGTACCTAATAGATTTTATATATTCAGTTAGAGTCATGGAAAATGAAAGCTATTTGTAGAGTAATGAGCTTGGCTTCTTCATTTGGGAAAAAAATTAAATCATATCTGGAAGGATTTGGAATTTCTTTGATTACTTTATCATCTCTTTCAGTAGGTTAGGATAGAGTAATTATAATTTTAAAATATGCCTTAAACCATGGAGAACAGCAAATTGAGAAACTGTGTTTACAGTTACAAATGGAATGTTTTCAATTCAATGGGAAGCTGGTCCACTATGCTCAAAATCTGTGTAATTTTTTAAAATGCAATTTTTAAAAAAAGCCTTGGTACAGTCAATATTAAACAGGCATTATTCCAAATGTCATTGGACTGTATTTCTAATGTGAGCATGAACATTTGTTTAAATCCAAACAGTTTGTTTTATAGAATTGATATTTCTCACTTGAACTCAGAATGAGGTCAATGTCGTGATACTTGGACTGTACCCTGTCTGGTGACAGTCCTGTAGGAATTAACCAATTGCAGTGGTAGGCAGAATGCTAGGATTTCCATAGAAGTTATCTTTGATCTCCACAAAAACTACGAAAACTAAGTCTCATCATCACTATTTACAAGTCAACAAAGAAATAAAATAAAAACCCACAGGTTTGGAGAGGTAAGTAGCTTGCCTAAGATCACACAGTTAGCTAATTAAGGGCAGACTTGCTATTCTAGCCAGTCCAAGTCCTAGTCTGTCTAACTCCAGATCACATCCTCTTCCCTCATCTATCATGCTGATTCTTAAGGGAACCCTCCCTGTCAGGCCTTCCTTTTTCAATTCTTCCTGAAAAGATGGATATGAATAATTACAGTTTATCCAATTAGCTATTCAACATTTACTGAGTACATTCCATGTGCTGGGCATCATGCTAAGCACTGGGAATAAAGGGAAGACTCAGATGCACCAAATCCCTACCCTCATGGAACTTATACTCTAGTGGAGAGGATGCCAATTAGTCAACAAAGAATTTAAATTAATAATAATGCCAGGTAGTGAAAAATGCCATAAAGTAAATGCCAAACAGGGCAAAATTGGTAAAATTGAGTAAGGGTGCATGTGCATATGTGTGCATGCATAGAAGTGGGGTTGCTATTTTAGTAGGATAGTCAGAGGGGCCACCTCTTTAAAGACTTGAGGTTAGAATAGATACTTGAATGAAGTGAGGAAGCAAGGCTTGCAAAGTAAGTTCTTGGGGAGAAAGGCAAAAGCTAAGGCTCTAAGGCAGGAATAAACTGGTGTACTAGAGAAAACAGAAGAAGAACACCGTGGTCAGAGCAGTGTAAGCAAGTCAGACACACGTGTAGTTGAGGTTGGAAAGGCGCGCAGGGCGCGTACCACACAAGGCCACCCGCTTTGCTTTGTGTGTGATGAGAAGTCACTGGAGACTCTAAACGAGGAGGAAGGAATCTGAGCCATGTATGGTTTTTTTTTTTTTTTTTTTTTTTTTTTTTTTTTTTTTTTTTTTTTTTTTTTTTTTTTG
>NC_041221.1:84320527-84363685 GCF_002837175.3 Physeter macrocephalus | reverse complement strand
AGCACAGGCTCCGGACGCGCAGGCTCAGCGGCCACGGCTCACGGGCCCAGCCGCTCCGCGGCACGTGGGATCCTCCCAGACCGGGGCGCGAACCCCTTCCCCTGCATCGGCAGGCGGACGCGCAACCACTGCGCCACCAGGGAAGCCCCAATGTATGGTTTTTAAAGATGATATTGGCAACTATGAAGAGGACTGACTATAGAAGGGCAAGAATAAAAGCAGTGAGACCATTTAGGATCATCTAAGAGAACAGCACAGTATTCCAATGAGAGAGGATTTTGAACTTGGATGACAGCAGTGGAGATAAGAAGTAGAGGGACTCAGATTAAGTTGTGAAGGTGGATTTATAATGACTTGACAGAGTGAATGTAGGGTTTGAGAGCAAAGAGAAATCAAGTATGATTTCTAGGTTTTTGGCTGCTTACCAAGATAGGGAAGAGTAGGAGAAGAGCAAGTTTAGCATTTTGTGGGTCTGTAGTGGATGGTGATGTAGCTGACTAAAGAAGTGTAGGGACCCAGATGATGTGAAATATCATTAAAGGCAAAGGCAATGTTACATAAAGCAGTTGGTAGCACAGCAGGCTACAGTCAAGAGACTTGGCTCTGCCAGCGCCCCAGAGTTCTTCCTGGGGCATAGATGAAACCTCCCACACTGAGATGTGATATGAAGCCATTTTCAGCGGAGCTTGCTGACTCCCATTGCACACATGACCCCCACCCTGTTCTGGAGACTCTTGTTATGTGCCACCTTCTCACCAGGGTAGATTAACTTTTGACTGAAGTCTAGGTCTGTTTCCCAGAAGCACTCCTGGCTGCCTCAGGCTTCAAGTGTAGCTGAAATTCTCTCCTGTAGGGGACAATGTGATTGAATGTAAGTGTGAATTGCTTCTTAGACATGCATTTATAAAACCCCCAGTGCTAGCAGATCCCAGATATAGTCAGTGCATGAAGAACATGATAGAATTAGCAATACAATGAGGGATATTATATATGTAAATGAAAAAGAATACTTACTCGAGAGAATGCCTATGCTTTGTAAACTGAGAAGCACAAAACAGTATACAACATTACTAACATTAAATAATACCTGTGAAACTAGACAAGAATATGAAAGAAGCTGTACCTTACACTTGTAAAAGCAACTACAACCACACATTTAAATTTTGAAGGAAATAGAACCTGTCCTGGAAAGGTAATCTGGAAGAATTAATAATACGTTTGAAGGAGAGGACAACGTAGTACAGTAAACGAAGACAAAGCTGGAGAAAATGAACAGCCTGACATAGTATGAGTGAAAAGTACAAGCAAAGTTTTACAAAGAATGAGATTATATGAGTAGAAAGAATGATTGTTATAAAGTCCCCAGATGTCTGCAGGGAGCTCAGTTTGGTGCTCTATGATGACCTAGATGTGTGGGATGGGGGGGAGGGAGGTCCAAGAGGGAGGGGGTATATGTATACATATAGCTGATTCACTTTGTTGTACAGCAGAAACTAACACAACATTGTAAAAGCAACTATACCCCAATTTAAAAAAAAAAAAGAAATGCATGTGGAGTAATTGTAGGAAAAGGTTAATTTGATATAGAAATAGAAAGGCATACCCTAGTATTAAGAAACAGGAAGAAATGGGAAGTTCGGATGTTAAACTTATATTTCAAACACAACCCATCCATGCACGTGAAAATAAGTAGTCAGTGAGTTCCTGGGAGGCAGGGACCTCACTGTAACAAGGATGAGTCTTGGCATCTGCCAGGCTGAGTCCCAGGTAGCCCGTCTGCTTGCTGTGTGACTTGCGGGAGCTGCCTAACCTCACTATGCTCAGTTCCCACTGTTTTGGAATAGGGATAATTACACCTGACCTAACGAATTGTTGTCCGTGAAATAAAATCACAGGATAGAACTTGACCCTGTGCCTGAATTGGTGGTAGTGGGCTGCCATCTGGGCCAGGGCCAGGGCCAGTGCCAGGGTCAGGGTCAGGGCCAATGTGGTGAAAAGAAAGACTGCATGTGGCATTGATGACCATCCTGCCTGGTCAGTGGAAAAGTTCTCCCTTCTCATCACTTCAGGTATCTGATTCCAGTTGTAGTTTTCAGCAATTCCTAGAGTCCTTCCAGTTTCCAGCCATCTAATTCCCCTTTATAAAGGCGCGTGTGCTTTTATAAAGGCTCACTTTGATGTGTGTGCAGCAGCCTATTCATGACAGTGTTTTTTACTCTTGACATTTCTCAATGTCATTAATCTCACAAGTTCTTAACTCAAATGTTAGCCTCATTAAATGAAATATTCATCTACCTATAATTTTGCTTAATAACCTGACAATAATGTTAGCATGCTCACATTATTTCTACAGATGATCATTTCACAGGTTGATAGTGACTTCTATGTGTTAAAGATATTTGTTACTCAAAACAAAGGCTTAATAAGGCCCAGGGAGTGAAAACACCAACTCTTCATATTGCAGTCTGAATCTTCCAAGTTCAGAAAGAATGTCAGGAGATCCCACTGGCTCTTTCTGTTCTTGGCCCTAAATCAAATGATCATCAGGTTATTGATTATCACTTCCATAATTTCCCAGTTATGATATTTGTATAATATGAACATAATAAAACAAATGGAAATAAGCCTCATTAAGCAGATTTTTATCAAGAAAATGGCTGTCTTTATTTTTCCTAGTTTGGCCAAAAGTTTAAAATGAACCAAAAAAAACCAGACAACCTGAGGGGGCCCACCGAGTTCACATATGTATATTTAACAATCCCAGATGCAGCTTTTTAACGTGAGACTCCAAGATATCCCCTCTCTGCCTTGCCATTAATAGTCAACCAACTATTCATTACCATCATTTTTTCACATTCCTCTCATCTCCTTACTCTTCTGCCCCATCACTTTGAAACTTACAGCAAGATCATATCAGCAATCAAGATTTTACATTTGACGTAGGAAGTTCCTTCTTGTTGTGGAAATAATAATATGTTCTCTTTCTTCTAACCTTTTGGCTAATCCTTTCTGGTATGTTTTTAGGGATATTCTTTCTGTCGCCCAATACTCCTTCTTCTGCCTTCTCTGCCATTCAAATTACATGCTTCCCCTGGGTAACATAATCCACTCTTAATCCTTTGTTAACAACTCTATTTTGATGACTCCCAAATTTCTGGCTGTAGACCCACATATCCAAATGCTACTAGATAATATCACTTGTATGTCCTCAGATATTTTAAATTCAACACGCTCGACCAGTTGCTTACCTCTTCTATCCAAATTCAATCCTTATTTTCAGGGATTGGGTCCACCAACTACCCAAATGCCCAAGCCAGAAATTTAAGAGTATCTGTGATTTCTCCTTCTCTCATACCTACACCCTCTTGGTTCTCTGTCTTCACTTAGTCACTAAATCTGTTCACATTTTTCATATTACTATCCCATATATGTGTGTACTTTTTCCCACCCTCATTGCCACCGTCTAGTTTAAGTAATCATCCTTTTTCCCTTTAACTGCTACAGTAGGCTTCTAAATGGTCTCCCTGCTTCAATACTTGCTCTCTGCCAAAAATTTCTCCATGTAACAGCTGAGGGGATCATACTAAAATACAAAACCAATGCTCTTCATCATTATCTTGTAGAAGGCCCAGCTCCTTTATATAGCATTATCTATCTATCAGTATCCAACCTCTGCACATTTCTCATGCCTCATTTCCAGTGACATTTAATGGGACATTAAACTCTGCCTTCTACCCATACTAACCAGTATGTGCCTGCAGTTCCCGGTACAGGACAGATTCGTCCTCCCTCCAGCCCTTTGCCAATGTTGTTTCCTCTGCCTGGAAGGCTGTCTTCCTGCCTGTTCACTTGGCTGCTTACAAGTTGTCTTCCAGAACAGTGCTTCTCAAACTTTCCTATACATACAAATCACCTGGAGGTCTGGTTAAAATACAGATTTGTTTCAATGGGTCCAGACTGGGCACAAGATTCTGTATTTCTAAAAGTTGCTTCCGGATGATGGCAACAGTCTGGTAGATGACACTCCGACTAGGAAGGTTCTAGAACTCACTTCAGATATCACTCATTCTGGGAAGACTTGCCTGACCTTTTAGGTTAGAAAGCTGCTTTTATTATAACATGTGGAGTATTTCCACATATCACAGCACTCATGACCCTGTGTTGTTATTGCCTGTTTATTGTAATGTTACCTCAGTCTAATGGACCAGCAACATCATCATACATCACAGCGTTTTGCCGAAGGTTTTACTTTTGTTTTAGGTTCGAAGGATTTGTTAGCAAAAAGACACGACTCGTCACACAAATAGACAATTTCAACTTAACTTCAATAGAAAATCATTAAAAAGAGAAATAGAAATGAAAAGGGAAAGAAAAGTAAAAGCATGTACGTCACCAAATTGGGCCGACACCTACATCCAGACTCAAACAGCGCTGGGAAGTCCCGAAAACAGCAATCTGGAGTCCCAGTTGGGAAAGGTCCCAGGCAGTGCATCCACTCCGCGAGCGAGACTTCAAATTGCAGTTTAGGGGAGTCTCGCTTATAATGCCAGGCCGCAAACTGATATCGTCAGTTTGCGTGCAGTTTCTTCAACAATGCTGTTGATCTCATTTCGTGTATCATAAGAATTTCTAGACCCCCGGCAACTGGCCAGGTCCCGGAGGCGAAAGAAATTCCACAGTCCACTCCCTTCTTTTTCTTAGGTGCCGCCGTATTCACTGGCGGCAGGCTCACTAGCAGGCACGTAGTCCAAGCAAGGTCACGAGTCAGAGGCCTCATAGCGCCTCTGAAGCCTGAACAAGACTACTTCCACTTCAATCTTCCTAACCCACAGTATGCCCAGAACACTCTGGATCTGCTACTGTGTGTCCCATACTGATATTGCTCCTTGCCGTTACTGCTGCTATGTCTGCTTTTGCTCCTTCATCACCTGCAGTGCTGGCTCTCAGTTGGAGAATACTCACATTTTCTATGGTGAGTGCATTTTCTGGCAACATGTTCTCTCTCCTGTTCTATATCCTTCCACATATTGGGGTTAGAGAAGGGGTACTTGCATTCCTTTCAGTCAGAGTAGCTTCTGCTTGAATACCGAAGTAGAAGGCACAGCTATAGTTATCCAGAAATATAGTCATCATGTGCATTCTTGTTCAATACTGTAGTGTGAGATTTTACTACTTAATCACTCTGTGTCCAATATTATTAGAAAGGTTTACACTTGTCCGATGGCACTTACATAATATGTTGGCTGGCATGCTTGTAGGAACAACTAAAGTCCATCAGAACTACCTTGCCCTCTTTTCATCTAGTTAATTCATCTCAAAATATCTTTAGGTTTACCCAGGATCATTAAATTTTACTAGTGAAATGAGAGAAGCTTAAGATTGCTCATAAACAGGTCAGGGGAAAATATGAACATAGTAGCTATACTTTATGCTTCCTAATTGATCAATTACAGAAGCCAAGGTAAATTTAAGGTACACATTGTCTTAGCTCATTATGGATAAAAATACGTCTGTCAAGAACATAATCAGGGCTTCCCTGGTGGCGCAGTGGTTGAGAGTCCGCCTGCCAATGCAGGGGACGCGGGTTCGTGCCCCGGTCCGGGAGGATCCCGCGTGCCGCGGAGCGGCCGGACCCGTGAGCCATGGCCGCTGAGCCTGCGCGTCCGGAGCCTGTGCTCCGCAACGGGAGAGGCCACAGCAGTGAGACGCCCGCAAAAAAAAAAAAAAAAAAAAAAAAAAAAAAAAAACATAATCAGACTCACAGCCTTGCTTACTGGGTAGGAGGGAGAATGAGCCTTCATAAAAGTTAAGGCATTTTCTGTTCTCAGTTGGAAATTTTGAGCAGGAGAGGAATAGGCAAATGAATAAAACATGGTAATGGAATGTAATAAAGCAGAAATTGAAACATATCCACTAAGTAAGATCACAGATAGCATACAAATTTCACTGACCATTAAAATGACTCATCAGGCAAGATTTTGATATTTTTAATCCTTAAAGTGATTATGTGATGTGTTACAGTTTGGATTTTATTAAAAATGTTAAGAGTATATGAAAATGGATTAAAATTTCAACTTCCTAGATTTGACATTTATTTTTAGCATGTAACAGCTCAGCAGTTTTAATTATTATTGCCAGATAATTCTACTCTTTACACTGCTGTAGAAATAACTTTGCAAATTGTTCATCAGTTATATGCCAGATACTGGTGCAGGGACACTGTAGAAAATGACATCTGTGGAATAAATGCCTTCCCTTAGCTCCTCACCCTTCTCCCCTATATACAAATGTAGTGACTCTCAGCCAGAGTCGTGTAAACCTGTTATTAGGGAGCAGGAGAGGAGAGAGGAGGGCTGGAGGGTTTGCTAGGGCACTTTGGATTCCTAACATATTGAGTGTTGTCGCCAGGATTTTAAAAAATGTGTATAGGTACTGCAGTTAGGAATTAAATTAAAATGCATTTAAAAGTGTCACTGGATTCTTAAATGCTTACTTTCACATTATGTCTTTTATCAATAAACAGGTATTGTAAGTATAACTACCACTATAAAGAAAGGGAAAAGACAACCCAAACTCTGTGTGTGTGTGTGTGTGTGTGTGTGTGTGTGTGTTTAATCCCAATTGTTCCTGCAATGGAAGAGACAGTATTTTTCACTTACCAACAGTCCAGATAAATAAGATATAAAGGGAGGGAGGGAGGGAGGGAGAGAGGGAGAGAGAGAGAGGAAGGATGGAAGGAAGGAAGGAAGGAAGGGGTTAGAAGTTGTGGAAAGAGTTTTACACATAACTGTATTTTCTAATTTGGCCAAATTTTAAGTAATTCCAATGAGAAACAAGTTTCCTTGAAAAACAAAATGAGAAATGTTTTTCTCTGCACATTATTTAGGTGGAAATACATCCAGTATGGATCCAGGTTTTCTCTCCAGGCAAGAAGTGATTTGGAAAGAACTAAGCAATGTGGTGTTGGTAAACAGTGTTTTTTTCTCATAAAATGCCAGCCAAAAAGAGAATCTATGACAATTACCAAACTCCAAATTTAAGACTTTATTCGGATCTTTCTTTCTGTCAGCCAGTATAGGAAAAAAAGTTATTAAATGGGTGCTTTTAATGCAATTTACATTTGTTTGAGTATAGAGAAAAAGATGAAACTTTTAAAACAAACTGTTTTTTGCTAAATAAAAACCTTTGCAGGATAGCCTGAAAGGGTAGAATAAATGAAATGGGGGGAAAAAAGTGTTGTGAAATTGTCCCCAGTGGATTTCAAAAGTGAGTTTAGGGCAGCCTTGCTCCCCTCCTCAGCCACTCTGAATAGTCCAGTTTGCAGACTCAGGTTCCATGGAAGATTATGTTTGCAAAAATAAGGTGTAACCTAAATTATATGCAAATAAATCATTCCTCATTTTGTTTTTCAAAGAAATTTGTTTCCTATTGGGATCACTTTAAAATTCAGCATGCTTGAATACCATTGGTTTAGAATTTAAGAAGGTCTATGGCAGGTGGATGAGGGGATTCAGTAGAAATGATCTGAAGATTCTCTCCACTCTTCCCTTTAATATGATTAAAGGATGTCATTTACAGAATGGAAGGGTAAGGATGCAGATAGGAGAAAGTAGTACACTTCTAGGGTTTCTTAATTTAAAGGGAAATGGAGGAGAATACGTGTGGTTTATAATAAAACACCATTTGTCACATTACTTTGATTTTGCTTTATTCATGGAATTTTTTAAAAATTTCAAATAATATTAACAAGGTTGTGAAATCTTTATGTTCAACAAAGGGAAGCATGCCTTTTATAAAGGCAAGAAATATTGCTTTACTATAATTAAGGTTTTGCTTTTAGGGAAGTTTATTACCACTTGGGGTCTTTTATTCCTTCCTCACTGGAATTATTCATTCTAATGTTTCATATTAGTGACTATTTTAAGGTAGTCTCTTATTTAGGTAAATTGAATCTTCTACAACAGCAACTGGTAATTCCACAGATACTTCAGCAGTAGTTAATTTGGCTAGGCACTTAATCTGGACCAAAATTTTAAAGCTTTATGTTTGTACATTACTAACCCAGAAGAGAAAACTAAATAATCATTAACTAATTAATCAAACAATATCATTTTTAAAATAGTTTGATAGTCATAACTTTCAGAATGTGTTAATAAAATATTAGCCAACAGTAATATTTCTGTACCATTAAAAATGAATTTATGTATAATAAAACATCTTTCATTTTCCCAGGCTGCACTTTGTTTAAAATAATTGAATAGTGAAAAAAAAAACACCTGAAATACGTGCATATATCACAGTGTCTTCATTGATAAAGTACCTTAAAACTGGAATTGGCTATGAACTTAATAACTTGAATATAAACATATTTTCAGTATTAGATGCTTGCAAAATTTTCTATTTATTAACTTGCTCCATCTCTTCCTTGCTACTTTGTTAACCTGTGTCTAGATGGCAATGTCTTGAATCTTTGATGGAAATAGTCATTGTAAGACCATGTATTATGAAGATAGTTTTGAGGATTAAGAGTGTGTTTAGTCCTAATTATGAATGCTCATGAAGCATTTTGTCTAAATTGACCTGATAATGGTCAAATCAGTATTTTTTTGTTGCTTGTTTCATTGTAATAAGTATCTTTGAAAGACTTTGCAGCAGCAGACATAGCCCAAGGCAGCCTGGCAACCCACACTGATGGCAGTAGGGCTCTCTCACTGTCAGATGACCCCCCGAGGCTGGATTCTTTCTGGTTTCTCTCAACAGCTGAGCATCATGATTTTGTGTCTATGGAACAAATGTGGATTTTTTTAACTAAAGAATTTATAAAGTGGACTTCTGAACACAGTTATCATATTCTTTCAATTCTTTGCTGCTATGAACTGGCTTGGAGTTACACAAAATCTACCTTTAGGTGCTTTTATAGGTCCATGCTGTGAACTGCCATCTAGAAATGTAGCACTGTAACAATAGCACTTCATATCTACCATCATTCTTGCATCATTGAATCCTTATGTGTTGCACCTGCTAAGCGTTGTGAAACCTCCAAAGGCCTACTAATAGATTGCAGAGCATATCTGAATTTACAAATTTGCCAAATGTGGATGACAAGTAGATTCACTGAAGCAGGGGATGTGAGTACACTCACAAGTTGACATTTGGGAACTCTGGGGAGATAGGCTCCTTTGGCCAAGACATCAGGGGGAAAGAGAGCAGTAAGGAAAACCCACATTCTGCCTATGATAAGGGTGGCAGATAGTCAAAGTATATGTCAGCATCTTGCCAAAGCCTAAGAGATGCTATTTGTAACTGTGAGTGCAATTACATACAACCCTGTTTCCCCTCACCCACTTACCCAGTGCCATCAACACCAAGTCGTCCAGATACTGTGTTCCCTGTGCTGTTTAACTCATGGCCAAGATTAATTGGTAGTGAGTGGCCAAGAGACTCTGATCGTATGTGCGGTGTTGAGAACATTGAACATGTTAACTTTCATAAGGTTCATGTGAATTTAAATAAAAGTGAGAAAATAAGAGGTGTGATCAAAGAAGAAAAAACATGTTGTTGGATGAAATTTGGAAGCAGATGGTGAATCGATGAGGCAAATAGAGTAAGATAGAGCAATTGGTTACCAGAAAGTACATCTAGCTTTTTCTAATTAAAAAAAGATTTAACGACTTCATTGTACTCTTACCCTTCATAAAAGAGACTTTTACAATGTCAAATCTCACTGTTTATGTTATTAGGAAAAGTAGAGTTTTTGCAGTTCACCTAGGTAAGGAAAGAAAGTGGGAGTAGGCCAGTTGCTATAGGGATTCTGAACAAAGCTGTGAAATGAAATATGTAATACAGGGAGAGCACTTAAGAAGAAAGCAACATAAATATTTAATAGGAAGAAAAGATTCAGAATCTGAAAAATACAGGATACGTTGAAATGACTTTGCATCCTAAAGGTATGCTGAACAGCAGTGCTTCACATTACATTCACAAATACAGGTCTTTACTCTTCGTAAATAATACAGAACACTCTTATGCTATCCATTCCCCTGTGCCCTTCACTTAATCTGTTGCCTTCATCCTCTTCTCTATTACTTCACATCTAACTATTTCATCATCTTTCTGACTTCTTCCTGTTATCTGGTATATTAGTTTTCTGTTGCCGAATAACAAATGATTACAAGCTAAAACAATGCATGTTGATTTTGTCATATTTCTGTGGGTCAGGGGGTCTAGTAACTGGGCCCTCTGTTCAGGGACTCAGAATGATACAGTCGAGGTGTCAGTTGGGCTGTATTCACATCTGGAAGCTTGATTGGGGAAACATCTGCTTCCAGGCTAATTCAGATTGTTGTCAGAATTCATTTCCTTGTCGCTGTATGAGTGCCCAGCTGTTTTGCTGCCTGTCAGCTGGAGGCTGCCCTAGAGGACACATTTGGTTGCTAGAGGCCATGTTCTCCTAGAGGTAGCCCACAGTTTCCTGCCACGTAGATTTCTCAACATGGTCTCTGAATTTAGAAAGCCACTAGAAGAAACTCTAGCTGCAATCTGCTAAGAGTCTTATATAATGTGATGTGAACAGGAACTGAAATCCCATCGTGTTAGTCGTTTTCTATTGGTTAGAAGCAAGTCACAGATCTTGCCTACACTCAGTGGAGGGGAATATACAACAGTGTGGACAGCAGGGAGGGTGAAATCATGGGGCCACCCGAAAGCCCACGGGCCACACCTAAAGTCTATACTTTAGTCAGATACCTCTTAGAAGATCCATTTATCTCTTTAGCCATCCTGTATCCCCTTGTGTCCTTTGTCCCCTTTCACTCAAAGGACTGATCCCAAAGCACACTCTATAAAGGCTCAAAATAACCATCAGGAACATTCCATCTCCCCTTCCCCCAAAATAAAGAGTAATACATATTTCAAGATAGCATCAGCAAGGGAAAATATCAGAACGTTTCTCTCGGCAATATATCTCCTCTGTCTGGGAGCCATCTCCATTCTGCAGAGCTGTTAGCGAAGCCTCACATTTGGACAGTGAGAACAGAGGCAACCCTCGCACATGGGGTGGGGGAGAGGAGCAAAAAGGAAGTTAGTGAGATTCCAGATCTTTATCAAATGGGACTAATCTGTTCTTGTATCTGGAAGAGGAAGAGCAGATGGAGAGGAGCTGCTGCTTCTCTCTGCTTAGCATTTGTTAAAACGTAAGAGAAATTATATTTCTTCACAAGCTCAGTTCCTAGTGTTCAAGCATCTAAGAAAGAACTGGTAACTCCACATCTGGGGATTCAATTATCCTGAACCTCATGAAGTGAAAGTAAGCAATCTGAAGTTTACTCTGTAACCCTAAATCAATTTGTGAATAAAAGCCTTAATATTTGATTTAGTTTTATCTTAAAATCATCTTCCCACGACTTAAAAATACTCCCTCTCGGGCTTCCCTGGTGGCGCAGTGGTTGAGAGTCCGCCTGCCGATGCAGGGGACACGGGTTCGTTCCCCGGTCCGAGAGGATCCCACATGCCGCGGAGCAGCTGGGCCCGTGAGCCATGGCCGCTGAGCCTGCGCTTCCGGAGGCTGTGCTTCGCAACGCGAGAGGCCACAACAGTGAGAGGCCCGCGTACCGCAAAAAAATAACAAACAAAACCTCCCTCTCAAAGGACTCTCAACTTAAAAAGCTGACCACTTCTACAAGTAGTGATATTTGCTCTTGATCTAGGGTTAAGAAATGTCATCCTTGGTGGTCATAACATAGCTGCTATTGCTTTTTATTACATCTTTATGTTGGGTTTTGAATTGATGTCATTTTATTTTTAGGAAACTCAGCTTATATTGCACTTTAGGAACAAACATATTTCAAACTAAATATAAAGGAAAATCATTAAAAAATATATCTTGGTATAGCATTTTACTTTTTTTTTTTGTAATTAATTAATTTATTTTTGGCTGCATTTTGTCTTCGTTGTTGCGCACGGGCTTTCTCTAGTTGTGGCGAGCGGCAGCTACTCTTCGTTGCGGTGCACGGGCCTCTCATTGCCGTGGCTTCTCCTGTTGCAGAGCAAGGGCTCTAGGCGCGCAGCCTTCAGTAGTTGCGGCTCGCGGGCTCAGTAGCTGTGGCACATGGGCTTAGCCGCTCGGCAGCATGTGGGATCTTCCCGGACCAGGGCTTGAACCCGTGTTCCCTGCATTGGCAGACGGACTCCCAACCACTGCGCCACCTGGGAAATCCCGCATTTTACTTTTATAGAAATATTTTCATATCTCATTTGACCCAGAGAACAATTATATGAAGAGGTTAGTGACAGCTGATATGAATCCACTTTATAGGAAACAGTCTCAGAAAGGATACATGATTGCCCGGGGATACCCAGGCCAAAAATGACTGAGGTCCCAGTGAATCCGGGCTGCCAGCTCTACAGAGAAAGCTCTTCCATGTACTTCCTGGCTAGAACAGATGAGCTCTGTGCAAAATGGGACAGATACCAAATCTAGAGGAAAACATTAAAGAAGGGCTGTTTAAACTCTTGCTCTTGTGGGAGCACAGTTTTAATTGATCATTTTTTTTAATTTCAGAGGAAAATACATTTGAATTTAATAAACATAAAACTGACTGAATTTCATTTACCTTTTAAAGAGAAATTGCCTAAGTCAGGAAAATATGATTAGTTCTTTTATGTGTCAGTAGGTTTGGTAATTATGCATTATTTTATTGAGCAGTCTGATAAGCACATAAATCACTTGAAATGTCAACACAGAAATGTGTTGATTTTGGCTGCCTTAATGCTGCTGTTACTTTTCTCCTCAAATATGAGAAAGAACTTACAAAGATACCTTTATGATAAATTTTAGTGTAGATTTGAAATGGTAATATCTAAACGAGGAGAGTCATTTTCAGTGGGAAAAAGCAAGCTGCAGGCAAGTGTATCCTGTATAGTCAGAAGAAAATACCATATCTAAGAGAGGTCTGGTGATGTTCACTGTGTTCCAGGGTGGGGCCCCAGCCCCATTTCTATTTTGCTTTCTAGCAAAATAGATATTGGTTATATTATAACAAATGTTATTTGAGATTTTTCTTAATAAACTAAATATATGATACATAGTTAATTACTATATATATAATAATATAGTATTTCCAAAGAAATATGAAAAAGAACGGGTTACATTATTCTTTTCAGACTCTTTGTTAAATATGTAATTTTTCCTCCTCAGAGACTATAACAAAAATGTGGAGGTTTGGACACAAGTGATGAGTCTGCATATACTGGACATATATATGGCTAATGAGGCAAAGTTGCAGTGCCCATTTAAAAGATTAAGCTGTAAGAAGAAACACTTTTGAGATATAAGCTGCAGATACACAAAGGATCTGCACTTTTCAGAAATGGAAAATTGATTTTTAGCAGCTTCCTTTTTTCTAGCACACCTAAAAGGTGATGTAGGAAATGTCTCCCTAGATGAAAAATTGGCTATATACTTTGACAAATAGTAAACATTAAAAAGTCAGCATACTAATGTCACCAGAAATTAAAGATAGAATACTATTTGGTAGTCTGGCTAAGTCAGAAGATTTAAATTTACATCATACCATGTGAATACATGGTACTTTTAAAAAAAAGGCATATAATGCTACTGAATTGCACGCTGGACTCACAAATTATTATGTATTGGCAATAGACTTTTATGCTATTGAACACTGAAACAAGAAGAAACCAAGCCATTTGCAAATGGGGTGGTTTATATAAAAATGGATAGCTGGGGACTCCCCAGATTTAGAGATAAACCTAAGAAGATTGAAAACCAGAAACATACTGTTGAAGGGTGGGCTTAGGCATTTTACAAAGAACCTAAAATCTAGAGATATTAAAGGATTTGTTCAAGTAGAGTACATGATAAAAACCTAACTATGTTTCCCTTTAAAACAGCACATGTAAGTTAAAATCTGAATTCCTTAGGCCATAAATTTCTTCATTTACTACCTATGGCTAGTGACTAAGAAAAGCCTTTTACAAGTTGTTCGAACCTGTTCCAGCCTCATTCTCCAAAGATTCTTCTGCCATATATTCCAGCCACAAGAAAATTCTCCTCCTTCTCTAAACACAGAAAGCTCTTTAAAGATACTGTACATTTGCAAGCACACTTCTCCTGGTCTAGAATGTCCCTCACTCTTTTTTTCACTGTCCAACTCATACTAATCCTTCAACATTCAGTCTCACCTGGGCTCTGCTGGCTCTTTGTTCCTATGCCTCAAGGGGTCCATTCCCCTGCTGTAATCTACACCCTGCAGGCACTTTGTTCCTATGCCTCAAAGGTCTATACCACTGCTGTAACCTGTGCAGACTGGGGTCTGCTTCTCCCCTGACACCAGAGCTCCACAGGGAATTTTAGTCACCTGAGGGCTTAGCACATAGTAGGCACTCAGTAAGTATTGGATTAATGTTTGGATAAATAGAGTAGAAGAGGAAATGTAATAGGGTTATTATCGATTAACATTTAGCGTAGGGAGTCAGAGATTTTCAAATACAAAGGAAACTGGAAAATCCTCTACACCAGGGGTCCCCAACCCCTGGGCCATGGACCGGTGCCGGTCTGTGGTCTGTTAGGAATCGGGCCGCACAGCAGGAGGTGAGTGGTGGGCGAGCAAGTGAAGCTTCATCTGCGGCTCCCCATGGCTCCCCATCGCTCGCATTACTGCTTGAACCATCCCCCCTCCCCCACCCCCATCGTGGAAAAATTGTCTTCCATGAAACCAGTCTCTGGTGTCAAAAAGGTTGGGGACTGCTGCAAACTATGTGTCTCATTTTACAAGTGTGTTCAAGGTTAATTCACTTACTTCAGGTTACCAAGCTAGTATACAACAGATTCAAGGTTTAAATCCATGTCGTCTAGTTTTAATTTTATATCATAAACCATATGATGAAAAAACTTTGTTATATAAACTATGTCTTGGTTATTTGGAATTGTACCAGTTCATAAAAATATAAAAATATTTGCAAGTATTAGTGAGCACTTGATGAATGATCTTTTATGCAAATGATTGTTTTCTTTTTTTTTAATTATTGGAGTGGTTTGCTGATTATATCTTTGTTATTTTTTAGATCAAAAGAAGTGGTACTGAGCATTTTATAATATATGCATATATTTAAACCAGGGCACTTATGAGCCTCTCCATTTTTTTCAATAAGCATTAATAATATTTCCAGTTTTTATTTTCATGTTCTGCATTACAACCCTATACTTTTTAATATGAAGTTTTATGTTTCACTGTAAACCTTACTTGACCCTAAAAGTTTTTAAATGCATCAATTCTAACATCAGGGTGACCGAAAACAAGTCAAATCTTAGTACTTAAGATAATAATACAAAACTATACACACAGCTATGAAAAGCAGATTTCAAATTGCATGAATTAATTTACTGAATTTTAAAGTAATGAATTAAAAAAAAAATTTTACCTAGCACTAGACAGGTAAAGTACATAAAGCAATCGTCAAGAGAGTTCAAGCAAACGTAAAATCAAGGCCAGTTTACTCATTTCAAAAAGATAAGGTTTGTTTTTTTTTTCTCTTTTAACCAAAACTTGATTTCAGGAACAAGAATGAGCAAGACATTTTAGATCAGAGAGTGTATGGCCCTTATTTACTACTCTGGTATACAAAAATTATCCATTTCCCAAAGCTTTCTGGACACAGCACCAACATACAGATGTTACAATTAAATTCTATTAAATCCTGTCACTAAAAGCCCACACTTCATATTTATAACCAAGAGTAAAGAAAAAAAATGAGGATTCTTAAGGAATATTTTGTCCAATCAAAAGAATACCTTCCATTTTTACTAGTGGGTATGCCATACCAAGCCTTGGTAAACTATAGAAATCATTATGCCAGAACAGAAAACTAGTGCAGTTCCCTATATTGATTATGAGAGATTTTGATTATATTTATTTCTGATTATTTTTCTCTGGAGTAATCAGCATACCAGGGAATATAACATTCAGTTAGCATGAAAAAGAATCTACAGACACCAAGCAGAAAGAGCCTTCCTAACTCTCCTGCATTCTTCCTTTTACTTAGTCTGGGATGGAAGAAGAGAGAAGGAAGGAAATGTTTGAGGAGCAAATCAATGTAATTTAAAAATTGTAGAAACCATACTCATTCAGCGTGTGTGTGTGTGTGTGTGTGTGTGTGTGTGTGTGTACGCGCACATCTTTGCTTAGTACTATGATGTGTTACCCATGCGGGTAAGCCTCCGTTCATCATAATATCCAGTCTGTCATAGGCAGAAGCTGTCTGGTTGTGAATGGGATGCATTTATGCCAGGGAACAGGTGGAGGAACAGATGACATCTGGTGCAGCACTTTTCAGGACCCTCAGCTCTTCATTGATCTGGATGGAGTTCATCAGCGTAATGACCGCTCTGGCTCTTTACTTCTGTGTACTTCTACCCCCACAACTGAGGGCACCTCATGCATTCTTGCAGTATCATCCACCAGAATCCCACACTTTGGAGTTTATCTTGTTCCAAGACAATGGACGTATAAAATCCTGTCATATGAACTCTGGGTCATATGCAGCTGCTCCTTTCTGTCACCATATGCAGCTTTGGACAACAATCCTATTTGGTCTCCCAGTTGATCCCCTGCATGATATTCCATCCCTTCCCAAATTTAGCTTCATCAATATTCCCTGAGAACAGAATCCAGCCACTGAGGGGGCAGAGTTTTATGCCCATGTCTTTGCTCCATGATATAGAGTGTTTATGTGCTTGGAACTTTACCTGTTGTTTCCTGCCAGACATCTGCAAAACCCCTGACAGTCCCCATTTGATACCACTTCTTTCACTCTACTTATATAGTGCTTATTGCTGGACTTCTCTGAGATCTACAACTTTCTGCAGTAGCTCTCTTGTCTGTTGTCACTCTTGGGTGCCCAAAATTCCATCAGCCAAACTTAACATTTTGTCTCCCAAGACACTCTGGACCAACTGGCCTGACTTCATCTCTTTTCCTTGCCTCTGTGTCTGTCATTCCTCTGGTCCAGCCTCTTCGGCTCATGTGGATTTCAGATTTGCAGAGTCTACCTTTCCAGCCCTAGCAAGAGAATCCAACCCATACTGCTTCCCTTAGCCTCCTGATTCTGCAACTTACTTGGCAAAATGACATTGGACTTGATATTCTACTAGTTTCTTCTACTTGTCCCTAGATCCTTACCTACCTATTTCTGACCTAGACATGTTAACTCACTCTAATTCCTGAGGGCTGTCATTGGCTGTCATTTTGGCGCTCTTTACCTTGATTTAAGCTGATTAAATTGAGTGAACAGTGCAAAAAGGAGAGAGAGAGAGAGACTGGGTTTTCCATTCTCATTACCACTCTTTGACTCTAGGGACCTTTACTTCATTCTGCATTACTGACAAAGCATTAAAGTCATCCTCACTAATTGTTTCCTGCCATAGTTTATACTTCCCAGTGTTGCCAAGTTCACAGTGCCAAGGAGTAAAAACATGAAATTCTTAATACTACGCCTTAAAACTTCTCTCTCAGGAAAATCTTTTTCTTCACTCAAACATTTCTTTACATATTTACACATCATTTTTCCTTGCCGCTTTTCTATGAAGAAAAAATTGACCCTGCTATATTTTAAAAACAAACCCCAACCTATGTTCCTGATCCAATTTCTTTCCATCGTATCTGTCCACGTATCTAATAAGCATGTTCCTGGATACCTAACATATGCAGACCTTGCAATAAACTTGGAAGATGCGAAGAGGACTAAAACATGATTGGAGCACTTAAGGACCTCAAAATCTAGTGGAGGACAGACATTCATAAACAGATTATTATGAACACAGTGTGATACCTACTATGATGGAGGGATTGGCTAAAGAACATAGATTGAGAGTTGGAAAAAGGCTTAGAGTCCTTTACATTTGTGTTTCACACGAATATCAAATGTCGATGTATTAATTTTGATGTGTTAATTGACATACTAATTTTCTGTCCCATTCAGTAATGGGAAAAACAATAAAATTTGTTGAGCATCTAGTTCTGTACTAGGCATCATGCAGTATAGGAAAAGCTGGGTTGGGGTGGAGGGGTGGCCATACCTGTTATGAAGGCAATAAATATTTTTCAATTACCTCCATTAAATTTTGTTACTGTTATGCATGTTTTTAAAAAAAATCTAAGGTCGCTGTGTTACATTTTGTTTTCCATAAAACATAATAAGAAGATGATAAAATTTATGGAATATAATTATATTTACTTTCCTTACCTATCTATCTGTCATTATGAAACACCTAGATTTTTAATATAATTTATGAAAATTTCAGATTTCATTGTTATTTCATGTTTACATGATTTTGCTATAGCTGTCTTGTGCCAAAGGTAGCAAAAATGCAGAAACATGAAAACTAATTATACAATAAATTCAGCTAACAGAAAAAAATCTTTCTTTAAAATAAATAGCTCAATGTTAGTGGTATGGCTGCAGTAACAAACAGAAGTTATGTGAAATGCCAAAAAATAAAATAAAGAACTTTGATTTTTAAACGCTTAAATACATTAGCTTTTGTTAGGCCTAGAGTTGTTGGGCAAGCAGAATTTCTTTAAAAACATTCAGAAGTTGCTTAATTATGTTACTTTTCATTTGAAGATTGAATGTGTTTTGAGGGCATATTGCACAACTGAATACATAGTGTCAATAATACTGGAGAAAATCTACCCAGTCCTCACCTCCACATACTTCTTAAGAAGTGAAAACAAATACGAGGACAATATAATACCCAGATTTAACAAAAGTTAACATCATGCCATATTTACTTCATATATATATTACATGTTTATACATATACCTATTTATAGTGAAAGGTACATTACCAAAATATTTACTCAAAGAAAACTGGGAACCTGTATGGTCAAGAAAAATCACACACAAAAAAGAGAGAGAGGAAGAAAGTAAAAGAATCCCTCAATAGACTTACCATTGTTAAAGACATTGAGTCAGACTTTACAGCTTTCAAAAAACATATACCCTCTGTGTTTCATGAAATATTCCACAAAAAAAAGAGAGACAAAGGCTTCCCAAATTCTTTTATGACATCATGGTTTCCTGTTACTAAAACTGAGTGAAAGTACAAGAAAGAAAATGATTTAGAATCTCACCTGTAAAATGGAAGAGTCTTAAATAGAACATTACTAAATGGAATCCATCAAGGTTTAAATATGTTTACTAATAAAGAAGAATTCATCCCAGGAATGTATAAAATGATCAAACTTAAAAAAAGAAAACACTCAAAAAAATCTACTAATGTTATCCCCAAGATAGAAAATTAAATGTGAAGAATGTATATATCTTGCTGGTAGGAATGTAAATTGATTAAATCATTTTGGAAATTGTTCAGCTTATTTATAAAATTGCACATTCATGTACTCTACAACCAAAAAATTCTACTTATAGGTACATGATCACAAAATTTCTGAGTACTGTGTATGTATACCAGGAGACAAGTACAAGAAGGTTCATAGCATTGATTTTTTTCTAATTTTTAATTTTTATACAACTTTTTTTTTTTAAAGAAAGATATTCACCATGTATTTCTTCTTTAGATCTTTTTTTTTTTTTTTTTTTTTTTTTTGGCTGTGTTGGGTCTTCGTTTCTGTGCGAGGGCTTTCTCTAGTTGCGGCAAGCATGGGCCACACTTCATCGTGGTGCACGGGCCTCTCACTATCGTGGCCTCTCTGCTGTGGAGCACAGGCTCCAGACGCGCAGGCTCAGTACTTGTGGCTCACGGGCCTAGTTGCTCTGCGGCATGTGGGATCTTCCCAGACCAGGGCTCGAACCCATGTCCCCTGCATTGGCAGGCAGATTCTCAACCACTGCGCTACCAGGGAAGCCCTTATACAACTTTTAACAGTTATACTTCATTTACACTTATTACAAAATATAGGCTATATTGCCCATGTTGTACAATACATCCTTCTAGCCTATTTTACACCCAATAGATTGTACCTGCCACTCCCCCACCCCTGTA
This sequence comes from Physeter macrocephalus, assembly GCF_002837175.3. Lineage (NCBI taxonomy): Eukaryota > Metazoa > Chordata > Mammalia > Artiodactyla > Physeteridae > Physeter > Physeter macrocephalus. Next base: position 84,343,668 of record NC_041221.1, on the reverse strand, counting down.
TTTCCCCTCCCCTCTCTCTCCCCACTGGTAACCACTAGTCTGTTCTCTGTATCTGTGAGTCTCATAACATTGATTTTAAAAGATAAAACTGGAAATAATCAAATACTCATATCAGTAGAATAGGTAAATATATTGTATTATATGTGCACATGGAATATTACACAGTTGTTAAAATAAATATGCTTTATAAACATATAGATAAATCTTAGTAATATAATATTGAATGAAAACGGCAAGTCCCAAAAGATTACTATATGTCATCTTTTATGAATTTTATAAACACTGAAAACTAAATATTTAGAGGTCCATTCATATCTATTAAAACTGTGCTTGAAAAAGCAAGGAAATAATGGGAAATGTAAGATTGAATAACCTTGGTTCAGAGAAGCAGAAAGACAGTGGAAGACACACACATAGGTATTGGCAGTGTTATAGTTCTTGGGCTGCTTGGGTTTGTAGCTGCTCATTATGTATTAATTAAAGGAGAAATCTGTATAATCATCTCAATATGAATAGACATATAATTTAATAATATTCAACACCTGTTCATAATTTTTAAATTCAGAAACAAACAATAGAAGGGAAAGTCCTTAATCTAATAAAATATATCTTTAAAAAACAATATCAAAAAGCATTCTCAGTGCAGAAATGTTAGACACATTCTTTTAATGTCTGGATTTTTATTGTTGGGTTACTTTTTTTTTTTTTTAAATTTTTAAAATTTTATTATGGTAAGAGCACTTAACATGAGATCTAGCCTTTTAAATTTTGAAGCAATTTTTAAATCAGCCATAGTGTTTTGTTTTGTTTTGTTTAACATCTTTTTTGGAGTATAACTGCTTTACAACGGTGCGTTAGTTTCTGCTGTATAACAGTGACTCCATCTTGCAAATACATAATGTTGTTGTGACCTGAAAGTTTTCAAGAGAATATGTTATTTCAGAATGCTTCTTCACAATTTAACTGTCAGTCTCCCCAACAATAGTGATGTGTGTTGCTCCTAAAGCATACTGTCTACCTGATCGTTTTTGTCACTTGCTGTAACTTGTTAAAGAAAGTGTTTCTCTACAAAGGGGTTGGAGACAATGCATTATAAGGCCACACTTTTTCAGAATACAGGGTATTAAAAAGCATATCTGGTATTTTTGCCATTAGTTTTTTTGTCCTAAACTTCTTTGCTATAAGCATTTTTGCCACACTTTCACAGCATAAATAATTAGCCGTGAGACAATTTGCCATGAAAGATAAACTAACTGGTTGACAGTTTTTGGTTTGACAGTTTGGTTTCAACTGGTCGAAATGCGTTAGTGTTTCTTCCAGGCAGCGACATTGTGGATGGGTTTATCAAGCTGACAGATGAGGATGATTTGCCCCTGGAGTTGGTTCCTTATTTTGAAACACTTTGCACTGGAGTAGGAGGAGGCCTAGGCCAAGGGCCTGGAAGGTACAGAGTTGACTGACCACATTTCCCACAGGACTTTGGAACATCTATCAATGGACATATAACAGTATGTCAAGAACCAACAACAGTATAGAGGCTTTCACAGTAGGATACAAAGGTCAGATACAAATATGCATCCTAGTATTTGGAAACAGATACCCCTCTTAATGAAGGAAGAAGTTTTAGCAAAAAAGAAACAAGTGTGATGCCCAAAAAAGAGACAAATCAACAAGCAAGAAAAAAAAAAGATAATTATGAATGAAAAACTTGGAAGATAAGTGCGTAGGGTACAACCCACAAAAAAAATCTGTTACTTGCACAGTATTACTATGAAACTACACACATTTTAAATGTGTTCAGGGCTTCCCTGGTGGCGCAGTGGTTGAGAATCCGCCTGCCGATGCAGGGGACACGGGTTCGTGCCCCGGTCCGGGAAGATCCCACATGCTGCGGAGCGGCTGGGCCCGTGAGCCATGGCCGCTGAGCCTGCGCGTCCGGAGCCCCCGTACAGCGCAAAAAAAAAAAAAAAAAAAAAGGATATAAATGTGTTCAAATATTTTCTATTTCATAATAAAGTCTTTTTAATTTTGTTACTCATTTTTATGCATAGTGTTTATGTCCTTTTTATTTTATTTTTTATGTCTTTTTTAATGTCCCTCTTTTTAGTTATTTTTATCGTTTATGGCAAAATTGCCTTACAGCCAATTAGTTATGTGGCAGAAATGTCTGCAGCAAAGATGTCTACAGCAAAGATACTTATGGCAAAAGTACCTAGATCCATTTAAAAGGTAGTAAATTATATTTGTGGGCTCTGTCCTAAGTGTCCCCTAAAAGGAGACTTGGAAAAGTCATTTGTGTTGGGCGAGTAGTGATTCTGTTTACCATATAGATGTGTCAAAGCTTATTTTCTGATTTATAAACTAACAGGTATTTCAGCATTTTTTGAAATGTACCAGATTTTTCCGTGATGGGAAAAACATGTCAAAATAACCTGTTTAGGTATGACAAGCCACAAGATAAGAGACAAACCTTGTGAGCTGTTTGGGGATGAACCTTTTTTTAATTTTTGTTTTTGTTTTTATACTTCCCTGCTGACTGGTTCCACTGTAAATAACTTTCTAAAATTATACATTTAGTGTTATTCTATCTAATAATTTCTACATGATACCTCTTTTCTTTAAATCAGTGTTTGAATTTCATTAAAATATCTTTGGATTTCAGGATCCTTAAGCACTTACATCAAATAAAAGGGAGTTATATCTCAGTTTTCTGTTTCTTTCACTTCTTTTTTTTTTTTTTTTTTTCAAATTATGCTTAAAATGTCAGAAGCTTTGCACCTGAAATCTCAGATGGGATATCAAAGATAGTTATTGCAAAGATGTTCAACCACTGGGGGATGTCTCATGAAATTCTTCACTTAAATCTACAACTGGGCCTTCAGTGAAGTGAGGTATAACTTGGAGAGTTTTAAAAATCTTGAATACATATGCAAAAAAAATAAGTTTAATAAAATGAGTTTGTTTCAAGTGATTTATTAATTCCATACCTAATTTAACGCTGTGGTTTATAAGCTATTTTACAGTAACAGAAAATATAGTGCATGAATAGTTTTAGAGTTACAGAATGTGATTTTAAAAATATGAGATTGTTTGGAGCTGACTGCACAAAGAAATGAACCCTTGTTCTGAGACAGGAATATATACGAGTCCCTTAAATAAAGTGCCACTTCTAGAAAGAAGGAGAGCGTGAGCATCTTGTTCACATGCAATCAAGAAGAACATATTTTTTGTGTGATGAATTGGGAGATTGGGATTGACATATATACACTAATATGTAGAAAATGGATAACTAATAAGAACCTGCTGTATAAAAATATAAATAAAATAAAATTTAAAAATTCAAAAAAAAAACATATTTTTTGAAAGTTGTATACCCTATACTTGAGCCATATCGTTATAACTGTTAGGCATATACCTATTGGGGCCTTCATTAAAGAAACATCCAGGCCATATTGTACTGTGGGGCTTAATTAAAATATGTTCATCAGATACTATTCAGATTTTATCAGCATTCAGCACCCAGTTTTATATTTTTCCACTTAATAAGCTCAAAAGACCTTGGATTCGGTGTTAAGGAGAATAAATAGGAAATTAATATTGGGACCTAAAGGAAAATCTTGATGAGATTGGGATTTCAAGTGTACAACAGCTATTCCTTATTTCCACTTGGGAGCAAAACAAATGGAAATTAATGTCAATAATGGTGAAGAATATAGATAAGACATTTTACCATAAATAAATATAAAGAAATAAAACATGTTGGCTTTATGCATATTCAATGAGGGACTCTAACTGTGGCTTCTAATGAGGCTCTCTAAGATGACAGTTATAATTTGTGGTGACTGGAGTTTTGATGAGCTAGATAGCCCTGCCTGCCATTTCCACCAGAGTCGGGCTTGTCCTTCTTATACAAATAAAATGCTGACAGTGTTACTGACTAGGTATTTAAATGAAAATAATTTGTATCCTTGTTATCCATACTATATGTACACTCTGGACAAAAGATTTTTTTAATAAGTAGCCCTTTAAGGCAGTCCACTTTCTGTGTCAATGGCTCTTAACCCTGTAATCTGCAGTCAGTTTTCTTCCTGCTGAGCCATCTCCCACCCTTTCCTTTCCAATCACTTCAGAGCAGTGTGCTAACGGGCTGTTTTTCAGCTGTTGACATTGATGGTCCATTTTCCCAAACCATCCTGATTCCTGAGAGGCCATGCCCCTTTCTACTTTCTTTTGGAAGGACAAGGGGAGAAAAATTACATCTAGGTTTCTTTACATTGTTGTTTTAGCCTAAAAATCAATCACGATAAAACGTGCACAGGTCCAGTTAAGACTGAAAAATCTAGACTTAAGGCTCGCATGATCTGATGAAACAAAATGATGTACAGGACTCTACAGATGATTTAAAAATTGTGGGAATTGCAAAGCTTTATATCAACATAAAATGCGCAGCTCCTTCAAGCAAGCATGGTACATAAAAATATGTTGTGCGTTCTTGTCGACTTTCCTACCTTTCATGGGCCTCTAAATATTTAAGATATGCAATGTGATTTGCCGTTGCAGTATACTGTATGCTGTGGATGTTTTCTTTTGAGAGTTCTCATGATTTTCATTTATTTGTCACAGAACAAGATTTATGTAAATATGCATATTGACACATATTTGTGTATAGATGTTTTGTGCTTGTAAATGTCAGTCTATAAGCTATATAACGGTTATACAAAACACAAATGCCTTTGATAAACTTATTATTCAGTGAAGTAGTTGTCAACAGCTCTTTCAAGTCAACAACCAATCAAATTCTGGCTACTGAAGTGCATGCCAGTTCAATGAATCTTCAGCTTTACAAAGAGATGCTGACACAGTTTCTACGTAGGCTCTCCTCTCACTGTGCTTTCAAAACCACTAAATAAAAAACTATTTCAATTCCTACTTAAAAGTTATGTTATTAATTTCTAAATTACATGCATAAATTTACCAGTAATTTTCTTTGTTTTCTACTTCATTTGGGCTTTGGCACTGCTATAATTAAAGTATCTAAATAACATTTATTGGATATTATCATGCTGTTTGATCAAAGACTTGTATTAAGTCTCCATTAACCTATTAATAATTACTCTATCAATTACAGACTAATTCAATTAGTCACCACCCTGAATTATTGTTTGTGGAATAAATCAAAGTTCCCAGCCTAATCAAAATCAGGCTTGAAAGGTAAATAAAGAAGATATGTTAGTTCTACTTTCTCAGGGTGATCTTATTTTTGATGAACTCAGCAGAAAATCACTTTCAGTAGCCTAATGAGAAAAGTATGATTCTTTTCCCTAAAAATTTTCTAAGTTTCATATTTTTCTTCACATATGTTTTAGTGTTTCTGATATAGGTTTTGGAGAAATTGGGTAATAGCTTACCTGTTAATTTGATGTCAATTTTAGTTACTTGTAACTATAATTGTTTGCGAATATTTTTTCAAAACAAAATTTGTATAGAATATTACAAAAATCTGCTCATTAAAAAAGCAGAAAATCAAGTTATTTTAATTTCTCTTTATATATCATGATTTAAGTAAATTAATATAAGGGCATTAGATTCAATCCTTATAATAGTATTTTATTAACTCTAAATGTTTATAATTTTGGTTGTTTTTATATTTTTTAAATTTAAGTATAGTTGATTTACAATGTTTCAGGTGTACAGCAAGTTGATTCAGTTTTATATATATATACATATTTACATATATATGTATATATGCTTTTTCAGATTCTTTTCCATTATGTTATTACAAGATATTGAATATAATTCCCTGTGCTATACAGTGGGTCCTTGTTGTTTATCTATTTTATATACAGTAGTGTGTGTATGTAATTCCCAAATTCCCAATTTATCCCACGCCCTTCCCTTTTCCCTTTGGTAACCATAAGTTTGTTTTCTGTCTGTGAGTCTGTTTCTGTTTTGTAAATAGGTTCATTTGTATCATTTTTTTTAGATTCCATGTATAAGTGATATCATATGACATTTGTCTCTGTCTAACTTCACTTAGTATGATAATCTCTAGGTCCATCCATGTTGCTGCAAATGGCATTATTTCATTCTTTTTTATGGCTGAAAAACATTCCATTCTATATATACACCACATCTTCTTTATCCATTCATCTGTCAATGGACATTTAGGTTGCTTCCAAGTCTTGGCTATTGTAAATAGTGCCACTATGAACATTGGGGTGCATGTATCTTTTCAAATTAGAGTTTTTGTCTTTTTCAGATGTATGCCCAGGAGTGGGATTGCTGGATCATATGGTAACTCTATCTTTAGTTTTTTAAGGAACTTCCATACTGTTCACCACCAACTTACACTCCCACCAATGGTGTGGGAGTGTTCCTTTTTCTCCATACCCTCTCTAGCATTTATTATTTGTAGACTTCTTGATGATGGCCATTCTGACTGTTATGAGGTGGTACTTCATTGTAGTTTTGATTCACATTTCTCTAACAATTAGCGATGTTGAGCATCTTTTCATGTGCCTGTTGGCCATCTGTGTGTCTTCTTTGGAAAAATGTCTGTTTAGTTGTTCTGCCCATTTGTTGATTGGGTTGTTTGGTTTTTGATATTGAGCTGTATGAGCTGTTTGTATATTTTCGAAATTAATCCCTTGTTGGGTGCATCGTTTGCAAGTATTTTTCTCCCATTCCGTAGGTTGTTTTTTTGTTTTATTTGTGGTTTCTTTTTCTGTGTAAAAGCTTTCAAGTTTAATTAGGTCCCATTTGCTTATTTTTGCTTTAATTTCCTTTACTCTAGGAGAGGGATCCAAAAAACTGTTGCTGTGATTTATGTCAAAGACTGTTCTGCCTATGTTTTCCTCTAGGAGTTTAATAGTATCCGGTCTCACATGTAGGTCTTTAGTCCGTTTTGAGTTGATTTTTGCATGGAGTTTTAGAGAATGTTCTAATTTCATTCTTTTACATGTAGCTGTCCAGTTTTCCCAGCACCGCTGATTGAAAAGACTGTCCTTTCTCCATTGTATATTCTTGCCTCCTTTGTCATAGATTAATTGACCATAAGTGCATGGGTTTATTTCTGGGCTCTCTATCCTGTTCCATTGGTCTATGTGTCTGGTTTTGTGCCAGTACCATACTGTTTTGATCACTGTAGCTTTGTAGTATAGTCTGAAATCAGGGTGCATAATTCCTCCACCTCTGTTCTTCCTTCTCAAGATTGTTTTGGCTATTCGGAGTCATTTGTGTTTCCATACAAATTTTAAAATTATTTGTTCTAGTTCTGTGAAAAATGCAATTGGTAATTTGATAGAGATTACATTAAATTTGTAGATTGCCTTGGATACTACGGTCATTTTGGCAATATTGATTCTTCCAATCCAAGAACATGGTATAGTTTTAAACCTGTTTGTGTTTTTATCTTCAATTTCTTTGTTTTTTATCTTCAATTTCTTTGTTTTTATCTTTTAAATTTCTTTGAGAGTTAGTGAGAAAATCATCATAGTTGGACTTTCATTTAGAACCATTTTTACATAGAGAGTTTTAGTGAAGCCTGAATGAATTTTCTCAAACATTTTTGTGAGAACTAAATTTGGAAGGTTCCTCTAGAGCTGCAAAAGCAGACCTGATTTTAAATGTTCCTATGTTGAGCTTATCAGGAAATCACTTACATTATTTTATTACATTCAACTTCTCAATTGTGACTGCTGCAGCCTTTGATTCCCTTACCATCATCCATACAGTATGCATACAAATATAAGCCAGTCGGTGACTTTCCAGGCTCTGGGCAGAGTTTCCTGTAACTACAGTGTGAGGATTCCAACATCTGAATCAGAACAGGGGTGGCCAAGACCCAGAGGCTGCCCTGTGGACCGAGGGACCTGAGGTCACTTTACTACAGCCAGAGACTGCAAGCTGTGGTCAGCACTCTACTTCCCAATGTCCCATCACACCCATTTACCCCATAATGCAAAAGTGGAAAAGTGGAATAGAGTACATGTTGGCTACATGTTAACTCACTGAATCCTAAAATATGAAGCCATTCATTCATTATATACTTATTGAAATAACTTGTGTATGCCAGGTGCACAGTGAACAACAGGGACAAAGTTGCCTGCCACTGTGATTTTACTTGTGATAGGAGAATGCTTTGGATTTTGTATTATCAAGAAAATAGGTTATCCTTCCTGTATGTAGAGGATAAACAGCAAGAGTAGGAGAGGTTCATCCTTCAGACCAGCTAAGCTATACTGCCTAAATGTCTGCTGGGCCTTGTTAATAAGACCTTTGGCAGTGTTTATATGTGAAGGTCAGTAAGAATTCATAAAACAGCCTGATAGATGGTGAGAGACAATGGGGAATGCTTATGACCAGTGTGCTGCCAAACACCAGGACTATTCTCTCTCTGTTCAAGTAAGGGAAAATAATACAAGATTATATCAGGCTTATTTTTTAATATGCAGAACAAGAAAAGGATAGAAATTACTCAAAAGCTATGAAGAAAACTATAAAAGTAGAAAAATTTTTACAGAAACAAATGATTAATAGAATATATATAAAGATTTTTTTCCTTGAGTAATAGAATGTGACAAAAGTTGAGATAATGAGGGAGGGATCTTAAATTGTGTATTTCAAGGAAATTTAAAAAGTTAGCAGTGGAAATTCCATTATCAAAAATAAAATGCAGGGCTTCCCTGGTGGTGCAGTGGTTAAGAATCCGCCTGCCAATGCAGGGGACATGGGTTCAAGCCCTGGTCCAGGAAGATCCCACATGTTGTGGAGCAACTAAGCCCATGCACCACAACTACTGAGCCTGCACTCTAGAGCCTGCGAGCCACAACTACTGAGCCCGTGCACCTAGAGCCCAAGCTCAGCAGCAAGAGAAGCCACAGCAATGAGAAGCCAATGCACTGCAACGAAGAGTAGCCCCTGCTCACTGCAACTAGAGGAAGCCACATGCAGCAACGAAGACCCAATGCAGCCGAAAATAAATAAATTTATTTTTTTTAATCCATAATATTGAGGATAAAGTGGAGAAACTCTGAAAATACAAAGGAGAATGATATTTTTAAATGATGAGTGAGAAAATATTATAAATAGGAAAAATTAGAAGTAAAGAGCTAGTCTTTGGATAATTGACCTTCTAGTGGGAGACACTAAAGGAAGCAGAAGCAACAATTTATAATATAAGACCAGAAAACCTTTTGAGCACACTTCCCTGCCCCAGGAACAAGTCTACAGCTTGAATGAATCCACTTTATTCTATACAAAAGCAATAAAAGAGACTCTCACCAAGGTATATTCTGGTATATGATGATGATGACAATGATAATTTATAGTACTGATTTCAAGAATAAAGAGCAGACCTTATAACTATCACCCAGATAGTGGGGGAAAAAACAAAAATTTTAAAAATGGATTATTCAAGAAAAAGTGTTGAGAAAATTACATCTTTATAAAAAATAAAGTATGAACCTTATGTCACATCATATGTACACAGAAAGCCAAGATGATTTAGATGTTAAAAGGAAAGAAGAGGGCTTCCCTGGTGGCGCAGTGGTTGAGAGTCCGCCTGCCGATGCAGGGGACACGGGTTTGTGCCCCGGTCCGGGAGCTGGGCCCGTGAGCCATGGCTGCTGAGCCTGCGCGTCCGGAGCCTGTGCTCCGCAACGGGAGAGGCCACAACAGTGAGAGGCCCGCGTACGCAAAAAAAAAAAAAAAAAAGAAAAAAAAAAGAAAGAAGAAAGGAAGGGAGGAGGGAAGGAAGGGAGGGAGGTAAAGAAGAAAACTTAGAAAGAAAACCCAGAGGAAATTATAAGGGAACATGTAAATCATTTTTATCATTTTTCACCAATCTAATTAAATAGAAGGTCTTTTTAGGCATACGAAAATATGTAATTGCAAATGGAGTGATTGATAGACTTGAGTACAGGAAAATTAAAAACTTCTGTCAAAAAAATTAAATGACATAGCAAATTAGGAAAAAAATGCAATAAATATAACAGAAGCCAATACTGATGCTATATAATTCTTTAAAAGCAACAAGAAAATCTCTAATCCCAGAAGTAATAAAGGATACTAAAGAGAAATTAATAATAATATACATTATTAATGAGACTGAACAATTATGAGAATGTAAATGAAATGCCACTTTTCACCATTTATATATATTAAATATAAAAATGCCATTTTTCAAATTGTAAAAAATATAGAATTATATAAAACATAGGACTAGTGAGTATGTAGAGAAAAAGTTATCATATACCACAGTTGGAAGTGTATAATTTTTCCAGAAACAAATGAAACAATGTATATACCACATTTCAAATGACAGGTCCTTCATCACGATAAGGAAACAGTTGCGCCAATGAGCAAAGATAAATACACACAGGAGTTCATTTTAGGTTTTTACCAATGAAGAAGAGTTAGAAACAAAAATTGTTAAAATATTAGTAGTGGACTGGTTAAATAATTTTCATATTAATTTCTGTATCTGTGAGACTGTTACACAGCCATTACAAAGTATTATTATTATTTAGATATAAAAATATACACATGCAAATTACAAAACCACATTCATACTGTGAGCTTATTTTCATGAAGATAGTTATATGGGAATAGGAAATGTCTGCAAATATGAATATTAAGAGGTCTACAAGAATTAACTCTAGATAATAGAGTTTTGGTTATTTTATCTGGATTCCTTATATCTCTTCATGCCATCTGAAATAATCACAACTGTTTATTACTTTTCTGTTTAGGCAATAAACCTGTTTTCCATATTCTCTGACCAAATTCTATGAAATTATCCTATGTATTGGGTTAGCCAAAAAGTTCATTTGGATTTTTCCATAAGATGTTATGGAAAAACCCAAATGAACTTTTTGGCCAACCCAATAAATGAGATTATGTGGCCAAATGAAAGGACTTGGATTTTATGAAAGTTTTAATTTTAATAGAAAATTTAAGGATACAGGGAGGAGCAAATGTTTTACAGTAAATAAATTATTGTGATAAACTCTTGAAATGACTTGTTAGGATAGAAAAAAGTCTTAAAAATAGTTTATTGACATAGAGAATTACTAGTGAAATATTAAGAAAAAAAGAATAAATTGACCTGCAAATGTGGACTAAAGTGCAACCAACACCTGGTAACCAATAATATTGTTCAAATGCCAAATACAACAAATTTGTCTAAAATATCCACATTTAAGGGGTATGAAAATCATTGATTGTATCTGATGGTAAGACAGAGCTGTTTTTTAATACTCTCTGTATTTCTCAATTTTTATTCTTAGCATGTATTTTATATTGAGGGAGATTATTAAAATAACAATATTAAATATAAAATATTCATAATTATGCTGCCTCCCACCCTTAGTTAAGATAAGCAGTTGAACTACCTGTATGACTCTAAACAAACTCTTTTAAAAAGTTCATAGTCATGAGCTGACAGCAATCATGGGGTGCAGTTCAGGTTGACATATGCAGTTGTTTATGTTATAATTGTAGATAATTGTTAAATATGGAATTATCTCAATTTTGCATCCAGGGCAGATGATTCCTGGATATTTGGAATGTCTACAATATGTCTGATATGCTGCAAAACACGCTTCTGAGCATAAAAAGTTTGTTCATGGCATCAAACATGTATCATGCTTGGTTTTACATGTAAAAGGCACACTAGAAAACATCAATAAAACAGAACATTCCCTCTCTCTTTGAAAGGTTATTTTATAGTATATATTTTTTGTATTAGTGTTCATAATTTTAAAATGCAATATGGGAAAAGCAACTGCTTTACTAAATGTTTTTAAATATTATTGGAAACTAAAACTTTTTTTAGTAAGAGGAGGAATGCAATCATGGGTGCTGGAATGAGTGTATTATGAGGCCTCGATAGTATTTTAAGGATTCTAAATCCATAACCTTAGAGCTACTAAATTGTATGAGATACAGGGACTGGATAATATTTCATCATAAGTTGATCACATTGACTAGTTAGCCTGCAAATATGGAGTAAAAGTGTGACCAGTATCTGATAACCAAAAATGTTGTCCAAATGTTAAGTATAGTTAATTACAGGCGTACCTTGGAGATATTGTGGGATCAATTCCAGACCTGTGCAATAAAGCAAGTCACGTGAATTTTTCTGTTTTCCAGTGCATATAAAAGTTATGTTTATATACTGTCGTCTATTAAGCGTGTGATGGCATTATGTCTAAAAATATAACATGACATACCTTAGTTAAAAAATATTGCTAAAAAATACTCATCTTCTGAGACTTTAGGGAGTCATAATGGTAACATCAAAGATCACTGATCACAGATCACCATAACAAATATAACAATGAAAAGTTTGAAATATTGAAAGTACCAAAATGTGACACAGAAACACAAAGTGAGCAAATGCTGTTGGAGAAATGGTGCGATAGACTTGCTCAACACAGGGTTACCACAAACCTTCAGTATGTAAGAAAAGCAATATTTGCGAAGTGCAATAAAACAAAGTATGCCTTTATGTGCTTTAAATGTAGCTACGATTATATAGAATTGTTTCATGTAATGTTAAGGTAAAAACTTCTATATTGAAACCAAAAAGTCTAAATATTTTGCCTATAATTTAATTATTAAATATAGATAATTATATTAGCTTCAAAGTTATTTCTGCTTAATGAGTTAATTTTACAAAGCTCGTTGAAGTTATAAAATACATAATCCAAAATAACTGATATAACATAAAAGCAAAAACTAGAGCATTGTAGATGAGGCAGAGCACCATATTTCTGTGATAAATCTCTTTGGTCTTTTTGTTCACTTTTTTAAAACACCTATTTATATCACTTTTCATTTTCTTCACCACTTTAAGAACATCTCCATGAAAATCAGCAGACTTTCCTTGGTCTGCCTTGTCTCCTCCCAGGGAGCCATCTGTCAGGGTGTTATGCAGATAATCTGAAATGTAGTTCATCTTGACCTTTTTCAAACAAATCCTCTTAGTTTTTCTACACTGTTTTTCTAAGCTAGACACTCTAAAAATATGTATGCTTTGCTAAAACATTGTAGGATGTTTTAAAACAAAAAAAGGTATAGCCCTACATAACACTCATGCAATACTTTTTTCGTTACTTATATATCATTTAAGCCTCTTTCTATATAGATCCTTCTTTTTTCACTCTTATAATTAAAGGAAAACAAATCACCCACTATAATTTGGAGTCTAATTTTCTCTTAATATTTTTTAATTTAATTTTTATTTTATATTGTAGTATAGTTGATTTACGATGTTGTGTTAGTTTCAGATGTACCACAAAGTGATTCAGTTATAAATATACATATATCCATTCTTTCCCAGATTCGTTGCCTATATAGGTTTTTACAGAATATTGAGTAGAGTTCCCTGTGCTATGCAGTAGGTCCTTGCTGATTATCTATTTTATATATAGTCGTGTGTATATGTTAATGCCAAACTCCTAATTTATCCCTCCCCCCACCTTTCCACTTTGATAACCATAAGTTTGTTTTTGAAGTCTGTGAGTCTGTTTCTGTTTTGTAAATAAGTTCCTTTGTATCATTTCTTTTGGATTTCACATATAAGTGATATCATAAGATATTTGTCTTTGTCTGATTTACTTCATTTAGTATGATAATCTCCAGGTCCATCCTTGTTGCTGCAAATGGCATTATTTCATTCTTTTTTATGGCTGAGTAATATTCCATTGTATATATGTACCACATCTTTATTCATTCCTCTATCAGTGGACATTTATGTTGCGTCCATGTCTTGGCTATTGTAAATAGTGCTGCCCTGAACATTGGGGTGCATGTTCCTTTTCAAATTGGAGTTTTCTCCAGATATAGCCAGGAGTGGGATTGATGGATCATATGGTAACTCTATTTTCAGTTTTTTAAGGAACACTCAATACTGTTCTCCATAGTGACTGTACCAATTTACATTCCCACCAACAGTGTAGGATGTTTCCTTTTTTGCCACACCCTCTCCATCATTTATTATTTGAAGACTTTTTGATGATGGCCATTCTGACCAATGTGAGGTGATACCTCATTGTATTTTTGATTCGCATCTCTCTAACAATTAGTGATGTTGAGCATCTTTTCATGTGCTTTTTGGCCATCTGTATGTCTTCTTTGGAGAAATGTCTATTTAGCTCTTCTGCCCAGTTTTTTGGTTTGGTGTTTGTTGTTTTGATATTGAACTGCATGAGCTGTTTATATATTTTGGAGATTAAGCACTTTTTGGTTGCATCATTTGCAAATATTTTCTCCCATTCTGTGGGTTGTCTTTTCATTTTGTTTATGGTTTCCTTTGGTGTGCAAAAGCTTTTACGTTTAATTAGGTCCCATTTGTTTATTTTTGTTTTTATTTTCATACTCTAGGAGATGGATCAAAGAAGATGTTGCTGCAATTTATGTCAAAGAGTGTTCTGCCTGTGATTTCCTCTAAGAATTTTATAGTATCCACTCTTACATTTAGGTCTTTAATCCATTTTTAGTTTATTTTTGTGTAAGGTGTTAGAGAATATTCTAATTTCATTCTTTTACATGTAGCTGTCCAGTTTTCCCAGCACCACTTATTGAAGAGACTGTCTCTGCTCCATTGTATATTCTTGCCTCCTTTGTTGTAAATTAATTGACCATAGGTGCCTGGGTTTATTTCTGGGCCTTCTATCCTGTTCCATTGATCTATATTTCTCTTTTTCTGCCAGTACCACACTGTTTCGATGACTGTAGCTTTGTAGTATAGACTGAAGTCAAGGAGCCTGATTACTCCAGCTCCATTTTTCTTTCTTAGGATTGCTTTGGCTATATGGGGTCTTTTCTGTTTCCACACAAAATTTTTTGGTCTAAGTCTGTGAAAGATGCCATTGGTAATTTGATAGGGATTGCATTGTATATGTAGATTTTATTGGGGAGTAGAGTCATTTTCACAATATTGATTCTTCCAATCCAAGAACATGGTATATCTTTCCATCTGTTTGTGTCATCTTCGATTTCTTTCATCAGCATCTTATAGTTTTCAGAGTACAGGTCTTTTGCCTCCTTAAGTAGGTTTATTCCTAAGTATTTTATTCTTTTTGATGCGATGGTAAATGGGATTGTTTCCTTAATTTCTCTTTCTGATCTTTGGTTGTTAGTATATAGAAATGCAACAGATTTCTGTGGATTACTTTTGTATCCTGCAACTTTACTTAGTTCATTGATGGGCTCTAGTAGTTTTCTGATAGCATCTTTCAGATTTTCTATGTATACTGTCATGTCATCTGCAAAGAGTGAGACCATTTCCCTATTGTAATATAATCTTAATATTTAAATAGAGATGCACAACATTCCATAAAATTAATTATATTCTTAATTAACCATTTCACCCATAAATGTGAATTTTAGTTACTCAATATTTTCTCTACTTTCAGTAAAGATGAAATGACTGTCTTTGTGTACATCCTGAGAAGGTGGCCAAAATATGCTATGATCAAGAAGTTGCTTCTAGGACAATCTGGCCACCCGATTTCCCTGTTTCCATGTTTATGTTTCTAAAAGGTACTCTGAGACCAATATTAGATTCTTCCCCCAGACTTATTTATTGTTTTATTGTTAACAAAGTTTTAATACTCCTATATATTGTTTTACACACTTATATATTAACTCATCTAATCCTCATGAAATCCTTAAAATCCTAATAAAGGGACTATTCTCATTTTTTCAAATGGGGATATTGAGCTGTAGAGAGGTAAAGTAGCTTGCCCAAAGGCATATAGCTAGTAAGGGTAGAGCCAGTTTGTGAACCCAGACTATTCAGCTCTACTAGAATAGGCTGGCTTTCACAATCACATTCCTAAAGATTGGAGAGGATTTTTAACTAGTTGCCTTCCCAATAAAAATTGTTGGTACAACTATGACGATGTTTCCTTAACTAGTAATGCCACGTAGAGAAGCAAGAGGAAAGCAGCTAGCATTTTCTGCTGTGATACACTGCAGCATCCTTAGCCATGGGTTGGTTTTGTCTGCAGAACATACTTCAGAAGTAGCTCCAGCTTAATCCAGCAAAACCTTTATTGAGGACAGTTACATGTTAGGTACTTTTAATACAAATCCGGACATGAAGTGCAGTGCATTAAGCCAAATGTCTACCCATGTCCCAGCTTAGTGCCCTAAATAACCTGCTCTATCTGAGCCAAACCTTGGGAGGTGAGGGTCTAAAATAGCAGAATCATATTTGCAGTACGACTTTAACTCAGAAAATCTGCAAGAGGACAGAGTGGTCCTGGGCCAGGGGTAGGCATAAGTCCAGAAGAGTGGGCTTTTCTGGGATCATCCTGCATGATGAACATGAGAGTGATGTGCCCTTCCAGTGTGGCACAGAGTGAGATCTGTACATCCCTGTTGTAGCAACCTCATGTTAAGTGTGGGATGCTGATTATTTTTATACTGAAAGAAGGTTTGCTTAGGCCTGCTATTCTAAGTTTATAATGTTGCAAATTTTAGGATCAAATCCAGCTTGAAACAGATTGCTGACTATTTAAATCGAGGAGTTGACTTAACTGGAACAAAAAAGAAAAACATTTCTGGATAAAAAAAAAAAAAAAAAAGCTGGAGAAGGGGAGCCGTTAAAGTGGGAGAAAAACAGATCTGTTAGAAAGAGCCAAGACACACAACTTAAGGAGAAAACATCTCCACCCAGCAGGAAACCCTGACTTTAAGAAATGCCACTGAGAGAGAGATGCTCCAAAACTCCTCACTGCATCATCTTAGCTTAGGACTTATAGACATTTAGGCACTGAAGAATCCACTGGAGGTATTCTTGGTGTCAGTTTGAGTTCCTGTATGTTTACAGCCTTGATGACAACACAGTGACTCAGAGTACTGTAAGACTTGTTTTCCATTTATCGAGCATCAGCAACATTAAGAGCACTTTGAAGACCAGTGGCTAGGCCTAGACGTTTCTGCGCAATTAGATTTGGATTTAGTACAGCAACAGCAATCCATATTTTTAAGCCCAGACAGCTAAAGAACGGAGAGGAAATTCATGTTTAAAGACAGGGCTCTCATGATATTGTAAAGCCTGGATTGCTTTTGTTTGGGGCATAGAGTGGCTGTACGTTTGATGAGTGTGGTGGGAAAGCTTTGAGATTCTTCAGAAATTTCTGAAATAGTCACAGAGAATGGGAAGAAATCATTGAGTGAGAATCCATATGCGGAACTCTGAACCAGAAAGACATGGATTTGAATCTGGGATCCTCCCTTTACTGACTGTTGATCTTTGCGTCACATGTCATGTTATGTTACCTCCCTAGCAACTGTTCCCTCTAAAGTGGAGATGATATCCTACCACAAAAGAGTATTAAGAGGAGTCACTGAAGACATACCACAAAGCATTTAGCATTATGTGAGGCAGCAACAGTTTCCTTCTCAGGGTATCATAATTTTGCCATCCTGCATTGCTGCTGGACACGCAAGATATTTTGACATAATACATGTTTGGAAAGTAGTAACAACGTTATATTTTATATTTTTTTTATAAACTTTCTACAATGCTTTAATAAAGCATTAAGGGTGGTTTTCTCTCTTAATCCATTGTCCAGCTTGAGCCTAATGTCTCTGATGAATGTTGCAAAAAGAGGGCAAAAAGCCCTTGTGAATTTTTTAAGAAATATAATCCTATGCCATGAAACATTGGGAACTTTTTCATATCTTTATTGATGAGCATCTATGTCACTTAATATGGTCTATTCAATGCAGTCTCCCTAGACCCCTCTTTTTATTGATGGCCTGCGTCTGACCCATGACTGTCTATTTGTAGCTACAAACATCTCTCAGGATGGAGAACCTGAAATAGAAACAAAAGGTCATAGTGGTTGAAAGCCACTAAGGTCACACATGAGATCATGACAGTTGAAGATGATAAGATCAAGGATGTAGCAGCGCACTTAGTCATAGGAAGTAGGAAGAAGTAGGTGGCTATTGTGGGAGGAGAGAGGAAGCTATAGATCAAGGAACATTAATACAACAAATGGTAAAGGTCTTAATAAGAATTGTCCACATGGAAAACAAAGTTTCCTACAATTTTTATTTTAATTAGCATCATAAGATATAAGAAAAGATGCATGAATTAGAGAACAAAGAGGGGAAATACTAAACTATTCAATGTTATGTATTCTTCTTTGATGAAAATCATTCCTATCTTTTGCATTTCAGTGTTGCAGTTGATGAATTTAATGCTTACTAAATCACCGTGGGTCTTATGCCCTTTAATATATATTTTGCAACAATGAGCACATTGTGAGCACAGATCCCACAAGTCATGGATGCATGTTTTAATTCTCTCTCATTTTTGAAGAATACTTGACTTCCTCCTCAACAGTTTTAGGGTTGTAGTTTTCTGAAATTACTCAATTATATATTACTGAACTGATTAAAATTCATGGAAACAGGGTTGACTTTTTCATGCTTAATTAGGAAACATCAAATTTTTTTGTTCCTGATATGTATACAGCTATAATTTTTATTACTATAAAATTGACCAATAAAGTCAGAAAATTGATTTATAAGCACAGACTCTGAGAGATGATGATCAGTCTCAAGAAGATCAGCCTTGCCAGTTCTGTACTATCTCAGTTACACAAAAACCACATGCTAGATGAGTCAGTTTAATATAAAATTGATTGGTAGACTGAAAAGACCACCACTTTACTTAAAAATGCTCAAAATGGTTGTTCAAATTTTCAGCCAGGTTTACCCAGTGGCATAATCAAAATCACAAGCCAATAACAGACTCAGTCTTCTATTTCAAAATACAAATAATCAAGTGGATTTTTGGCTTTAGCATATATATTTCTCAATCTCCTGAGTTCAAAAGAATTGCAAATTTATAATGGACTCTATCGTGCCATTTGAATTATGTCTTTTCCTTTTTGTAGGTGGATCTTCTGGTCCCTACCAAAGTGACTGGCATTATTACACAAGGAGCTAAAGATTTTGGTCATGTGCAGTTTGTAGGCTCCTACAAACTAGCTTACAGCAATGATGGAGAACACTGGACAGTATACCAGGATGAAAAGCAAAGAAAAGATAAGGTAAGTCATTCTGGTGGTTTGATGACATACAGAAGTAGAGGATCAAATTGTTTAACATTTTTTATTTCCTTGATTATTTTGATAATTAGGAATTGCAGAATTATAATTATAGAAGTGAACAGATTTGATGATTATATTAGTTCATTGAAATTAAAATAGGGATGTTTCTCTGCTCAGTTTCCTTGATTGTGTTTTAATTCATGGATTAATGAATTTGACCTGTAAAATCTGTCTTTTAATATTATAATGATCAGTATATATTGATGCACTTAAACTTCTACAGCATACTATCTCTAATTGTTTTCTAAAAGTTCTTACTATGTTGAACATCTTTGTATCTACTGGTAGCTACTGGTCTGAATGTCTGTGGGATTCTGGAGAATGAAAGTGCTCAAGGGCAATATCAATAACTAATTGGATCAGATGTTAAAATATGGCCTTAGATTAATGAAATTGAATGAATTTGTTGCTTAGATTCTGTGCAAAGAACTGTACCTTTCTGAAGACATCAGTAGAAACGTAATCTCTTATTTCAATGATTTTGGGGAAAATATAATACACTTTCATACATGTTAAGCATTTCTGAGTTAATAATGATTCTTCCATTTTATGTAACCCCTTCATTTCCTTACTGTTGTTGTATTATTAACCAATAGAAAGGTTGGGAATATCTTTCTTTCTTCAAGTATGCAAGGTAGAGAATTTAATTTTCCCAGAAATACCGAGACTGGAGTGACTATTTCAATGAGACTATAAAGTATGAATTCAGTTCACACAAAATTTATTTTAGGGGAGATGTGTTTTAGGTTAAGATTACAAAACCACAACTCTTTACCCATTAATGTCTCAGAATATGCCCATTTAGCATCTCAGGACAGACATATTCACTTAACATCTCAGAACACACACACATTTTGTGTTTTAACATCTCAGAAATTGGTGTATCTCAATGTCACAATCTAATAGCCCTTACTATTTTCTAGAAGAATGTAAAATAATGGCACGTTTTATAATCAGTGGCCTCTTAGATTGAATGAATATTGGGTATCTTGTAAGAATGTCTTCAAATTTTTTTGAGGTGTAGACAAGTATCTGCTATGATTTATAGCAAATAACTATTTCAGTTCTTGTTTTCACCTTTTACAGTAGGCATTTTGATGTGTAAAGAAGGCAAATATATTCCATAAGATGAAATTTTCTAAACTTCATAAATTATACAGTTCTTGAAATTAATTTTAAGATAAGTATTCTCATCTATAATCCATGTGCAATATTCACTGAAAAGCACATTTGTAATATTTAAATCCTTATATAAGTTGATTTAGGGAAGAGGTGTAAACCATTGTGCTGGTGAAATACTTCTTGTCTCCATTTATATTAAGCATATGATTTAATGATTATTTGTGAATCATTTTTTAAATTTCCCTAATTGATAGACTGGACATTGTTATTTATGCATTTTATTTCATTATCTCAGTCTGAAATATACATAAAACCTTTGTGTCAAGTTGGCCAAGTGATTAGACAGTGTTGTTCAGGTTTTCTATATCCTCCCTGATTTTCTAGCTACTTGTACTAAAAATTCCAGAGAGAGCAATGTGGAAATCTCCAACTCTAACCATTGATTTCTCTATTTCTCCTGGTAGTTATTGGTATTTGCTTCATGTATTTTGGTTTTTTTTTTTTTATTTGTGGTACGCGGGCCTCTCACTGTTGTGGCCTCTCCCGTTGCGGAGCACAGGCTCCGGACGCGCAGGCTCAGCGGCCATGGCTCACGGGCCCAGCCGCTCCGCGGCATGTGGGATCTTCCAGGACCGGGGCACGAACCCGTGTCCCCTGCATCGGCAGGCAGACTCTCAACCACTGCGCCACCAGGGAAGCCCTGCTTCATGTATTTTGAAAGTCTGTTGAAAGATATATGAATGATTAGGGTTGTAATGTCCTCTTAATCAAATAACTTTTATCATTAGAAAATTACCTTCTTTATTCCTGGTGGTATTTTTGCTCTGAAACCTACTTTGCTGCTATTCATAGAGGTACTCTAGCTTCCTTTTGATTAGTACTACATTGGTATATGTTTTCTCCATCCTTTTACTTCTAACTATTTCTACTTTATATTTAAAATGCATTTTTTCTATGCAGCATGTAGTTGTTTCCTTTTTTCCAATTCAACTATCTCTGCTTTTTAACTGGAGCATTTAGATCATTTATATTTATATGAGTATTGAAGTAATTGGGTATAAATCTATCATCTTGCTATTTATTTCCTATATGTCTCATATTTTCTTTCATTTTTTCCCTATTTTCAGCCTTCTTTTGAATTAATTGAATTTTTTAGTGATTCCATTGTGCTTCATTTGTTGACTTATTTGCTATAACTTTTTTTTGTTATTTTAGTCACTGCTTTAGGTTTTGTAATACGTATTTTAAACTTATCAAGTCTACCTTCAAATTAATGTAGAGCCCCGGAAACATACCTCCATAAGCACAAGCAAAATAGATTATAGTTATAAATCCATGTACTTAAGAGCCACACTTACTATAACACATGATTTTGCCATTCCCCAAATAAGTCTTATTGTAAAGAAAGAAAAAGACTCCCACTAGACAAGTTGGAAAGTCATGAGAGTAAACTGACACGTTCAGTGAAAAGGATGTAAGCCAGAATCCTCATGTGAGACAATAAGTCACGTCATCTATCCAATGTAAAACTTCTGAAAAAATAAACCATTTTAGAATTATAAATATGACAGTTAGCTAAACTCAGTCAATATAACTCGTAGTTTTAAAATTAAATTTAGCCAGTCTGTTTTTAATATAATTAGTTTGGTACATTGAAGAAAAGCCTTAATAAGTTTACTATTTATTACCAAAGGAAACAACTAACACCAATAAACAATACATAGAATGCTGCAGTTGCTATTATAATAAAGAAATACTTTATGTGTAAGAAGGAAATGCAGGCCATAAACATCTCCATTCCTACAGAGAAGGAAATTTTATAAAATAAATGAGAAAATGGATTGCATGAGTGCTTTCAGCACTTGGAAATACAGGCATTTTACACACACACACACACACACACACACACATACACACGTATATACACATATATATCCCAATCAAAATATATGTTTATATATATATATACAAGTAATTATTGTGCTTTGCTGTTATTATTACTATTATTACTAGGAGTTCAGGTATCATCTTATATATTCTTTATAGAAGTGCTCTTCTTCTTTCGAGAGGTCCTACACAACTCATTAATTAATTTTTCTGAAGTTGAATAAGCCATCTTCTATTCATTCTTAGTATCATTTGTGTCTTGTTTTCCACGGTTGCTTTCCACAAGGGAAAAAAAGTCTTCAATATTTAAAAGTGTAATTCAGCTACAAGCTTTCATGGAGATAAATATAATAAATGAATTGAGTGTTTCAGGGCAAAATATATGCCTGTGAGATGTTTTATATATGCACATTTCAAAAGGAAATATTTACAAAGTTTTCTTTCTTTCTTTTTTAAACACCCAATGTCCTTCAAATGCCCTTTGAGCTTTCTGTTTTTGATGGAGCATCCAATTAAGATTCACATGATGTATTTATCATATCTCTTTAGTCTCCTTTAGAGTAATTAGCTTGTCATTTTTTTCTTCCAAGACATGGACAATTTTCAGAGTCTAGGCCAGATGTCTTGCACAAGGTCTCACAGCATGGTTTCATCTGTTTCCTCATGATTTATTTTTCTTTGAATTTTATTTATTTTTTATACAGCAGGTTCTTATTAGTTATCTATTTATACATAATTAGTGTATATATGTCTAATGCATCCCACCACAACCACCATCCCCCACCACTTTCCCCGTTGGTGTCCATACATTTGTTCTCTACACCCGCATCTCTATTTCTGCCTTGCAAACTGGTTCATCTGTACTATTTTTCTAGACTCCACATATATGCGTTAATATACAACATTTGTTTTTCTCTTTCTGACTTACTTCACTCTGTATGACAGTCTCTAGGTCCATCCACGTCTCTACAAATGACCCAATTTCGTTCC
>NC_041221.1:84237915-84320461 GCF_002837175.3 Physeter macrocephalus | reverse complement strand
AGGAACGTCCATACTGTTCTCCATAGTGGCTGTATCAATTTACATTCCCACCAAAACTGCAAGAGGGTTCCCTTTTCTCCACACCCTCTCCAGCATTTATTGTTTGTAGATTTTTTGGTGATGCCCATTCTAACTGCTGTGAGGTGATACCTCATTGTAGTTTTGATTTGCATTCCTCTAATAATTAGTGATGTTGAGCAGTTTTTCATGTACCTCTTGGCCATCTTTATGTCTTCTTTGGAGAGATGTCTATACAAGTCTTCAGCCCATTGTTGGATTGGGTTATTTGTTTTTTTAATATTGAGATGCATGAGCTGTTTATATATTTTGGAGATTAATCCTTTGTCCATTGATTTGTTTGCAAATATTTTCTCGCATTCTGAGGGTTGTCTTTTTGTCTTGTTTATAGTTTCCTTTGCGAAGCATTTGCAGATCTCCGTGTGTCCCAGGACTGGGCTTTACCTAGAAGTTCCCTCTTCGCCTCTGTTCCCTAACAGCTGTTTGTCTGTTTCTACTGGAAGTTTTATAGGGTGTGGCCTTACATTTAGGTCTTTAATCCATTTTGAGTTTATTTTTGTGTATGGTGTTAGGGAGCGTTCTAATTTCATTCTTTTACACATAGCTGTCCAGTTTTCTCAGCACCACTTATTGAAGAGGCTGTCTTTTCTCCATTGTATACTCTTGCCCACTTTATCAAAGATAAGGTGACCATATGTGCGTGGGTTTATCTCTGGGCTTTCTATCCTGTTCCATTGATCTATATTTCTGTTTCTGTGCCAGTACCATATTGTCTTGATGACTGTAGCTTTGTAGTATAGTCTGAAGTCGGGGAGTCTGATTCCTCCAGCTCTGTTTTTCTCCCTCAAGATTGCTTTGACTATTTGGGGTCTTTTGTGCCTCCATACAAACTTTAAGATTTTTTTCTTCTAGTTCTATAAAAATTGCCATTGGTAATTTGATAGGGATTGCATTGAATCTGTAGATTGCTTTGGGTAGTATAGTAATTTTCACAATATTGATTCTTCCAATCCAAGAACATGATATATCCCTCCATCTGTGTCATCTTTCATTTCATTCATCAGTGTCTTATAGTTTTCTGAGTACAGGTCTTTTGTCTCCTTAGGTAGGTTTATACCTAGGTATTTTATTCTTTTTGTTGCAATGGTGAATGGGAGTGTTTCCTTAATTTCTCTTTCTAATCTTTCATTGTTAGTGTATAGGAATGCAAGAGATTTCTGTGCATTAATTTTGTATCCTGCAACTTTACCAAATTCATTGATTAGCTCTAGTAGTTTTCTGGTGGCATCTTTAGGATTCTCTATGTATAGTATCATGTCATCTGCAAACAGTGACACTTTTTACTTCTTCTTTTCCAATTTGTATTCCTTTTATTTCTTTTTCTTCTCTGATCGCCATGGCTAGGACTTCCAACACTATGTTGATTAATAGTGGTGAAACTGGACATCCTTGTCTTGCTCCTGATCTCAGAGGAAATGCTTTCAGTTTTTCACCGTTGAGAATGATGTTTGCTGTGGGTTTGTCATATATGGCCTTTATTATGTTGAGGTAGGTTCCCTCTATGCCCACTTTCTGGAGAGTTTTTATCATAAATGGATGTTGAATTTTGTCAAAAGCTTTTTCTGCATCTATGGAGATAATCATATATTTTTTCTTCTTCAATGTGTTAATATCGTTTATCACATTGATTGATTTGCGTGTATTGAAGAATCCTTGCATCCCTGGGATAAATCCCACTTGATCATGGTGTATGATCCTTTTAATGTGTTGTTGGATTCTGTTTGCTAGTATTTTCTTGAGGATTTTTGCATCTATATTCATCAGTGTTATTGGCCTGTAATTCTTTTTGTAGTATCTTTGTCTGGTTTTGGTATCAGGGTGATGGTGGCCTCATGGAGTGAGTTTGGGATTGTTCCTTCCTCTGCCATTTTTGAAAGAGTTTGAGAAGTATAGGTGTTATCTCTTCTCTAAATGTTTGATAGAATTCACCTGTGAAGCCATCTAGTTCTGGACTTTTGTTTGTTGGAAGATTTTTAATCACAGTTTCATTTTCATTACTTGTGATTGGTCTGTTCATATTTTCTATTTCTTCCTGGTTCAGTCTTGGAAGGTTATACATTTCTAAGAATTTGTCCATTTCTTCCAGGTTGTCCATTTTATTGGCATAGAGTTGCTTGTAGTAGTCTCTTATGATCCTTTGTATTTCTGCAGTGTCCATTGTAACTTCTCCTTTTCATTTCTAATTCTGATTTTTGTTGATTTCTTGATGAGTCTGGCTAATGGTTTATCAATTTTGTTTATCTTCTCAAAGAACCAGCTTTTAGTTTTATTGATCTTTGCTATTGTTTCCTTCATTTCTTTTTCATTTATTTCTGATCTGAACTTTATGATTTCTTTCCTTCTGCTAACTTTGGGGTTTTTTTGTTCTTCTTTCTCTAATTGCTTTAGGTGTAAGGTTAGATTGTTTATTTGAAATTTTTCTGTTTCTTGAGGTAGGATTGTACTGCTATAAACTTCCCTCTTAGAACTGCTTTTGCTGCATCCCATAGGTTTTGGATTGTCCTGGATTCATTGTCATTTTTCTCTAAGTAGTTTTTGATTTCCTCTTTGATTTCTTCAGTGATCTCTTGGTTATTTAGTAACATATTGTTTAGCCTTCATGTGTTTTTGTTTTTTACGGGTTTTTTTCCTGTAATTGATTTCCAATCTCATAGTGTTGTGGTCAGAAAAGATGCTTGATATGATTTCAATTTTCTTAAATTTTCTGAGGCTTGATTTGTGACCCAAGATGTGATCTGTCCTGGAGAATGTTCCATGTACACTTGAGAAGAAAGTGTAATCTGTTGTTTTCGGATGGAATGTTCTATAAATATTAAATCTACCTGGTCTATTGTGACATTTAAAGCTTGTGTTTCCTTATTAATTTTCTGTCTGGGTGATCTGTCCATTGGTGTAAGTGAGAGGTTAAAGTCCCTCACTATTATTGTGTTACTGTCAATTTCCTCTTTTATAGCTGTTAGCATTTACCTTACGTATTCTGGTGCTCCTATGTTGAGTGCATATATATTCATAATTGTTATATCTTCTTCTTGGATTGATCTGTTGATCACTATGTTGTGTCCTTCCTTGTCTCTTGTAACAGTCTTTATTTTAAAGTCTATTTTGTCTGATATGAGTATTGTTACTCCAGCTTTCTTTTGATTTCCATTTGCATGGAATATCTTTTTCCATCCCCACACTTTCAGTGTGTATGTTTCCCTGGATCTGAAGTGGGTCTCTTGTAGACAGCATATAGATGGGTTTTGTTTTTGTATCCATTCAGAAAGCCTGTTTCTTTTGGTTGGAGCATTTAATCCATTCAAATTTAAGGTAATTATAAATATGTATGTTCCTATTACCATTTTCTTAATTGTTTTGGGTTTGTTTTCGTGGGTACTTTTCTTGTGTTTCCTAGAGAAGCTCATTTAGCATTTGTTGTAGAGCTGGTGCTGAATTCTCTTAGCTTTTGCTTGTCTGTGAAGCTTTTGATTGCTCTGTCGAATCTGAATGAGATCCTTGCCAGGTAGAGTAATCTTGGTTGTAGGTTCTTCCCTTTCATCACTTTAAATATATCATGCCACTCCCTTCTGACTTGTAGAGTTTCTGCTGAGAAATCAGCTGTTAACCTTATGGGAGTTCCCTTGTATGTTATTTGTCGTTTTTCCCTTGTTGCTTTTCATAATTTTTGTTTGTCTTTAATTTTTGTCAATTTGATTACTATGTGTCTTGGCATGTTTCTCCTTGGGTTTATCCTGCCTGGGACTCTCTGAGCTTCCTGGACTTGGATGCCTATTTTCCTTTCCCATGTAGTATATTTTTCATTTCAGTTATTGTATTGTTCATCTCTGTTTGTTTGTTCTTTAATTCCTCTAGGTGTTTGTTCTTTAATTCTTCTAGCTCTTTGTTAAACATTTCTTGCATCTTCTTGATCTTTGTCTCCATTCTTTTTCTGAGGTCCTGGATCATCTTCATTTTCATTATTCTGAATTCTTTTTCTGGAATGTTGCCTATCTCTACTTCATTTAGTTGTTTTTCTGGGGTTTTACCTTGTTCCTTCATCTGGTACATAGTGCTCTGACTTTTCATTTTGCCTCACTTTCTGTGAATGTGGTTTTCGTTCCACAGGCTGAAAAATTGTAGTTCCTCTTGCTTCTGCTGTCTGCCCTCTCACAGAGTTTTCTAACTCCTTTTTTATGCCTTTCTGTTTTTATCGACTGCTTTGTTTTAATTGATTTTGGGGTATGGATGTGGAAGTCTAATGTATTAATAGATCCAGAAACAAGGTTAATGTCAAGAAAGCAATGACAGGGAAAAATTATATACATACATAGGAG
The DNA here is from genome assembly GCF_002837175.3 of Physeter macrocephalus. Lineage (NCBI taxonomy): Eukaryota > Metazoa > Chordata > Mammalia > Artiodactyla > Physeteridae > Physeter > Physeter macrocephalus. Next base: position 84,316,070 of record NC_041221.1, on the reverse strand, counting down.
TATCTAAACATATGTATGAATGCACATGTATATGTGTGTGTGTATGTGTATGTGTACATACACACCAGAAGTCACTTGCAGAAAAAAAGGTGCCTTGTTCTCTTCATTGGGATGTCACTTTCTCATTACTCTCTCCAAGCTTTCATAAGAATTGTAATTTAGTATTCTATTTTTGGACAAAATTCCACATTAAATCTTTTGTTATTGAGCATGTGATGATACCGTCTCAATACAATCCCTGAATTCTTATATTTCTCTTTCTAGTCTATAATATTTTCTAACATTTAACTAACTTTTGTATTTCTCTACAACATGGATTCAGATACACTTTTATTTAAAAGCCAAATGTTCCTTTGCTCTCACGAAAGTGACATTTGTTTTTATACTCTTGGAGCTGTTTCACTGCAGTTAGCAGGAAAATTGCAAAATTTGCCAATTTCTGCATTTACTTTTTAAGGTTAGACTCAAACTAAGCTTTTAAAACTAAATGTAGTTTTGTATTTTTCTAGTGCGAGTGGAATTTATTATAATTCTTCAGCACTTTGGTTGGCCTCTAATTTGTCAGTGGAAGTCAATACGAATCAGTGTTTCCAAAAGTAAGTTTAGATTTTAATATGTTTGCCAATTCTCTTATGAACATCAGAAAGTAAACAGGTATTAGCTTTAAACAAATTTTAAATTTAAATAGATTTAAGTAGTTAGGAACACAGATTATGTGGGAAAGCATCTAGGAGAATGTGACATGTGTGTTCAGCAGTTATTGTCTACTCTATGCTAGATGTATGGGGCAGGGGCAGGGGGGAGTCTGAATATGACATAGTGGCTCAAAGAACTCCCAGTCTAATAAGGAGCTCAGGAAAGGTGGAAAAACTGATTCAGTCAGCTTGTTTTGAAGAATCAAAATATCATCTACCCAATGTATCATTTGATAAAACAACTCTAGGAAAGAAGTAGCACATAGATGTCCATTTCAAATAGTTCGTGACTCTCCAATAGAAAAGAAAGAATTCCTGGTCCTTCTCTACCTCTTTTTTTTCTCAACATCAGTGTGAAAAAGAGAAACAGCAGCATAACAACCCTCATTAATAAAGCCTCCAAATCTGTACTGTACTTGGATATATCCAAATCCAAGAGTAATTACAGATGCCACAGGGCATGCTGTCCTTCCTGCTGATGCTAGCCCTCTCAGGTAGCTGAAATTAAATTTGAATATTTAAAGCCTTAAAAGTCCAGCTCATCAGTGAAGCAGCCTGAATAACACATCAGTCTGGTAGTCAATACCCATGCTGTTCTTTTGAAATTTGATCTGGATCAGAAATTTAGAATCTGAAGAATGCTCTAGGAAGTAAATAAATGGGATCCTCAGTGGCAACTGGTGAGGAGGATGCTAGGAGGGGAAAATGAAAGGGGGTGAATTAGTCTTTCAAGGAGGACCAGCCACATGTTTCTGAATAGCAAGATCAAGGACAGATCTCTAAATCTTGCATGGAGACCCTTAGTCTCATCCACTCAGAGTCCTCTTGCTGTTTTCCAGTAAGGCAGGGAGGGAAAGAAAAGGAGTTACTTTTCTGAAAGCAATTTCCAAGAACTAATTGACTTTACACAAAACACTCAAATTCAAAAATAGCAAGTGAGCTGTGCCTCTATTTGCTAAAAATATGTAATGTAGTCACAGTAGTGTACTTACTTAGGGATCTGGTGAGTGACTTAATTGGAAGTTAAAGAAACAAGGATATAGTTTCAGCGTTGTCTAAAAATAAGGACAGTGTTATTTAAAAAAAACGCCATCTGGTATCAACTGTTATTTACAATTTAATCTGCTTTCTTCTTTGTCGTAATTCAATATTACGGGACCTGACCAGGATACAGTTGGTGTAAAGAATACAGAATTGACTATGTTCACATAAATGTGGGTGTTATTGGATTTTGGAACTTAGGACACCACCTGAGGATATTTCCATTTTGGCAGAATATAAAGTTCAATGATGAGCTCACCCTTTTAAATTTTAAATTGTATGAAATAGCTCTGCCCAGGAGTAGACAGACGGAGGTAAATAGTTAATGTCACAATTCTATTTTTAATTCAATAAAAACTTCATGGAGTTCAGGGATTAAAAGAAAATAAGTTCAGTTATTTCAATATATACACCAACTGCAAAATTCAAGGAAATCCTGTAATTCCTTATATAGCTTTTATAATGCATGATCTTGCCAAAAATAGAATGGGATCCCTGTAAATTTTGCTAAGGCCTCTGACCAAGAAGGCTGCATCTCAAGAAATATTCCAGCAGAGAAGAACTGATTCATCAAATGTTGTTTGCAGACCTAGATCTGCCTGCTGGATCGGGAAAGGGCAGGCACGTTGAACAAATTTAAATTCGGAAAGCAGCACATTGTCACCAGTGAGTAGTGTGAAAGCAGTTGGTAAGGTGCACAAAGAACATAATGGGGACTCACTTAGAGTCAGTTGTGAAGTGGCGGCTTTGGATCAGAAACAAGGCAGAAGACTGGATGCAAGTGTAGAGGCAAACAGGGCTGGATCAGCTATAAGAAGACGTGTATTTCCATTTCCATGTTTAACATGACCTCCAAACGGCCTGCCTACCCAAAGATGTTTGTTCCTGAACCTAGGGTGAAGAAGGGTTTAAGAGCAGGAAAGGAAGAGGAACAGGAAATGGAGCTTATGGGATGGAGTTGAGCAGAGAGAGGGTTAGTAGTTAACTTAAAGAACTACAAGTGTAGAATCAAGTAACTATCTGCATGCTAGAAATAAAAGACAAGCTGGAGTGACAGACTAGCCACAGGAACCATCAGAAGCCAATGTATCTGAAGGAGCTCATTAATTTTAAAAAGATATTAGGTTTATTTGGAGACAGAATTAGAAACCTAGTTGCCTTTCTTCAAGGATCAATTTTGAAGTTGCAAAGAAAATTCTTTTGTATGTCAGTTCACATTCTATAATATTAAAACTAGCAATGTAAAATATATGGTTAATTCTGGCCAATGAAGAGTTTAAATTTCTTAGAAGGAATTTGGATTTTTTAATCTTTATTTAAAACAAAAAGCAAAAGCAGAGTGCTGTCTAAGGACATATCATCAGGTAGTAAAAAGAAAAATCAAACATCAGGCATAAAATCCATAAAACTCACCAATTTGGGGGTGGGTTGGAGGAAGAAAAACATCCCTGCCACTATGACTCATATTTAGTGACAGATAACATCCAGCACAGATGCTATGAAACATCATTCTCAATAAGATCCAAGTTTATGCAGAAAAGAGAAAACAATACAGAGAAGTGCAGTAATGAGGAACGAATATATGTTTGTTCTTTGTGTTAATTATATATGTCTTGAAAACTCAACTTATTTATTTTCAAAAAATTTGATAAACTACCTTAGAATTTGAAACAATATAGTCTTTCTAGTTAACAGATAGATGTTTCTGCATGAATGAAAAAATATATGTGAAAAACACAAGGAATATGTTACATAGTTATTCAAGTGAAATGTTCATAAATAAATATTTTTTATTATTGCCTGCCTTATGGCCTTACTTTTTCCAATACTCAAATACCAGAAACCTTAAAGTTTCCTAATTTTTGCCTTTCTAAACCACCATCACTCATCAAAAATTAATAAAAATTTCCTTACTGAAAATTTTGGATATCTAATGTTTATGTTTGACTTCCGTATTTTGAGACACAGTTGCATAATGAGAATATTCCTCAGTGGAAAAGAATTACTTTTTCTTTAGTTCATGCTTGTATTATTACTGTGTGGACTATCAAGTGTCAAACCACCTATGACCCTATGCATCGATTAAAAATATTAAAACACAAATATATATATATATTTTAGTTTTAGGTGTACAACATAGTGATTTGATATTTTTCTAGATTATACTCCATTTAAAGTAATTAAAAATATTGGCTATATTCCCTATGCTGTACAATATATCTTTGTATCTTATTTAAAAAAAATTTTTTACATATATATATATATATATATATATATACACACACACATTCTTTTTTATATTCTCTTCCATTATGGTCTATCTACATATTGATATGATGTTTGCATCTGCTAATACCAAACTCCCAATCCACCCCTCCTTCAGCCCCCTCCCCCTTGGCAACCACAACTCTGTTCTCTATGTCTATGAGTCTGTTTCTGTCTTATAGATAGGTTCATTTGTGTCATATTTTAGATTCCACATATATGTGATATCATATGGTATTTGTCTTTCTCTTTCTGACTTACTTCACTTAGTATGATAATCTCTAGGTCCATCCATGTTACTGAAAATGGCATCATTTCATTCTTTTTTATGGCTGAGTAGTAGTCCATTGTGTATATATATATATATACCACATCTTCTTTATCCATTCATCTGTCAATGGATACTTAGGTTGTTTCCATGTCTTGGCTATTGTGAATAGTGTTTCTATGAACATAGGAGTTCATGTAACTTTTTGAATTATAGTTTTGTCCAGATATATGCCCAGGAGTGGGATTGTTGGATATCGCAACTCTATTTTTAGTTTTTTGAGGAATCTCCATAGTGTCCTCCATAGTGGCTGCACCAACTTACATTCCCACCAACAGCATAGGAGGGTTCCCTTTTCTCCACACCCTCTCTAGCATTTGTTATTTGTAGACATTTTAATGATGGCCATTCTGACTGGTGTGAGGTAGTACCTCATTATAGTTTTGATTTGCATCTCTCTAATAATTAGTGATGTTGAACATCTTTTCATGTGCCTGCTGGCCATATGTATGTCTTCTTCAGAAAAATGTCTATTTAGGTCTTCTGCCCATTTTTTGATTGGGTTGTTTGGTTTTTTGTTATCGAGTTATATGGGTTATTTGTATATTTCGGAAATTAATCCCTTGTTGGTTGCATCATTTGTAAGTATTTTCTCCCAGTCCATAGGTTGTCTTTTCATTTTGTTTATGGTTTCCTTTCTGTGCAAAAGCTTTTAAGTTTGATTAGGTCCCATTTGTTTATTTTTGCTTTTATCTTGGAAGACTGACCTAAGAAAAACATTGGTACGATTTATGTCAGAGAATGTTTTGCCTATATTCTCTGCTAGGAGTTTTCTGGTGTCATGTCTTATATTTAAGTCTTTAAGTCATTTCGAGTTTATTTTTGTGTACAGTGTGAGGGTCTGTTCTAACTTCATTGATTTACATGCGGCTATCCAACTTTCCCAAAACCACTTGCTGAAGACACTGTCTTTTCTCCACTGTATATTCTTGCCTCCTTTGTTGAAGAGGGTGTGTGGGTTTAATTCTGGACTCTCTATTCTGTTCCATTGACCCATATGTTAGTCTTTGTGTCAACACCATACTGTTTTGATTACTGTAGCATTGCAGTATTGTCTGAAGTCTGGGAAGGTTATGCCTCCTGCTTTGTTCTGTTTCCTCGGGATTGCTTTGGCAATTCTGGGTCTTTTATTGGTTCCATATATTTTTTAGGATTATTTGTTCTAGTTCTGTGAAAAATGTCATGGGTAATTTGATAGGGATCACATTAAATTTGTAGATAGTTTTGGATAGTACAGCCATTTTAACAAAATTAATTCTTCCAATCCAAGAGCATAGGATATCTTTCCATTTCTTTGAATCATCTTCGGTTTCCTTTATTAATGTTTTATATTTCTCGGCATTATAAGTCTTTCACCTACTTGGTCAGGTTTATTCCTAAGGATTTTATTTTTTTGCATATGATTTTTAAAAGGGATTGTTTTTCTACATCCCCTTTCTCATTAGTGTAAAGAAATGCAACTGATTGCTGTATGTTAATCTTGTATCCTGCTCCCTTGCTGAATTCATTTATCAATTCTAGTAGTTTTTGTGTGGAGTCTTTAGGGTTTTCTATATGTAGTATCCTGTCATCTGCATATAATAACACTTTTACCTCTTCCCTTCCAATTTAGATCCCTTTATTTCTTTTTCTTGCCTGATTGCTGTGGCTAGGACTTCCAATACTAAGTTGAATAGAAGTGGTGAGAGTGAGCATCCTTGTCCTGTTCAAGATTTTAGCAGGAAGGCTTTCAGCTTTTCACCGTTGAGTATTATTGGCTGTGGGTTTGTCATAAATAGCTTTTATTATGAGATATGTTCCCTCTATACACACTCTGGTACGAGTTTTTATAATGAATGGATGTTGAATTTTATCAAATGCTTTTTCTGTGTCTATTGGGATGATCAAGTGGCTTTTGTTTTTTCTTTTGTTGATGTGGTGTATCACATTAATTGATTTGTATATGTTGAACCATCCTTGTGAACCTGGGATCAATCCAACTTGGTCATGGTGTATGATCTTTTCATGTGTTGTTGGATTCAGTTTGCTAATATTTTGTTGAGAATTTTTGCACCTATATTCATCACAGAAAGGTATTGGCATGTAATTTTCTTTTTTGGTAGTGTCTTTGTCTGGTTTTGGTATCAGGGTGATGGTGGCTTCATAGAATGTCTTTGGGAATGTTCCCTCTTCTTCAGTCTTTTGGAAGACTTTTGAGAAGGATCAGTTTAAGTTCTTCTTTGTATGTTTGGTAGAATTTGCCTGTGAAGTCATCTGGTCCTGGACTTTTTTTTGTAGGAAGATGTTTAATTACAGATTCTATTTTACTTCTAGTTATCAGTCTGTTCAAAGTATCTATTTCTTCTTGATTCAATTTTGATGGGCTGTATGTTTCTAGAAACTTGTCCATTTCCTCTAGGTTGTCAAATTTGTTGGCATATATATTGTTCATTGTATTCCTTTCGGGTTTTTTTTTTTTTTTTTTTTTTTTTTTGCATTTCTCCTTTTTCATTTCTTATTTTGTTTATCTGGGTCCTCTCATTTCTTCTTGGTGAGCCTGGCCAGAGGTTTGTCAATTTTGTTTACCCTTTCAAAGAACCGGCTCTTGGTTTTATTGATTTTTTTTCTATTGTTTTTTAAATCTTCTTTATTTTATTTATTTCCTCTCTGATCTTTATTATTTCCTTCTTTCTGCTGACTTTAGATTTTGTTTGTTCTTCGTTTTCTAATTCTTTTAGGTGGTATATTAGGTTGTTTATTTGAGATTTTTCTTGTTTTTTGAGGAAGGCCTGTATTTCTATGAACTTCCCTCTAAGAAACTGCTTTTGCTGCATCCCATAGATTTTGTATGGCTGTGTTTTCACTGTTATTTGTAACATATAAAAAGTATTGTTGTTTAGAGGAGAGGCAAAAGGCCAACTTTTGAGTGCTGTGAATTTACAAAAGTTTCAACAAAAGTAAAAATATATATATATTGAATGGTGATAGGCCCCCAGTAGAATGGTCAAGGCTATCGAACTTTAATAAACTGTTGAAAATTCAAGTATGTTATTATTCATTAAAAGGCAGTAATGAAGCTGATTAAAGCAGGAGAACTTAGCTGAGAAAAATTTTTATTATTTTTACTAGAAGAATTACAAAGTATTATTTAATGTGAATCTGGTAGTTATCATTCCTACTATGAGTACTTAATCAGTCTAAGACAGAAACCATGTCATTATTTTGGTTGTTGGAACTATGCACTGACTTTTGGCTAGAACACAGCAAAAAATATGAATCCATTTCATTTTTAAATAATTACCAAACAATGAATATTTTGACTGTTTAATATATTTTGAAGATAAAAAATTCCTCAAGGACATCGTCCATGGTACACATGCCAATTTTCCTATCCACCATCACACCATCAGCTGCAATACGTAAGCAATTAAGTCTTTATTTTAATACTTTTAAAATGAAAGAGTAAAATACCAAAGTTTTAAAACAAGGAAAGATATTTGCCCTCATTAACTTCAGCCAAAGTGATATCTTTTAAAGTATATTCTCTATTGAGATTTTATACACACATATGCATGTTTTTTTCCTTTAAGGAGATAATAAAGACTCACTTTAATTAAAAAAAAGAATTAATATTCATGTCTACTCTTCCATAGTTTAAATCTGAAAAAGAATAAAAGATACCTCTCACAGTTCCATGTTTACTGAAAACCACAAAAGGATTTCTGAATCTGTCCCACCCTATAAAATGACCCATTTGGCAGTGATTCTCATGTACTTCCTTTTGTTAGAACTCAAAGAAAAAAACATATTAATATGTATGGTGCACTCTTGAGACACACATCTGTACAAAACCTCTTGGGGCCCTTATTAAAGAGGCAACGCATTTCTCATCATTATAAAGCTTCTGGTGTAATTTGAAATACAAAGCTGATTAAAAGATAACTTTAAAAAATAAAAGATGAATCCAGAAATTATACCTGCATGAAAGGGCATTCCTCCCAGTTTTTCTTCAACTGTGAACAGACTACCAAACCCCAGAAGACCAAACATAGAAATTAATTTCCTACTTTCCAATAAAACTAGAAACAAAATTAATTTTGTACAGATAAATGAAACATTAATAATAAAGGGAGGCATTCCTCCTGAGTGAGTGAAAATGTTACTTTTACATACAATATTGTACCTTTTTTTTCTTCTTTTTGGTAGTTCATCAATATCTATAAGTAACAGCAAAGTTGACTTTTCCCTCCTGATATCAAGTATATTTTAATAATCAGTATACCCTTAGCTCATTGAGACAACAAGACTCAGGATTCAGCTCAGACCAAAGCAGAGTTTGCACCTCTTCAGCTCAGGGCCAGGATTCCCTGTGCTCTTCACGTAGGGTTGCCAGATTTAGCAAATAAAATATAGGACACCTGTTAATTAGAATTGCAGATGAATAGTGAACTTTTTTAGTATATGTATATCCCATATCTTATATCTTACAGTCCTATCTCCATTAAAGATCTCCCCAATTTCCCAGCTGGATCAGCTGGTCTCCTGAGAATGCACAGGGAAGAGGAGAAAGGAAAATGCCTTATTTCTGTGCCTAGACACACACACACACACACACACACACACACACACACTCTGCTTCAGCTCTGAGTTTCCCCTCTGCCACCTCCTCATGCATCTCCAGGATTATCTTCTCCCACTCCCTAACACTCCTTTATCCTCTGTACCATTTTATCTTAGAAGACACGTGGCTGAATGCTTAAATCACTGCTGTGCTCTTACATATAGCTCTGTACTAAGTCATTTCTGACCAAGATAGGGTGAAGCTTTTCAAAGAGACATACAGTGATGAAGAGGTTCCTAATGTGGGGTGGAAATTATCAGATACCAGTTTCTCTACTGCCACATCATTAAGATGGCTACTATAAAGGGGTTAAAGTCACACCACATATTGTTCTGATAAAATGCAAAATGCCTGGTATGATTTAGGAAATTCTGAAAGATGAGCATTGAGCTTCAATAGAGAAGGAGCATGTTCTGTACTTTTATAGAAAAGGGGAAAGACATTTCCACATTTCTGATGTTAGACTAAAAAGAAAAATTAGACGGGCCTTACTCTCTGTCTACTCTTGGTAGTACCTCCTGGAGATATCTTTGAAAAGCAGAGATTTTTTTCCAGTTCTATTTTTTCTGTGGGAATATTTCTTATGGCAGTCAAAATCTGAGTGGCTAGAAAGCAGATAGTTTAAATATATAGCCACAGTTTAGAATGGCATATTTTATGTTTCATAAATCTTTATAGGCAATAATCCTATGTGATATATTTCCTAGTATATTCTTGTTACTTAAGGAGACTTTCATCATAAAACAATTTAAATATGGTAGTGTCTCCTACCTACTGACTTTTAGAGTGAGCATACAAAATACCAGCAAGTTGCAGGGAAGGAAAATAACGGTCGACAGAGTTAGAAGCTTTTGCTTTGATTTTTCTCTGGGTCTTTTTCCAGGGTCAAGACCTATTAACAAAAGTCATATGAATTTCTCAGAGGAGTTCTTCTGGCTCTTTTCAAGCTGCCAGGTCTCCAGCTACTTGGTGCAAAGGTTATGCTAGAAAACCACAGAAGGAATGGAGGTGGAACTCGGTCCCCAGTCCCCTTCTCCCTCTCCTCTGGTTGGGTTGAATCTTAGCAGTTCCTTTTTCTTCTCCATTATAGTTAATTACAAGATATTGAGTATGGCTCCCAGTGGTATACAGTAGGATCTTGTTTGTTATCTATTTTGTATATAGTAGTGCGTACCTGCTAATCCCAAACTCCTAATTTATCCCTCCCCCACCTCCCTCCTTTGGTAACCGTAAATTTGTTTTCTATGTCTGTGAGTCTGTTTCTGTTTTGTAACTAAGTTCATTTGTATCACTTTTTTAGATTCCACATATAAGTGATATCATATGATATTTGCCTTTCTCTGTGTGACTTACTTCACTTAGTATGATAATCTCTAGGTCCATCCATGTTGCTGCGAATGGCATTATTTCATTCTTTTTTATGGCTAATATTCCATTGTATATATACATCACATCTTTTTTATCCATTCCTCTGTTGATGGACATTTAGGTTGTTTCCATGTCTTGGCTATTGTAAATAGTGCTCCTATGAACATTGAGGTGCATATATCTTTTTGAATTAGAGTTTTGTCTGGATATATGCCCAGGAGTGGGATTGATGGATCATATGGCAGCTGTATTTTTAGTTTTTTAAGGAGCCTCCATACTGTCCTCCATAGTGGCTGCAGTAATTTACATTCCCACCAACAGCACAGGAGTGTTGCCTTTTCTCCATACTCTCTCAACCATTTATTCTTTGTAGACTTTTGGTGATGGCCATTCTGACCGATGTGAGGTGGTACCTCATTGTAGTTTTGATTTGTTTTCTCTAATAAGTAGCAATGTTGAGCATCTTTTCATGTGGCTGTTGGCCATCTGTATGTCTTCTTTGGAGAAATGTCTATTTAGGTCTTCTGCCCATTTTTTATTGGGTTGTTTGGGGTTTTTTTTTTGATATTGAGCTGTATGAGCTGTTTGTATATTTTGAAAATTAATCCCTTGTATTTGCTCCCATTCCATAGGTTGTCTTTTCATTTGGTTCATGGTTTCCTTTGCTGTGCAAAAGCTTTTGAATTTGGTTAGGTTCCATTTGTTTATTTTCTTAGCAATTCTTTAGCTCAACTTGTCATTCTCATAGTGGACTAGGGAATCACGGGATAACCTATGCTTGCTTGTCAGTTATAGAGAGGTTGATGGTACAGTGGAGTGTTATATCCCTTAATCTCATGCCAATTTGGGGCATTTGAGTGCATCTCTGACAGGCCAGCAGTTAAATGTTCTCAGAAATACTCCCAAAGTTGTGCCATTTCCTCTTCTTTCCCAACACTTGCAACCCCCAGAGTACGCAGGAAACAAGGAATTTTAGAAAGATATCACAGCTCTCTTTCCCAATCAAGAATTAAATATCAGCCAACCAGCATTCACATCAATTACAGAAAAATGAAGGAGAATGTATAACAATTTGAAAAGCAATAAAAGGCCCTTTATCGCCAGGGTAGGGAAAAAAAAAGACAACATACTTGCATTCTGAGGCAATTATTATTAGAATCTCACATTGGTGCATTTTGAAAAAAATGCCTAACAGAAAGAACAATAGATGGCAAATAATGCAGCAAGAATTCCAGGTGAACATCAAATTCTAAGTAAAAAATTTCTTGGGATATAATCAGAGAGCTACATATACCAGGAGCATGAAGCAAAGCAGGATTGGTTCAGTAGAATGTAGCACTCCTTGAAGCCAAAGACTTACTAGAACATAATTACAAAAGAGAGCAAGCTTCAGAGCCACAGGAAATCTCCTGAGAGCAACCATGGGGTGGAAATAATTTTCTCAGAGAATGCATATATTCATTTTAATGGTTTAAAATGATTCATGCACTGGTGGAAGAAAGACATGGAACTTGTCCCCACGTTTTTCTTTCCACGTCCCCCGTCAAACGTGTTCTATAATTGGACCTTTAAAGTCAAATCTTTAGTTAGGCAGTTTGAAAGCCTCATATAATTTCATTGAGGGCTTTAGGAAGCAAAGAACTCTCAAACCAGATTTTTAAAAGGGCTTATGGAACAAAACAATATTTTGAAAGAGATAAAAATTGGTAGCCAGTATGAAATATGGTACAGAATTATTTATATATGTCACCATGCTCTGTAGCTTTCAGAAAACCAGACTGTAGCTTCTCAGGGGATTTCGAATTAATCCCCATAGAAGGCCAAAGTAATGTTCTCCAAAGAACGTATAAACCTTTGCAGAAACAATATTACAGAAATACAGTTGTTTGCTGTATTTATAATATTATGTCCATAAGAATTAAATATCATCTAGAAATTAAGAAAAGTGAGTAAAATAGAGAGTAGAAACTAAGAGTGGAGGATTTAGAAAGTGTACGCAGGACCACGATAAATACATTTTAATAGCTTTTTATGTCAGGATTTATTCAAAGAATCAGAAAAAAAGAGTGCACAATTAATTTTGAAGCCTGAGTGTCTGTCGCAGGCCTGGCATATGATGTAGAGGACGTGTTGGACACAATTCTTTCAGACAAACGAATGTTGCAAATATCAAAAAGCCCTGTGGAACCTATAACATTTCAACATCAATTACTCAGTGCAAAGTTGGGAGTTCCCAATCCACCCTCGCTCCTGACATCAGTTGAGAGTTGCGAGATCTCCAAGACCACCTCCGCTTTGATAATTCACTAGACAGACTCACCGAATTCACTTAAATCTATTATATTCGTAGTTACAGTTTATGGCAGCGAAAGGATACAGATATAAGTCAGCCAAGAGAAGAGGCATTTGGGGCAAAATCCGGGAGAATTCCAAACATGAGCTTTCAGTTGCTCTCTCAGTGGAGGCTTGGACAGTAGTAACTCCTCTCAGCAATCATGTATCGCCAACCAGGGAAGCTCACCTCAGCCTTGATGGTCAGAGTTTTTATTGATGCTTAATCATATAGACATGGTTGACCACCTGCATGGCTGAGTTTAGTCTCCAGCCCTCCAGTGGGTCAAGGTGGCTTATAGACCCCACCATACAACATTGTTATCATGGGCTATCTTGTGTGACCCAAGACCCCCATGTACACAAAGACACTCTTATCATGCAGGATTTTCCAAGGGTTTATAGAGATTATCATCCCAGGAGCTGAGGGCAAAGATTAACACACACCCCCACCACCAGCTTGGATAAAGTTAATCTTTCACTGCACACTTACTTATATTACAAAGTCGTATGAACTGTACAACCCTTACTGGAATGATGTGTATGTGCAAACACTATGACTATACTAGATTCAACAATCGTGAACTATACAGAAATGTTCGCCTGCTGACAAATTGTTTCTGTTGGCTATGGCCTTACCTCATCTGCACTTTCGGAGGGCAATCATTTTATTCAAGATGCTTTGGGTTAGAAGACATTTTGACAGCTTCCTATTCCTTTCTGCCAATGAGGATTTTTGCTGCAGCACTGTTGGGATGTACTATAGTGAGGAATCATCCCCCAGCTTATTCTTCTGCAGACTGATAATCAATGTAGACCCTTGTTAACAATCTACTCTTTCCAACAAAAGCCTTTTCCCCTGCTTTGGTGTACTTTTTAGAATGTGATTCTCAATATGCACTATTTTCCAAGGAACGTTTCCTAGAATATTGGAATTTACCTGGATACTTGTTTCTTGTTTCCTTATTACATCTGAAAGAATGTACTTATATTTAGGCTAATTTTGTTAAAGATTTTCATTGGTTTAGTGGAATTGATCACAGAGAAAACCATCAAGAATGATATATCAGCCATTCAATCATGAAATGGTTTCAGGGTACTGGTAAATTTTCCTAGAAAATTGAATTCACTGAATAATAGCTGGAGTCTATGTTGTATAAAAGAATCAAACTTTAGGTTCAAACTTTTTATATCCAGTCACTAACAGAAGTTTCACAAAGTGCAAAACTTCCAATAAGATTTTTTTAAACGTGTTGTAGATTTACACCACTCACTGAAACTTTTAAAAAACAATTTTCTATACATTTTAAAACAACTTTTATTTTGCTTTTTTAATGAAAAGTTTTGATTTTTGGAATGCTCCAATATAAGGCAAAGCAGGATATAACTTAAAATGCAGCTTAGCCTAAAGCATATTAATAATCGGGTCATAGCATCAGAAACAAATGAAGCCTCTTATAAACGCTATTCATATGGATAAATATTATGTTTAACGTCATTTGTGCATACTAATTCTGTGAAATTTTTCATAAGACTTTAAATCAGCACATTGATTCAAGTTGTAACTGAAATTTTTTTTTTTTTTTTTTTTTTTTTTGTGGTATGCGGGCCTCCCTCTGTTGCGGCCTCTCCCGTTGCGGAGCACAGGCTCCGGACGCGCAGGCTCATTGGCCATGGCTCACGGGCCCAGCCGCTCCGCGGCACGTGGGATCCTCCCAGACCGGGGCGCGAACCCGGTTCCCCTGCATCGGCAGGCGGACGCGCAACCACTGCGCCACCAGGGAAGCCCTGAAATTTTTAACAGTCTAAAAACGTCAAGTAATGTTGATACTAAGTATATTAAAATGAGTTTTATGATGCTGAACCATAAACTAGTAAGTATAAGTCCTTTATGTCACCCACAAAAATCAGATTTCATGCTCACATAATATATAAATGGTTACTTTATGAAACAGATACTTAAATCCTAATATCTACCAAATTTCCACTATTTTTTAAATGGATCATAATTTTAACTAGGAATTGCTAATTTTAAAATGCCATGAATTCACTGAAATGAAATTGGGATAAATGTAAATTTCTACATGCCCTATAAATCCATTTTACAAGCAAGAAATTGGGGAAATTCTGGCTTTGGAAAAATTTTATGAAAAAATTCAGTTTATTTGACCATAAATCAATCAACCATGACCCAAAATGTAATATAATAGTTTTAAATCTTAGACTGTTTTGATAGAAGCATTGTATCTACAACAAAGGTATGCTTTATTTTTTGAGCCATTGGTATAATAACTAGGTACTATGTCCAAGCAAATACCACACTTTAATAGAACCACAGTTAAACCAGAGGGTATCCAATGGAATGAAATCAAGATAAGTCTGAAAATCACCTAACTTGTGGACTTTAAGGAGCCATGAATGATTAGCCTAAAGCGTTGAATTTGAGTTTGAAAGGTTTGTGTTATTGTTAAATGTGTCAGTGGTGTTTTTCTTTTGATAGCTAGACTTCTATGCTTGTTGAGAATAAAGCTCTAGATTGATAGATGGATGTTAGAAAGAGGCATATTTCAGCCTAATAAGAAGGCAAAATTTCAAAGTGTCTAAATACATACCTGCTTTGTTATACTGAGTCTTGCCACAGATAAGCTGAAAGTTCCATGTCAGAAATGTTAGAGAGGGAAGTTGGCACTAGCAGATCTATGCCTTCTCTTCCAGGTCTCAGATTCTTCCACTGTATGGACAGATTTCCATAAAAACAGTGTTTCAGGGATGAGAGCTAGAAGACTTTTTTTTCGAACTTCTTTACATGCACTCTGGATGAAAGGACAAATAATTGAAATTATATACGCTAAGTAAAGAATTCTTAGCTTTTGCACCCCCTCCCAGTACACACACACGTTGCCCTAGGGAAATGGGTTTTTATCTCTGTCCTTTCTCCGTTAAGGACCTCAGGTCTGTGTACAGGTATACTCAATAAAGCCAATGCTATGTTTGACACCATTAACAATGCAAATGCAAGTAATAGAGGAAACTTGAGATAGCTTGATTCAACCCTTTTATTTCCACAATATCTGGAATCCCAAATATGGTTCTAGTCTCTACACATCAGAAGAGAAATAATGAAATCTAGAAGGGGACGACCAGAAGGCCACAGGGATAAAGTGATGTCACCTGAGACCTTGCTAAAATAATGACCTGTTAGCCTTGAAGAGCTCAGGGAGACTATAGAAAAATGCTTAAAACCACTTGGCTATTTGGATGATGTGAACATAAATTCCAAAAGGTTAGAACAATGTGAATCTCTTTAAAATTTTTAATGAGGGGCTTCCCTGGTGGTGTGGTGGTTAAGAATCCACCTGCCAATTCAGGGGACACGGGTTCGAGCCCTGGTCCAGGAAGATTCCACATGCCACGGAGCAACCAAGCCTGTGCACCACAACTACTGAGCCCACGTGCCTAGAACCTGTGCTCCGCAACAAGAGAAACTACCGCAACGAGAAGCCTGCGCACCACAACGAATAGTAGCCCCTGCTCGCCACAACTAGAGAAAGCCTGCACACAGCAACGAAGACACAATGCAGCCAAAAATAAATAAATTAAATTTAAAAAAATTTTAATGAGTTAAGTTTAAGACAAATGTTAGAAAGAAGTACATCTTTACAAACCTGATGACTTATTAAATAAGTAGTATGTGCAAGAAATCCCCGAAGGACTTCTCAATACTTGTGAAAGGCAGAGTCATAGCACGTGACTGCTAAAAAAACCGGGGATGTGCCCCAGCCCTCTGAGTCATGGAGGATAACCTTGCCTTCCTCCGTGATGCTTTGGAGCTTGCTACTGACGATGGCTACTCTGGCCTGAACAGACCATTGTCCGTACCGAAGAATAACAAGCTTCATCTTACAAAAAATATTGCTTCTAGCAATGTTTAATTGTTTTATTTTATCTGATAGTCTCTCTGTGTTGAGATCTGAATCCTCACTACAATCTGATTTGAATTTTATCTAGTATCACAGGAGAGTTGACATAAGAAAACCAAATCCAAGATCTCAATCACATTGAAGCAGTTTCATTATTCTCTCTCTTATCTTCTCCTGGTTTGTAACTATAGAAGCCTCTCCAAAGTACCTTGAGTGCCTTTTTGTCCAGGTCCCATGTGTTGGGAAAAACCTGAGAGATTCCTAAGCATATCATGTTTGAGTATCTCAGCAAACTTGTTACCAGCTAATTAGCTAAGCCTCCTCCTAAAACTGAAACTTATGCATACTCTTTTTAACTGAAATATAGTTGAGTTATAATGTTGTGTTAGTTTCTGGTGCACTGCAAAGTGATTCAGTCATACATATATATAAAACTTTTTTTCAGATTCTTTTCCCTTATAGATTATTATAAGATATTGAGTATAGTTTCTTCTGCTATATAGTAGGTCCTTGTTGGTTATCTATTTTCTATATAGTAGTATGTATATGTTAATCCAAAATGCCTAATTTATCCCTCTTCCCCCCTCCTTTCCCCTTGGGTAACCATAAGTTTGTTTCCTATGTCTGTGAGTCTGTTTCTGTTTTGTAAATAAGTTCATTTATATCTTTTTTTTTTTAGATTCTGCATATAAGTGATATCATATGATATTTGTCTTTCTCTGACTTACTTCTCTTAGTATGATAATCACCAGGTCCATTCATGTTGATGCAAATGGCATTACTTCATTCTTTTTTATGGCTCAGTACTATTCCATTGTGTATATGTACCACATCTTCTTTATCCATTCCTCTGTCAATGGACATTTAGGTTGCTTCCATGTCTTGGCTATTGTAAACAGGGGCATACTCTTTCTAAAAACTTCCCAACTCTTTCTCAGGTTCACTGTTTTCCCTACTATATGGAGATTTAATGTTCTCCATGTCTTTTCAGACTTTGAATTCAATCTCGGTGCTTAAATCTCTAAAATGTGTATGTGAAAGCACTTTTCCAGAATTTTTACAGATTTTATAAAGTTAACTAAAAATACTGAGTTTGCATTCCTTTGCCAGGTAAAGCATTGAAATAGCATGCTTTAGCAGGATCTTCCTAGTGTTGGAGACAAGAAACAGCACATGTGCCACATGTTTGCACAGCAAGCACAAGATGTCATGCTAGAATTTGCAAATGTGTGCCTTGTGTTCTCTGCTGTATCATCACTGAGAGACCTCCAAAAATGAAAGTATAGTTTTAGTACTTTTAGATCCTAGTTTGGTTGATTCCAATACAGATTTAGGCCATTCTTCTGTGGGCATTTTTGGTTTTTTAATTATCCTGTTTTATGAAACTTCATTTAATTTTTTTAATGAGCACTCAAATATCTATAACTTTCACACATTAAATCAGAAATGTCATGGCTGTATGTAGTTTCAGAGCTGCTGTACTTTCCCTCTGTGTATTCTCCATTATGTGTAAAGAGATAGGTATAACTAATAATTCAACTACTGCTTTGGGGATTGATAGTTCCGTATTGAAACTTGTGCCGAAGACCAGTGATTTAAAAGAAAATTATTTCTTCCTGTATTTCCTTCCTCAAAAGTGGTAAAACACTATATTTTGAACTGTTGCAGATTTGCAATGAAAGTTAATGAATTTAAACTCTATTATGCCAGATATATACATTAAGTTCTCTAGCCAGGCTATGAAATTGGATTTTAGGTTCTCTATTAAATTGTTAACACCACAGTCTCAGTGAAGCATTTGAACCCATACGTCAGAGAGATTGTCTGGAAACCATAGAATGTACTCTCTTATTTTCTGCTGTTGCAATGACAACATCTCTCAAGATTTTTGGCGAGTGTTTGCGTGGTATATCCTATACATGTGAGCTTTTGCTAACAGAGACATTGTTATTTACTAACACATTTCAGTACAAAACTAGTTCCTTTTTGGTCAGTGCAAGCCAGAACATTGCTGACGGTAAAATTCGTATTAAAAGAACATAGATTCAGTTATGCCAGGATGATGAATTCTAGACTTGGCACAGTTCAGTATTCCCTTCTTCAAATATTTATTCAGAAACTGCCTTTGAGATACATTTTGTGTCAAGTTAAAAAATTATTCCCCCACAAGATGGGGATGGCACTTTGCATTCACCCTCAATGGCTCATAATCTTTCCATGGAACCAGCAGAAAGATTACCGCATCTCATCTGTTGTGTCTATTAATGTGTCATACTCTCTAGTGCTTTAGAGAAGAATATCTTTATTTTGTCTTTCCAGGGGACTTTCTGTGATCATGTGAGACTGAACCAACTGAAGAAGGCCATTTTTAAAACATTCCCCTTAATTTCAGAATGTTCAATGATATGGGTTAAATATTCTGTCATGAGATAATGGAGTTTCTTTTCTTTTTTCCCCTTTGGGGAATTTTATTTTCAGGTTTCTCTTTGACTATGTAGGCATGTTTCGATCTCAAGCAAGCTAAAAATTATCTTCCAATTTTAAGATGCCTCATAAAACTAAAAGAGAAAACTTTGAAGATATTTATTTTCACTATACTAGTTGAACAAGGAAAAAATATAAATATAAAATAGAATGAATAATAAATGTTCAGAATCTATAGGTTAAAAAGGTAAAATGTTCAAGTTTAAATGCATTAATTTCTCTCAAAGTAATTTAAAATTTAATGCCATTCCTATCAGGATCCCAGTGTTTTGGTTTTGTTTCTTTTTTTTTTTTTTCTTCCTTTTTACCATACCTTACATGCTTACATTTACTAGCTTCAGTTTTTTAATTTAATTTTATATTGGAGTATACAATGTTGTGTTAGTTTCAGGTGTACAGCAAAGTGATTTAGTAATACATATACATGTATTTATTCTTCTTCAAGTTCTTTTCCCATTTAGGTTATTACAGAATAATGAGCAAAGTTTCTAGTGCTATACAGTAGGTCCTTATTGATTATCTATTTTAAATATAGCCGTGTGTATATGTCAATCCCAAACTCCCAATTTATCCCTCCCTACCACCCTTTCCCCCTGGTAACCATAAGTAAGTTCGTTCTCTAAGTCTATGAGTCTGTGTGTTGTAAATAAGTTCATTTGTAACATTTTTTTCAGATTCCATATATAAGTAATATCATATGATATTTGTCTTTCTCTCTCTGACTTACTTCACTTAGTATGATAATCTCCAGGTCCATCTACGTTGCTGCAAATGGCATTATTTCATTCTTTTTCATAGCTAAGTAATATTCCATTGTATATATGTACCACATCTTCTTTATCCATTCCTCTGTCAATGGACATTTAGGTTGCTTCCATGTTGTGGTGATTGTAAACAGTGCTGCAGTGAACATTGGGGTGCATGTATCCTTTCAAACCATGGTTTTCTCTGAATATAAGCCCAGGAGTGAGATTGCTGGATCACATGGTAGCTCTATTTTTAGTTTTTCTAAGGAACCTCCATACGGTTCTCTGTAGTGGCTGTGACAGTTTACATTCCCACCAGCAGTGTAGAAGGGTTCCCTTTTCTCTACACCCTCTCCAGCATTTATTGTTTGCAGACATTTTGATGATGGCCATTCTGACTGGTGTGAGGTGATATCTCACTGTAGATTTGATTGGCATTCCTCTAATAATTAGTGATGTTGAGCATCTTTTCATGTGCCTCTTGGTCACCTGTATGCCTTCCTTGGAGAAATGTCTGTTTAAGTCTTCTGCCCATTTTTTTGAATGGGTTGTTTGTTTTTTTGACATCGAGCTACATGAGCTCTTTGTAAATTTTGGAGATTAATCCCTTTTCTGTCGCAGCATTTGCAAATATTTTCTCCCATTCTGTGGATTGTATTTTCATTCTGTTTACAGTTTCCTTTGCTGTGCAAAAGCTTTTAAGATTAATTAGGTCCCAGTTGTTTATTTTTGTTTTTATTTTCATTATGCTAGGAGATGGATTAAAAAAAGATACTGCTGCGATTTATGTCAAAGAGTGTTCTGCCTAGGTTCTCCCCTAAGAGTTTTATAGTATCCAGTCTTACATTTAGGTCCTTAATCCATTTTGAGTTTATTTTTATGCATGGTGTTAAAGAACGTTCTAATTTCATTTTTTTACTTGTAGCTGTCCATTTATCCTAGCACCATTTTCTCCACTGCACTGTATATTCTTGCCTCCTTTGTTGTAGATTAATTGACCATTGGTGCATGGGTTTAATCTCTGGGCTTTCTATTCTATTCCATTGATCTATATTTCTGTTTTTTATGCCAGTACCATACTGCTTTGATGACTGTACCTTTGTAGTATAGTCTGAAGTCAGGGCGCCTCATTCCTCCAGCTCTGTTTTTCTTTCTCAAAATTGCTTTGCCTATTCAGGGTCTTTTATGTTTCCATAAATGTTTTAAATTTTTTTGTTCTAGTTCTGTGAAAAATACTATTAGTAATTTGATAGGGATTGCAGTGAATCTATAGATTGCCTTGGGTTGTGTAGTCATTTCCACAATATTGATTCTTCCAATCCTAGAACATGGTATATCTTTCCATCTGTTTCTGTCATCTTCTATTTCTTTCATCAGCATCTTATAGTTTTTGGAATACAGGTCTCTTGCCTCCTTAGGTAGGTTTATTCCTAGGTATTTTATTCTTTTTGAAGCAATAGTAAATGGTATTATTTCCTTAATTCCTCTTTCTGATCTTTCATTGTTTGTTAGTGTATAGAAATACAACAGATTTCTGTGTATTAATTTTGTATCCTGTAATTTTACCAAATTTAACCTCCAGGTGTTCGTGTTTTTTATAGTTTTTTTTCCTGTAATTGATTTCTAATCTCATAGCTTTGTAGTTGGAAAAGATGCTTGATATGATTTCAATTTTCTTAAATTTACCAATGCTTTATTTGTGTCTCAGTATGTGATCTATCCTGGAGAATGTTCCATGTACATTTGAGAAGAAAGTGTATTCTGCTGCTTTCAGATGGAATGTCCTATAATTAAGTCTATCTGGTCTAATGTGTCACTTAAGGCTTCTGTTTCCTTATTGATTTTCTATCTGGATGATCTGTCCATTGAAGAAAGTGGGGTATTAAAGTTCCCCACTATTATTGTGTTACTGTTGATTTCTCCTTTTATAGATTTTAGCATTTGCCTTTATATTGAGGTGCTCCTATGTTTGGGGCACATGTATTTACAATTATTATATCTTCTTCTTGGACTGATTCCTTGATCATTATTTAGTGTCCTTCTTTGTCTCTTGTAACAGTCTTTATTTTTAAGTCTATTTTGTCTGATACGAGTATTGCTACTCCAGCTTTCTTTTGATTTCCATTTTCATGGAATACCTTTTTCCATCTCCTCACTGTCAGTCTGTATGTGTCCCTAGGTCTGAAGTGGGTCTCTTTTAGACAGTGGTCTTGTTTTTGTATCCATTCAGCCAGTCTATGTCTTTTAGTTGTTTTTGTATCCATTCAGCCAGTCTATGTCTTTTAGTTGGAGGATTTGATCTGTTTATGCTTAAGGTAATTATTGATATGTATGTTCTTACTGCCATTTTGTTAATTGTTTTGGATTTCTTTTTGTAGGTCTTTTTTCTTCCCTTCCTTGTGTGTGTGTGTACCTATTGTGGATTTTCAGTTTGCAGTGACCATGAGGTTTTGATAAAGGCAGTCTGTATATAAACAAGATTGTTTTAAGTTGCTGGTCTTTTAATTTCAAGTACATTTCCAGTATCCTGCATTTGTACTCTCCTCTTCTCACAATTGATATCATATTTGTGTGTGGATGATTTCCTACTTCTAGTGTATGTTTGCCTTTACCTCTGAGCTTTTCCATTTATAATTTTCTCATTTGTAGTTGTGGCCTTTTCTTTTCCACCTAGAGAAGTTCCTTTAGCATTTGTTGCAAAGCTGGTCTGGTGGTGCTAAATAATCTTAGCTTTGCTTGTCTGTAAAGCTTTTGATTTCTCTGTTGAATCTGAATGAGAGCCCTGCTGGATAGAGTATTCTTGGTTGTAGGTTCTTCCCTTTCCTCACTTTATATATATAGTACCACTCCCTTTTAGCTTGTAGAGTTTTTGCTGAGAGATCAGCTGATTACCTTATGAGAATTCCCTTGTGTGTTATCTGTTGCTTTTCCCTTGTTGCTTTTATTATTTTTTTCTTTGTCTTTGTCAATTTGATTACTATGTGTCTTGGTGTGGTGTGTTCCTCCTTAGGTGTAGCCTGCCTGGGACTCTCTGTGCTTCCTGGACTTGGGTGACTATTTCCTTTCCCATGTCAGGGAATTTTTCAGCTATTATCTCTTCAAATATTTTCTCAGGTCCTTTCTCTCTCTCCTCCTTCTGGGACCCTTATAATGTGAATGTTGGTGTGTTTATGTTGTCCCAGAGGTCTCTCAGGCTGTTTCATTTCTTTTCATTCTTTTTTCTTTATTCTGTTCTGCAGCAGTGATTTCCACCATTCTGCCTATCCGCTCACTTATCCATTCTTCTGCTTCAGTTATTCTGCTATTGATTCCTTCTAGTATATTCTTCATTTCAGTTATTCCATTATTCATCTCTGTTTGTTTCTAGGCCTTTGTTAAACATTTCTTGCATCTTTTCGATCTGTACCTCCATTCTTTTTCCGAGATCTTGGATCATCTTTACTATCATTACTCTGAATTCTTTTTTGGGTAGATTGCCTATCTGCACTTTACTTAGTTGTTCTTCTGGGGTTTTATCTTGTTCCTTCATCTGGGACATATCCCTCTGCCATCTCATTTTGTCTAATTTTGATTGCATTTTCCGTTCTGCAGGCTGCAAGGTTGTAATTCTTCTTGCTTCTGCCCCCTGCTGGATGAGGCCATCTAAGAGGCTTATGCAGGCTTCCTGGTGTGAGGGACTGGATCCTGACCACTGGTGGGTGGGCAGGGCTGTGCTCAGGAAGACTTTAAGCAAACTGTCTGCTGATAGGTGGATCTGTGTTTCCACCCTGTTGGTTGTTTGGCCTGAGGCGACCCAGCACTGGAGCCTACAGGCTGTTGGGTAAGGCTAGGTGTGGGGAGGAAATGGCAGCGGCAGCCTCCAGGAGGACTCACGCAATGAGTACTCATCAGAGCTGCCACTGCCAGTGTCTTTGTCCCGGCAATGAGCCACCGTCGCCCTCTGCCTCCACAGGAGACCCTCCGATACTAGCAGGTAGGTCTGGCCCAGTCTCTTTGGAGGTCACTCCTTTTTTCCCTGAGTCCTTGTGTGCATCCTCCAAGAGTGGAGCTTCTGTTTCCCCCAGTCCTATGCAATTCCTGCAGTCAAATCCTGCTGGCCTTCAAAACCAGATTCTCACGGGCTCCTCCTCACATTGTGGCTTCTTCTTTGTCTTTGGATGTAGGATATCCATTCTGGTAGGTTCCAGCAGGTTTTGTTTGTTTGTTTTTTGTCAGTTGTTGTTTAGCAGTTAGCTGTGATTTTGGTGTTTTCATAAGAAGAGGTGAGCTCACATCCTTCTCCTCTGCCATCTTGTCTCCATCCTTATTAACTTCAATTTTGGTCAAATGTATGCTGATAGCTTTTCCCCATGTTTTCTTGTGGTCTCTGGTAGGTCCTTGGATGATGACTCTTTGAAGGAGGGGAGATGGTGTACCTTTTGGTCTGGGTCTAGGTGCAGTCCAAGTCCTCACAGCAAAAGTAAGCACATATGGAAAACTCAGTCATTCAGACCACGCGCCACTACTCCACACTGTGCCAACTGCCGATTTTGTTTTCTTTCTTTCTAAAGCAAGCATTCTCAAAGTTTGCTGTAAAAGCCTCTTGGGAGAAAAATGGACATAAACACCTCAAAAAAGCTTTGAAACAAAAGAAGTATGAAGAAGTCATGGAATGCCAACGTGTCAGGCAGGATATTATAGGTCACAATGGTCACGAGATTATTGTATGGATCCAGGAATTAATAGACAAGGCAAGAAAAAAGTAGTTACTAGCATTGATTGTGGGTGTCTCTTGATAATGGGTTAATTTTGTTCTCTATGTGAGAAGTAAGCCAAAGACATTGTGATAGAGACCGTTATGCTCACCAGATAGCCACATGCTCCTCTCCATTTCTCAGCCTCCTTTGCAGTTGGGCTGAGGTCATATAATTAGTTAAGGTCAATGAGATGTATCCAGAAATGATTTAAGCTGCTTCCATACCTGTTTTCTTTTAAACATCCAACAGCTTTCTCTCTCGTTGCCCTTCATGAATGTGGATGCTGCGTTTTTCAGATAATGGCGGTAATTTGCAACAGCCTGGATCGCTGAATCACTCCTTAGAAGAGACAACCTTCAGCAAGCTGCCTAACCAACAGCAGCCTGTGACAGAAGCAAAAAATAAATATTTGTTGCATTAAAAAAAACAAAAATGATAAATCTATCTATGTATTCCTGCCTCAGACAGTTGAAATACATTTTCAACTTATTTAAGTCTTTAAACATTCATTGGCTAGTCAATTTAAAAATGATCATTAAAAAGAAGCTGCATTACGTCTCGAAAAGTATAACATGATTAGTTATCAAATCTCACATATGGGAAAAATGATCCAAACAAGAAAATAATTCCCAAGAAAAAGAAAGCCATATGATTGATAGTCTGTTTGTCTTTACTAGGTTTTCCAGGGCAATTTTGACAATGATACCCACAGAAAAAACGTCATCGACCCTCCCATCTATGCACGGCACATAAGGATCCTTCCTTGGTCCTGGTATGGGAGGATCACACTGCGGTCGGAGCTGCTGGGCTGCACAGAGGAGGAGTGAGGAGATCCCACAGCCCACAACCCTCCTATTTCCCTAAAAGTATCTCCACGGAATGAACTCTGCAAAATCTATCTGAAACTGAATGGAAATTTTCATGAAAAAGTGATAAAATTACGGTAGGCCACTAACTGTCTTCTTAAGGAGGTCTAAGCCTGCCTTTTCAAAGGTTTAATTTGATTTTTATCATTTAAAATTCTTAAGCAACATCACATTAGCTGTGAATTGCTTTTCTCATTGTTTTCTGACTTCTTCATACTGGTTGAAATATATTAGGCAAAGAAAGTAGCACTCTTGATAGCAAGGGTAAAAAAATCTCATAGTTATCAAATAAAAGCAAGAGTTGTTAGAGCTTTCATAATCAATACTCAACTTATTCTTATAAAAAGAAGAATACTGCAGTGTTAGCAATAAGTTTTTTTTCCCTTCTGTAATGAGTCTATATTATCCTAATTATTTCCCTGTGCCTGACAAATAGTGTCAGTGTTTATAACCAAAATTTGAAGAAGAATCTGTAACATGCAGTACTAACTGAAATTATAATTCTCATTTTACTTTTATTTCTAATCAGAGTATATGATCTTTCTCTTTGTGCTATTCTATTTCTATATATTATATATTGCCTGAATAAGTCCATACTTTTCCCAATTGACTTTTGTCCTATTACTTGCCTAAAAGAAGTCTAAAAGAAGTATCATGTTTGTGTGTGTGTGTGTATATGTATACACGCACATATATATGAAACATGATTATTAGTAGATTGAGCATATTTAGTATCAGTAGATTGAATCTGCAATTCTCTTGTTTTTGAAGGAAGCTATAACTATGTAATCTCCAAATATTTCCTTTATAAAGACCTCAATACTACCATTTTGCAAAATTAACAACAAAATCACATTATGTTTCTTTAAGACAAAATTTAAATCTTTGTTTTGATGGTATTTCCATAGCCTTATCTTTACTTTAAAAATCTTTACTTTAAAATAATAGAAAAATTGTTTGTCTAATTTTTTTTAGCAAATATTGACATAGTGCTGCATAACTTGGCCAAGAATATTCATCATTTCTTTGTTCATTTCTGCACTTCCTGTGAAACTAGAATTTTATTGAGGTTTGAAATTAGTGGTAGTTTCTCAGGAAAGCACAGTGCATAGACATTTGTGAGAAGAGAAGTGTTTACTAATGACAAAGAGTAAACCATTTTCAGGGTGAAAATTGATGTCTATCTATTTTGCTTTAAAGGTCCTGAAAAAATAATAATAAGCAATTATCATCATAATGACTTGTTATTGATAATGAGGTTTCATTGCCATTCTCTCAAATTAAGGCTCACACTGCCTCCATGAAAGTCCTCAACATCTAATTTATAAGCTTTACAAGTATTTGTTTTATAAGGCTTAGACACAGAATTACTGGGGTTTTAAATTGTGTCCTGAAAAAGAAAGTATGGTATGTGTACAAAACATTGATGTCCTGGCAACACTGCTAAGTTCGTTTTTTCCTTATTATTTGTGCTGCATAACAGAAGCCACTAGAATGTTACTGTCTTGTCTGTCCATGTGTTAACAGCATTTCTTGATGATGTATATATGGAGTGGTCTTCAATCATAGTGAAGAATTTAAAGAGAAAGTCAATCAATCATAATGGCATTTTTAATAAGAGCAAAATTAGGACTGGCTGGACACATATTTGTCCTATGCCCACATGCTTTCTACTTCAGGCTCTTATTATAAAATTGTTAATTTGAAGCATCTGAAATGGTGATCAGTTTTTAGCATCTTTCTTTCAAAAACAAAATTGCCATGTCATCAATATCATCTTTTTAAGTAAGGTCATGTTACAAATAATTGCTTAGGTCCAAAGCTATACACATACTCACTATGTAGCCAATGGCCCTTATTTCTTTAAAGATTTACTGGCCCACCAAATTTCTAGCCATTTTCTCTTGCAGGTTATGCACAGTTCTTGATTCTTTTCAGAGTTTTTAAAATTGTGAGTAATTTTTTATAATGATTTACTTTCTCAAAATTATTCATGGCTTCTTATGATGTTTGTTTTAAATTTTATTTTATTGGTAGTTTTTCAAAAAATATTTTCAAAGGGAGTTTGTTAAAATTTTGTTACCTTTTAGAAATACATACAAATGGCTTTCTGTTGCTTGTGCATTTTCTCTCTGCTCTATGTTTTTCACCAACATGACATATCATGGGATATCTGTTTATCCCATGATGCCCCAAATTAATGACAACAAAGGGATTCCCACATATGGAAATGTTAATAATTATTCTGAAATAGTATGTAGCTTTTGTATCAATGACAAAGTGAAGCAAATTTATTTAAATTCACAGTAAAACAAGGACAATCTCATAAGAACAAGGCACAGAAGAATCACCTAGCCTTCACCATATTGAGTAATTATAATATGCTAATTTTATAATCTATGAAATTACAATTTTAAACATATCCAGTTTATGTCTTGTTAAAAGCATTTATCATCATAATCACTAATTCTAATTTTAGGGTTGACTTTCTCTTTCTGAATGGCTTCGTAAGGGTTTATGTGAATTTTGAAGACTTAGGGTACTAATGATTGTATCTTTACTAGTTAACAAATTATGAAATATAATATTCACTGCTGGCATCTGATGTGTCAGTAAGTACAGAAAAACTAAGACACAAATAACCTTTGCAAACTTTCAAGCTGTGTAATATTCTAATGTTGGGCTTTTTCTTTGTGTATATACTTAAATCATGTAGGATGCTGTAAAATCAGTATGACCTTGTCTAGTCTTCAAAGTTAAAATAAACTTTTGAAAATCTGGGATACTTTACTTTACTTTTGAAGCAGTTGTAATCAAACACATTTGTAAGAACACACAAATTGTCTGAATGTCAATACCCACTACTCTTCTTAACTACATGCTGGTTTACTTTTTCTTTATACAGAAAAATGAAACAAGCACAGAAAAAAAAAAGGAACTCAAAATAGCCTTCAAATGTACATTGATATCAGCCAAATTGTCCTTTCCAAACTTATTAAAATGTGTGCATTTCTCCTGCTTTTAGCTGTGGACATTTTATTGGAATACTAATAACCCAGTCAGTCATTTTTTTGCCTCATGCATATTTAAAGTCTTGTGCTCCAGGATTGATCTGCCTATTGATAAACAGATGCTATTGCTGTTATTTCTATTGTTTAAGTACATGATTCTCAGGAGTATAATGAAGAGATCTAGTCAATAGTAAGCAATAACACAAACACTAATAGTATATTTATCCATATGTCATAACACTTGGCTTCTTCATAAACCCTGTTTCAGCCTCTCTGAAAGTCACTGGTAAAATATTGAGTCTGAGTACTTCCCACTTTTAAGATATTTTCTTAAGATTCAAAAAATTTAGGAAAAAAATGAGATATTAAATGTTGACTCAGTTGTGCTTCAGTGAATCTCTGATAGTTCTCATACTAACTTATATGTTTATGTATTCATACATGTTCCTATTTAACTGCATTTCAGTGTGAATGGTTCAACAGGGTTCCATTGTTTGTTTGCCTAATTTTCACACACAAGCACACACAAATGTGTTTATATTAAATACAAGCAATTATATATATATCTTTTTTCAATAAGGCCAATAAAGAATTATGACAATATCTATACAGGATAAAAAGTCACTGTGATAACAATAATTATTCAACAGAAAATTTTCAACTATGAGACTTTTTAAATTACTGGTTCAAGAACATTTCCAAGGAGGAAAGTCTGATCCTGTGGAAGTTTGACTTTAAAAATCTACTAAAGGTAACTTCATGAATGGAAAATAGTCTCTCTATATAACCTAAAATTTTAAAACATACAGCACTTCAGCTTTGAGTACATGATTTTAAGTGGAGATTTTGATAAATAAACATTAATTTGTACTGTTAGAAATGCCTTGCTCTCTCTCTTCCCAAAGACTAGTTTTAAACAATATTAACAATAGAGTTAGTGTGTTACTTATTTGTGAAAAATATTGCCACAAAGGTTTCTTTGAGATGCAAAAGGACCCTCTCACCTGAGCAGTTAAAGTGGAGCCTTAAACCACTTTGCTGGTTGAGAAATAGCTGAACTACCCTGAAAGAGAATGCATTGTCATTGTCCTTACAAAGAAAGAATACCTAGGGTAAGTAGCAACTTTTCCATTTGTTTTGAAGGGGGAAACAGGATTCCTTGATTCTACTGCAGTAAGTAGCTATAATCCATATTGGATATTTCAACATTGCCACCAAATAAAGTATTTTTCACAGTAGGCAAGTGGCACTTACTCAAAGACTTATTTCTGTTAGATGAATTTGGTAGCAGAAATAGGAAAAAATTTTTGGAAAAAGCTCCTCATTTAGTTGTTTTTGCATATCTTGGCAGGAGTTGACTGAGCCATTTTGAAAACACTAATGCTGTGGAAATATGGCATAGGAGCATCAGCAAATGGTCACCACATGACATGATTAAGCATTGCATAGGTGACTGCCTCTAATTTAACTTTAACGTCCTCAAGGGCATGAACCACACTCTTCCATATTTACCATATTTATGTAAAATCCCCATACTACCATTCATATGCCCCCATAAAAATATGTTAATAATGATGATGAATGGTGACATAAGCTCAACCTGCTGCCACCTGGGAAAGAAGTAGTGGTAGTGAGACTGATGGTGCATTCAAACAATACATCCCCCACGACCAGTGTGGAAACAGCTTTGAGAGAACTTCCCTAGGCATCAGGCCAAAACACTGTAGAGGATTAACAGGAAGACTACTGGGAGTAGGCTTCATGAATATGACACAGAAGGAATATTTTCAGTGATAAATGACTTAAATGACAAATTAAACATAGATTTACACATATTTTATAATATTCCCACTTTTTAGAAATGTAAAGAAAAAAATAATAAAAAGGACTTGCCTTTCAGGAAGAGAACCATAGCGGGCCAGCAGCTCTGGAAGAGATAATTAGTATAGCACTTCTCAAGGCCAATGGCATTTTCCACCTGGACCTGGGAAAGAATTGAACAGTATATCACAAAGGAAGCACTAAATAATCAACTCCAAGAGTTTAACTTCCTCAGTTCTCAAGTTTTAGGTAATGATAGGGATTTTTTTTTCTTAACAGTAGAAGCATCCTGCTATGATCTGAAGTTATGTCCTCCCACAAATTCATGCTGAAATCCTAACCCCCAAATGTGACTGGTATAGTAGGTTGGGACTATGGTGTAGGGGATTAGTTCATGAGAGTGGAACCCTCATGAATGGGATTAGTGCTCTCATAACAGAGCCCCCTTAGAGCTCCTCAGCCCCTTCTACCCAGTGAAACACTAGTTATGAACCTTTAAGCTGACCCTCACCAGAAAGCAACCATGCTGGTATCTTGAACTTCAACTTCGCAGCTTCGAGAACTGTGAGCCATGAATTTCTGTTGTTTATATGTTAGCCATCCTATAGTATTTTGTTATAGCAGCCCTAATAGACTAAGACACATCCCAGAAAGGAATCTGTTTTTAGTGGTATAAATACCTTGATAAGTTGCTCGGGATGTGGACTTTTAAACAATAGTGAAATGTTTTTCAAATTTCCAGTGGAGAGAAATTGGTGGGTTAGGACTAATATTTCTTTGTTTAATTAAATACATTAGGAAAGGAGAAGAGCAGAGGGGAAGGGAAGGGAGGAATAAGTCCACTGTAAAAGTTCTTTCATGAAACATTTTTCTTTCACTTATATTCCTGTGTATATATGTATTCTTGATCACCGTGCTAATTATTTTTCTTACTCTGAAACAGCCATTAAAAGTTTGAGGAGACTTGCCTGGTGGCGCAGGGGTTAAGAATCCGCCTGCCAGTGCAGGGGACATGGGTTCAAGCCCTGGTCCAGGAAGATTTCACATGCCACGGAGCAACTAAGCCCATGCGCCCCAACTACTGAGCCTGCACTCTAGAGCCTGCGAGCCACAACTACTGAGCCCATGTGCCGCAACTACTGAAGCCCCCACACCTAGAGCCCATGCTCCGCAACAAGAGAAGCCACTGCAGTGAGAGGCCCGCGCGCCGCAATGAAGAGTAGCCCCCACTTGCCGCAACTAGAGAAAGCCCGCGCACAGCAAAGAAGACCCAATGCAGCCAAAAATAAATACATAAAATAAATTTATAAAAAACAAAATAAAGCCACTGCAATATGGTCCCTGAACAGTTTTCTAAACACATGGTACCTCCTTGCTGACAGGTATGCTGGTGGCCCAATGTGAGTTTAGAGCCAGAGTTGGAGGGATCCTGTTAATAGGAGGCTTTTAGAGGCTGGATGGGGACAGAGGAGGCATGTGGTGTTGGAGATCTAAGAGACTTTAAGAAAACAAAAAGATACTACACAGAGAATTGTGTGAAGTTTTTCTTTGTGGTGGGCAAAGCCCTTTGTCCTTTTCCCCTTAAAATATTCTAATAAGTTTTTTTTCCTCTTCCATTTCATTGTTAGGGAAGATGCACCCAGGTGTTGAGTACAGCCTGAAGGTGGGTTTGTAGCATGAGCAGAGGCTGCCTGTGGGGACCTGGCACTTGGGGGATTAAATAAACTGCAGATTTATATATTGGTTTGTTTTTTTGAATATACATTGATGCTTTTATTTTTAAATGGATTTTTCTACAGTCACTTCTAGTTTAAAAGTCCATAATCTGATTCCCCCCACACCATGAATCTAAACTTTTAAGCCTTTCAGAAACTCATACTACTAATTCCATGCTTGAGAGTTTTCCTACCTAAACCTAATATCACAAATACTTATAACTCCAAACGATAGCATTAGGCTGTATTTCATGACCTGTAAAATACTCAAATGTTTTCCCTTTCACTGGAGATATAAAAGCTAAATTCTTTCATAAATAACACTGTAGAAACTACTAAATTAATATTAAGAGAAGATTAAGATTAACCAACCTCTTTTAAAAATCCTTCTTTGAATACAATCATACCTCAAGAAACAAGAAAAATCTCAAACAACCTAACCTACACCTAAAGCAATTAGAGAACGAAGAATAAACGAAACCCAAAGTTAGTAGAAGGAAAGAAACTATAAAGATCAGAGCAGAAATCAATGAAATAGAGACGAAGAAAACAATAGAAAAGATCAACAAAACCAATAGCTGGTTCTTTGAGAAGATAAAATTGATAAACCTTTAGCCAGACTCATCAAGAAAAAATGGGAGAGGACTCAAATCAATAAAATTAGAAATGAAAAAGGAGACGTTATAACTGACACCACAGAAATGCAAAGAATCATAAGAGACTACTACAAGCAACTCTATACCAATAAAATGGACAACCTGGAAAAAATGGACAAATTCTCAGAAAGGTACAGTCCCTCAAGACTGAACCAGGAAGAAAGAAAATATGAACAGACCAATCACAAGTAATGAAATTGAAACTGATTAAAATCTTCCAACAAACGAAAGTCCAGGACCAGATGGCTTCACAGGTGAATTCAAACATTTAGAGAAAATCTAACACCTATCCTTCTTAAACTCTTCCAAAAAATAACAGAGGAAGGACCACTCCCAAACTCATTCTACAAGGCCACCATCACCCTGATACCAAAACCAGACAAAGATATCACCAAAAAAAGAAAATTACAGGCAAATATCAGTGATGAACATAGATGCAAAAGTCCTCAACAAAATACTAGCAAACAGAATCCAACAACTCATTAAAAGGATTATACACCATGATCAAGTGGGATTTATCCCAGGGATGCAAGGATTCTTCAATATACACAAAAGTGATACACCACATTAACAAACTGAAGAATAAAAACCATATGATCTTCTAAATAGATGCAGAGAAAGCTTTTGACAAAATTGAATATGCATTTATGATAAAAACTCTCCAGAAAGTGGGCATAGAGGGAACCTACCTCAATATAATAAAGGTCATATATGAAAAATCCACAGCTAACATCATACTCGGGGGGAAAAACTGAAAGCATTTCCTTGAAGATCAAGAAGAAGAAAAGCATGTCCATTCTCACCACTTTTATTCAACATAGTTTTGGAAGTCCTAAGCATGGCAATCAGAGAAGAAAAAGAAATAAAAGGAATACAACTTGGAAAATAAGAAGTAAAACTGTCACTGTTTGCAGATGACATGATACTATACATAGAAAATCCTAAAGATGCCACCAGAAAACTACTAGAGCTAACCAATGAATTTTGTAAAGTTGGAGGATACAAAATTAATATACAGAAACCTGTTGCATTCCTATACACCAACAATGAAAGATCAGAAAGAGAAATTAAGGAAACAATCCAATTTACCATTGCATCAAAAAGAATAAAATACCTAGGAATAAACCTACATAAGGAGGCAAAAGACCTGTACTCAGAAAATTATAAGACACTGATGAAAGAAATCAATGGTGATGCAGACAGATGGAGAGATATACCATGTTCGTGGATTGGAAGAATCAATATTGTCAAAATGACTACTATCCAAAGCAATCTACAGATTCAGTGCAATCCCTATCAAATTACCAACGGCGTTTTTCACAGAATTAGAACCAAAAATTTTTACAATTTGCATGAAACACAAAAGACCCCGAATAGCCAAGTCAATCTTGAGAAAGAAAAATGAAGCTGGAGGAATCAGGCTCCCTGACTACAAACTATACTACAAAGCTACAGTCATCATGACAATATGGTACTGGCACAAAAACAGAAATATACATCAGTGGAACAGGATAGAAAGCCCAGAGATAAACCCACACAACTATGGTCACCTAATCTATGACAAAGGAGGCAAGAATATACAATGGAGAAAAGACAGCCTCTTCAATAAGTGGTGCTGGGAAAACTGGACAGCTACATGTAAAAAAAATGAAATTAAAACACTCCCTAACATCATACACAAAAATAAACTCAAAATGGGTTAAAGACCTAAATGTAAGGCCAGACACTGTAAAACTCTTAGAGAAAAACATAGGCAGAACACTCTGACATAAATCACAGCAAGATCTTTTTTCATCCACCTCCTAGAGTAATGAAAATAAAAACAAAAATAAACAAATGGGATCTAATTAAACTTAAAAGCTTTGGCACAGAAAAGGAAACCATAAACAAAGCAATAAGACACCCCCCAGAATGGGAGAAAATATTTGCAAACAATGCAACTGACAAGGGATTAATCTCCAAAATATACAAACAGCTCATAAAGCTCAATATCAAAAAATAAACAACCCAATCAAAAAATGGGTGGAAGATCTAAATAGACATTTTTCCAAAGAAGATATACAGATGTATAAAAAGCACATGAGGGCTTCCCTGGTGGCGCAGTGGTTGAGAGTCCGCCTGCCGATGCAGGGGACACAGGTTCGTGCCCCGGTCCGGGAAGATCCCACATGCCGCAGAGCGGCTGGGCCCATGAGCCATGGCCGCTGAGCCTGCGTGTCCAGTGCCTGTGCTCCGCAACGGGAGAGGCCACAACAGTGAGAGGCCCGCATACCGCAAAAAACAAACAAACAAATAAATAAAAAGCACATGAAAAGATGCTCAACATCACTAATTATCAGAGAAATGCAAATCAAAACTATAATGAGGCATCACCTCACACCAGTCAGAATGGCCATCATCAAAAACTCTACAAGCAATAAGTGCTGGAGAGTGTGTGGAGAAAAGGGAACCCTCCTACACTGTTGTTGGGAATGTAAAGTGGTACAGCCACTATGGAGAACAGTATGGAGGTTCCTTAATAAACTAAAAATAGAACTACCATATGACCCAACAATCCCACTTGTAGACATATACCCGGAGGAAACCATAATTCAAAGAGATACATGCACCCCAATGCACTATTTACAATAGCCAGGATGTGGAATCAACCTTAATGTCCATCAACATATGAATGGATAAAGAAGGTGGTACCTATATACAATGGAATATTACTCAGCCATAAAAAAGAATGAAATAATGGATAGACCTAGAGATGGTCATACTGAGTGAAGTAAGTCAGACACAGAAAGACAAATATCATCTGACATTGCTTATATGTGGAATCTAAAAAAAAGGGTATAAATGAACTTAGTAACAAAACAGAAATAGAGTCACAGATGTAGAAAACAAACTTATGGTTACCAGGGGATAAGGGGAGGCAGGGATAAATTGGGAGATTGGAATTGAAATATACACACTACTATATATAAAATAGATAACTAATAAGAACCTATTGTATAGCACAGGGAACTCTACTCAATAATCTGTAATGGCCTATATTGGAAAAGAATCTAAAAAAAAGAGTGGATATATGTATCTGTATAACTGATTAACTTTGGTGTACACCTGAAACTAACACAACATTGTAAATCAACTATACCCCAATAAAAATTTTAAAATAAATAAATAGTGTAAAATGGGAAAAAAATCAATTAATTCATAATACATTGTTTCTGCCTTTTATTCAGCAGAACTATTTTTGGAGGTAATAATTAAAACCCATCAATAAGAATAGCAATAAAACATTACTTAAGGGAAATTTCCTGCACATCCTAAAATATATATATATATATTCCCTGGAAGCTGAAGTCATTTGCATTTTATTTACTTGTTTGGTGTTTTATCTGTTCTGAATTGCAGACATTGAAATTTCTATATAAATTGTGTTTAACATACCTAAATCCTTCTCAACTATGTATTTGAATAAAATCTTGTAATAGCAAGTTCCATGGGGGAAAAAAAATACTTCTTTGAGGAAAATTTAAGGACTATGCAAGGTTCTGGAAATACAAAGATGCAAAGACTTTGACCTTCAGGAGCTCACAGTCTGGAGGGTGGGAGTGGGGTTGCGGGGAGACAAGGAAGCCAACAGTCATATTGGGTTCTGTGACAAAAATATGCTCAAAGTGCAAAGAGAACACAGAACACAAGCACTCACACCAGTAAATGAAGTAGGTCAGGCAAAGCACCCTGGGGGTGGGGACATCTGAAATGACATCAAAACTGTCTAAATTAATACTTGTGACCCCTGAAACCTCCAATTTACTATTCATGACAACTCTAGGAAGAACTGATTAACATTTCCTCTTTGGAAGAGGAGAAAGAAAAGCTAAAAGAGATTAGGAGATTTGCCCAAGATATAGGGCGCTGAACTGTACCTAGATCTGATGATATCTTCCTCCTACAGCAATACCCTTTTCCTTTTTTTAAGTCAAAGGCTGCTGAAAATGTGTTTCGTTACATACTGGTACTTAACAACGGAATGATTTGCCTCCAGATGAGCAGTTATTGTTTATTTTGAATCTTTGCATATTATCCTAAATAATTGAATACACCAGTATTACCTAACATAGTTTTTGAAATAACTTATTACTGGGTGAGGTGTTGCTCATCACACGAATATATGAGGAAAGATCCTCAAATGATGAACAGCTAATGACTACTGTGAGATATTTCATGGCATTGATTTTTTAAAAGGAGAATAATAAGCCCCAAATGTCAAAGTATCTACTATCCCAAGACACAGTAAATAGCCTATCCTCATGTGTACAGCATGAGATGGTTAATGTAATAACCAAAACATTTATACTTAAGAAAATTTTGAGAATAGCATTCAATAGATAAGAGAAACCACAGGTATCTTCAATTTTTAAAAAGAATTCCAAATAACACAAAAAAAAACCCCAAAACACAAAACATAAAACCACCTCTTCTTGAGTTCTAGTACCCCATATTTATGAGTTAATGTACTCTTGACTAGAAGAGTGGATGAGTAGTGCACAATATCTTAGGAAATCAAGCATGTGTACTAACACAATTTAAGGAATCAACTTCTTAACAATAAATAGTTGGCATTATCTTTTTCATTCCCTGGTGACTTTTCAATTAGTAGAATTAGGAGCTTAACCAGTGACTAATAACCCTGTGCAACCTCATGAAATCAGTAAATGAAATTTCTATAGTTTGATTTAAATAGTCAATTCTCTGTCAATGATTCATCAGTGAACCAGAATAAGCTGAAAGAATCTTAGACAACTGGAATTAAGGGACCATCAACTCTGGGATGCATTTGTTTAAATGTTTAATTCCCTAGGTTGTATTCATCCAATATCTAAATGTGTTCAAGAAAAGGTAGTATAACCTAAGTAAGTCTTTAGTATTTCTAATGACCAATGAATCTTACCCCTAATATTTGAATTATATCCTTGTTAAAGCTGAAATCATATATCTCACTAAAATCAGAAAACTGGTAGTTATGGTCTTTTTGTGATTACTCTGTTTTTGCCCTCTCAGTTCTCTTTAATGTTTTTTAAATCTACTCAATATTTTAAATAATCTTCTGAAAATATAAGGCCTCAAACTGGATAAGGCACATTGAATACAGTGAAAAGATCATTTATGATCCTTATCTTGTTTATCTTTTTAGTAGGCTTATTTTACACAGTAGCACCTATAAGCTTGAAAGATGTTCAGTCTGTAGTCTAATATGAGTACCTGATTATCTCTAATGCATTTCTGCACGTTAAGTTATTCTGGGTCTTGGTTTGGGCCAATATTCTTTGCCTTTTTTTTTTTTTTTTTTTTTTGCGGTACGTGGGCCTCTCAGTGTTGTGGCCTCTCCCGTTGCAGAGCACACACTCCGGATGCACAGGCCCAGCAGCCATGGCTCATGGGCCCAGCCGCTCCACGGCATGCGGGATCCTCCCGGACCGGGGCACAAACCCGCGTCCCCTGCATCGGCAGGCGGACTCTCAACCACTGCGCCACCAGGGAAGCCCTCTTTGCCTTATTAAGCACATTGTCTTATATGTATTCCTATTTCTTTTTAAAAAAACATTTCCACAGTAAATAATGATCTGAAACCTGTGCTGCAGGCACTCTCTCATCTAAGAAATAATTTGAGTCTACTAAAGGCAAAACAAAAAGACTCATGAAAATATCAAGGGTGAAATTTATGTCCATGGCATCTGTGTACGCTCAAATATATTGTGCCATGCACAAAGGAGACAGGCCAAGGGATGTGAGTGAAGGCTGAAGTCTAGCCTCTTTTCCATTTTGCAAGCTCAAACCCCGAGGAAGATCTGTCCACAGAAAGTGACTTTGTGTGTATCATATTCCCACAAGAGGCACTTTTGCTAATTTTAATTAGCATCTTATATTCTGGGGATAGAGGCTTGATTAGTTTCAATGCCCAACTACGACTTTTATTAAGCCAATCTTCCAGTATAGGAGACTATTATTATTTTACATTTTTGTAATATATTTAGCATATTCTAAATATTTCCTACCCTAGTATAACCTTAAGCATAAAAATGAAAATTCAAGGTTTTGCTTCAATCTCCCCTCCACTGATGGTACTACAGATCTCAAGTTGCACCTAAAATGGGTATGGAGGTCCTTTTTTTCCACCCCTTACTCCTGCCTTTAAAAATGGCTAGAATAGGGGAGTGCCCACAATGGCAGAGTAGAAAGACCCTGAGTTCACCTCCTTTCATGAGCAAATGAAAATTGCAACTATCTTCAGAACAAACATTGATGAAAAAGACTAGAAACTACCAGAAAAGATTTTCTACAACTAAAGACATAAAGAAGGAACTACAAGGAGATGGGTAGGAGGGGCAGACTTGTGATATAATCAAATGCCATACCCACCAGGTGGGTGACCCACAAACTGGAGAATAATTATATTGCAGAGGTTCTCCCACAGGAGAGAGTTCTGAGCCCCATATCAGGATCCCCAGCGCAGGGGTCCAGCACAGGGAAGACAAGCCCCCAGGACATTCAGCTTTGAAGGCTAGTGGGGCTTAACTGAAGGAGCCTCATTGGACTGGGGAAAAGAGAGACTTCACTCTTAAAGGGCACA
The DNA here is from genome assembly GCF_002837175.3 of Physeter macrocephalus. NCBI lineage: Eukaryota > Metazoa > Chordata > Mammalia > Artiodactyla > Physeteridae > Physeter > Physeter macrocephalus. Next base: position 84,276,865 of record NC_041221.1, on the reverse strand, counting down.
TGCAAAATCCACATGCACCAGATCCCAGCAAAAAAGCAGCAATTTGATAGAAGCCTGGGCCAGACCTACCTGCTGGTCTAGGAGAGTCTCCTGGTGAGATGGGGGTTGGGGGTTGAGGCAGCTGTGGCTCACCCTAGGTACTTATACAATAGTGGCAGACATATTAGGGAACATTCAAACACATGAACACAGCTATTGGCAGCTGCCATCTTGGCTCATCAGACCAAGATGTGACCCCACCCAACAACCTGTGCTGGGATGCCTCAGGCCAAACAGGAAGCAGACAGGCTTCCTAAAGACTTCCTGAGTCTACAACTGCCTCTAGACATGCCCCTAGACACGGTCCTGCCCACGAGACAGGGCCAAGGCCCAGCTCCACTCTCCAATGAACAGGTACCAGCCCTTCCCAACAGGAAGCCTGCACAGGCCAATAGACCAACATCATCCACCAGGGGACAGACACCAGAAGCAGAAAAATTATGATCCCACAGCCTGCCAGACCCTATCCTGGGACCAACTGGGTCCTGGCCCTGCCCACCAGCAGGCCAACAAAACCTTCGGGACACCCCAGAACCCAAAGCCAACTGTGTGAAGAACTTCCCCCTCAACCAACAATCTGAAATGAGCTCTGAGATCCATGGGCCCTGCAGCCAGACTCCAGGTACCAGCTCTGCCTTCCAGGAGTCTGGCAAAATCCCCAGGATCTACCTTCATCTGCCAGTGGGTGGGCAATAGCCCCAGAGTCTTAGGAACCCTGACCACCCACCAGTGAGCCAGCACTAGCCCCAGAGCCCCATAGGGTTCTGCACCCAGCCATCTCATGACCAGGACACACTAAACAGCAGGCAGCAGCATCCACACAAGATAGGGCCTGGCAACCAACTGGACTAGGGACCAACCAAACCTACCAGACCACCCACATGGTCAGCCCATCATATCAGAAGGACCCATGCAACCCTCTTAGGGGGAACTCCTAGAGCATACTGCTTGGGGAGTGAGGGGAGTGAACTGCTGGGATGCATAGGACATCTACACAAGGCCACTTCTCCAAAGATGAGAAATATAACTAAACTACCACATAAAAATACAAGTAGCAACTTAGATAAAATGAGGCAGCAGAGGAAAATATTTCAGAGGATGGAACAAGATAAAACCCCAGAACAATTAACTGAAGTGGAGATAGGCAATGTACCCAAGAAATAGTTCAAAGTAATGATCATAAAGATGATCAAAGAACTCCGGAGGAGAAAGGATGCAAAGAGCAAGAAGTTAGAAGTTTTTAACAAAGTATTAGAAAATATAAATAACCACCAGAGATGAAGAATACAATAATCAAAATGAAAAATACACTAGAAGAATCAATAGTAGACTAAGTGATTCAGAAGAATGCATCAGTGAGCTGGAAGACAGAGCAGTGGAAATCACTGCCACTGAACAGGAAAAAGAAAGAAGAATGAAATGAAAACAATTTAAGAGACCTCTGTGATAACATCAGCACACTATAATATTCACATTATAGTGATCCCAGAATGAGACAACAGAGAGAAAGAGCCCGAGAAGATATTTAAAGAGATAATAGTTGAAAACCTCCCCAATATGGAAAAGGAAACAGTCACCCAAGTCCAGGAAGCACAGAGAGACCCATGCAGGATTAACCCAAAGGGGAACACACCAAGACACACTGTAATCAAAATGACAAAAATTAAAGAATGTTAAAAGCAGCAAAGGAAAAGCAACAAATAACAAACAAGGGAACTCCCATAAGCCTATCAGCTGATTCTGCAACAGAAACTCTGTAGGCCAGAAGGGAGTGGCACCATATATTTAAAGTGATGAAAGGGAAAAACCTACAACGAAGAATGCTGTACCCACCAAGGCTCTCATTCAGATTTGATGGAGAAACCAAAAGCTTTACAGACAAGCAAAAGTTAAAAGAATTCAGCACCACCAAACCACCTTTACAATTGTCAAAGGAAATTCTCTAGGAAAAAGAAAAGACTGAAACTAGAAACAGGAAAATTACAAAATGAAAAAGCTCACTGGTAAAGGCAAACATACATCAAAGGTAAGAAATCATCCACAGACAAAGCTAGTAGGGAGGTTTAAAGACAAAAGTAGTAAAATCTTCTGTAACCAAAATAAGCACTAAGGGATACACAAAACAGTCAGATGTAAATTATGATATCAAAAACAGTAATCATGGGACTTCCCTGGCAGTCCAGTGGTTAAGACTGTGCTCCCAAAGCAAGGGGCATGGGTTCAATCCCTGGTTGGGGAACTAAGATCCTGCATGCCACTTGTCATGGTCAAAACAAACAAAAACAACCAAAAAAGAACCCAACAGTAATTGTGAGGGGAAGAAAATACAAATGCAGTGTTTTAAAATGCAATTTAAATTAAGAGATCAGCAACTTTAAAAAGCACATATATGTATAGAGAGCTATACAAAAACCTCATGATAACTGCAAACCAAAAATCTATAATAGCTATACACACAAAAAAGAAAAGGGAATCCAAACATAACACTGATAGTCATCAAATCACAAGAGAAGAGAACAAAAGAAGAAAGGGGGAAGAAAAGACCTCCAAAAACCAAGCCACAACGACTAACAAAATGGCAATAAGAACATATATATCAATAATTACCTAAATGGAAATGGACTAAATGCTCCAACCAAAAGACACACAGAGGCTGACTGGATATGAAAACAAGACCTGTATATAAACTTCCCACAAGAGACTCAGTTCAGATCTAGAGACACATACAGACTGAAAGTGAGGGGAGAGAAAAAGGTATCTCATACAAATGGAAATCAGAAGAAAGCTGGAGTAGCAATACTTACATCAGACAAATAGACTTTAAAATAAAGAAGGTTACAAGAGACAAAAAAGGACACTACATAATGATCAAGGGATCAATCCCAGAAAAAGATGTGGCAATTGTAAATATATACGCACCCAACATAGGAGCACCTCAATATATAAGGCAACTATGAACAGCCATAAAAGGAGAAATCAACAGTAACACAATAACAGTGGGGGACTTTAACACCCCACTTACATCAATGGACAGATCATCCAGAGAGAAAATCAATAAGGAAACACAGGCGTTAAATGACACATTAGACCCGATGGACTTAATTGATATTTAAAGAGCATGCCATTCAAAAGCTGCAGAATACACATTCTTCTCAAATGCACATGGAACATTCTCCAGGATAAATCACATGCTAGGCCACAAAACACGCCTCAGTAAGTTTAAGAAATGTGAAATCAGGGCTTCCCTGGTGGTGCAGTGGTTGAGAATCTGCCTACTGATGCAGGGGACCCGGGTTTGTTCCCTGGTCCGGGAAGATCCCACAAGCCACACAGCAGCTGGGCCTGTGAGCCATGGCCGCTGAGCCTGCGCTTCTGGAGCCTGTGCTCTGCAACGTAAGAGGCCACAACAATGAGAGGCCCGCGTACCGCAAAAAAAAATAATAATAAAAATAAAAAATAAAAATAAAAATAAAATAAAATAAAAATAAAAAAAAAAGAAATGTGAAATCATACCAAGCATCTTTTCCGACCACAATGCTATGAGATTAGAAATCAACTACAAGAAAAAACTGCAAAAAAACACAAACACCTGGAGGCTAAACAATATGCTACTAAACAACCAGTTGATCACTGAAGAAATTTAAGAGGAAATCAAAAAATAACTAGAGACAAATGAACATGAAAACCCAATGATCCAAAACGTATGGGAGGCAACAAAAGCAGTTCTGAGAGGGAAATTTATAGTAATACAAGCTTACCTCATGAAACAAGAAAAACACAAACAACCTAAACTTACACCTAAAGCAACTAGAGAAAGAAGAACAAACACAACCCAAAGTTAGTGCAAGGAAAGAAATCATAAAGATCAGAGCAGAAATAAGTGAAATAGAGCCTAAAGGAAAAAAAAAAAAAAACTAGAACAGATCAACAAAACTAAAAGCTGGTTCTTTGAAAAGATAAACAAAATTGATAAACATTTAGCCAAACTCATCAAGAAAAAGAGGGAGAAGACCCAAACTAATAAAATCAGAAATTAAAAAGAAGTTACAAGCAACACCACAGAAATAAAAGGATCATAAGAGAGTACTATTAACAACTCTACACCAATAAAATGGACAACCTAGAAGAAATTATTAGAAAGGTACAGTCTCCCAAGACTGAACCAGGAAGAAATAGAAAATATGAAAAGACCAATTATCAGTACTGACATTGAATCAGTAATTTTAAAACTCCCAACAAGCAGAAGTCCAGGACCAGATGGCTTTACAGATGAATCCTATCAATCATTTAGAGAAGAGTTAACACCTATCCTTCTCAAACTATTCCAACAAATTACAGAGAAAAGAACACTTCCAAACTCATTCTATGAAGCCACTATCACCCTGATACTAAAACCAGAGGAAGCATAACACACAAAAAAGAAAATTACAGGCCAATATGACTGATAAACATAGATGCAAAAATTCTCAACGAAGTACTAGCAAACTGAATCTAACAATACATTAAAAAGATCATATGCCATGATCAAGTGAGATTTATCCCAGGGATGCAAGGATTTTCAATACCCACAAATCAATCAGTGTGATACATCACACTAACAAATTGAAGAATAAAAACCATATGATCATCTCAATAGATGCAGAAAAAGCTTTTGATAAAATGCACCATCCATGTATTATAAAAACTCTCCAGAAAGTGGGCAGAGAACATAATAAAGGCCATATATGACAAACCCACAGCTAACATCATACTCAATGGTGAAAAGCTGATGCCCATTCTTGCCACTTTTATTCAACATAGTTTTGGAAGTCCTAACCATGGCAATCAGAGAAGAAAAAGAAATAATAGAAATCCAAATTGGAAAGGAAGAAGTAAAAGTATCAATGTTTGCAGATGACATACTATACATAGAAAATCCTAAAGATGCCACGAGCAAACTACTAGAGCTCATTAATGAATTCAGTAAAGTTGTAGGATACAAAATTAATATACAGAAACCTGTTGCATTTCTATACACTAACAACAAAATAGCAAACAGAGAAACTTAAAAAATCCCACTTACCATCGCATCAAAAAGAATAAAATACCTAGGAATAAACCTACCTAAGGAGGTAAAAGACCTGTACTCTGAAAAGTATAGACACTGATGAAAGAAATCAAAGAAGACACAAACAGATGGAAAGATATCATGTTCTTGGATTGGAAGAATCAATATTGTCAAAATGACTATACTACCCAAGGCAATCTATAGATTCAATGCAATCCCTATGAAATTACCGATGGCGTTTTTCACAGAGCTAGAACATAAAATTTTAAAATTTGTATGAAAACACAAAAGACCCTGAATAGCTAAAGCAACACTGAGAAAGAAAAATGGAGCTGGAGGAATCAGACTCACTGTGTTCAGACTCTACTATAAAGCTACAGTGATCAAAACAATATGATACTGGTAAAAACAAACAAACAAAACAAACAACAAAAACAGACACATAGATCAATGGAACAGGACAGAAAGCCCAGAAATAAACCACACACTTGTGATCAATTATGGTCAATTAATCTACAACAAAGGAGGGAATAATATACAATGGAGAAAGGACAGTCTCTTCAATAAGTGGTGCTGGGGAAAGCAGGCAGCTACATGTAAATGAATAAAATTAGAACATTCTCTAACACCATCTATAAAAATGAACTCAAAATGTATTAAAGACATAAATGTAAGATCAGATACTATAAAACTCCGAGAGAAAAACATGGGCAGAACACTCTTTGACATAAATTACAGCAATAGTTTTTTGGAGCCCTTTCCTAGAGTAATGGAACTAAAAGGAAAAATAAACAAATGAGACCTAATTAAACTTAAAAGCTTTTGCACAGCAAAGGAACCCATAAACAAAATGAAAATACAACCTATGGAATGGGAGAAAATATTTGCAAATGATACAACCAAGAAGGGGTTAATTTCCAAAATACACAAACAGCTCTTACAGCTCAGTATCAAAAAAACAAACCACACCCCCCCCCAAAAAAAATGGGCAGACGACCTAAATAGACATTTCTCCAAAGAAGACATAAAGATGGCCAATAGGCACATGAAAAGATGCTCCACATCGCTAATTATTAGAGAAATGCTAATCAGAACTACAATGAGGCACCACCTCACACCAGTTAGAATGACCATGACCAGAAACTCTACAAATAATAAATGCTGGAGAGGGTATGGAGAAAAGGGAACCCCTCTACACTGTTGGTGGGAATGCAAATTGGTGAAGCCACTATGGAGAACAGTATGAAGGTTCCTTAAAAAACTAAAAATAGTTACCATATGATCCAGCAATCCCTGGGCATATATCCTGGGCATGTATCAAAAAGATACATGCACCCCAGGGTTCATAGCAGCTATTTACAATAGCTAAGACATGGAAACAACCTAAATGTCCATTGACTGATGAATGGATAAAGAAGATGTGATATATATATATTTATATATCACATATATAATGCAATATTACTCAGCCATAAAAAAGAATGAAATAATGCCATTTGAGGCAACATGGATGGACCTAGAGCTTATCACGACTAAGCAAGTGAAGTAAGTCAGACAGAGAAAGGCACATATATGGTATCACTTATACGTGGAATCTAAAAAAATGATACAAATGAACTTATTTACAAAACAGGAATAGACTCACAGACATAGAAAACAAAATTATGGTTACCAAAGGGAAAAAGCGGGAGGGATAAATTAGGAGTTTGGGATTAACATATACACACTACTATATATAAAATAGATAACCAACAAGGACCTAGTGTATATGTATATGAATAACTTTGCTATACACCTGAAACTAACAACATTGTAAATCAACTGCACTTCAATAAAATAAATATACTAAAAATAAAGGCTAGAATAGTTACAATAAGGATGTATCAGGTGAGTCATATTGGACAGAAAAATGAAAACAAAAATTCTAGAATCTTCTTTATTGATTCAATAAAGTTACTGTTAAGTGTCTACTCAGTGTGTCTTGGACTTGAAGACTCACATAACCAAGCTGACATTCTACCTGAACTCAGAGAGTTTGCTAATAATGATGGTATAATTTGCGGCACCAAAGGCAGAATAAGGAACTGATGTTAATTGCATCCCCCCATATGAAAAAGCTCTTTTATTTCATTGACACCTTTGATTAAGTGCCTGAGACCTTTATTACTGACCCTTCATGGAGAATACATTTGTAGCCGGTAAAATGTTGAATCTTCCAAGATTTATCTTTTCATCCTATCTACAAAATATTTGTTACTTTTTCCTTCAAAGCATGTTTATTGGAATATCTTAATCAAAAATTTATTTAAGAATGCAAATGAAAGTGAATATTTATACATTTGTAAAACAGTTTATGGTCTACATTGCATATTACAGAGAAACATGGAATGAAAGGCAGTGTTGTGTTTTTGCAAACTTGAATTGCTAGGTGATTCCATGAAAACTTTCCTTAGAAAACTTCCATAATTAATAGGAGATGAGAGTCACTGATTTATATTCTAAAGGGATTCTTAAAATACTAAAAACACATGGCTCCTAAGTTAACTTCTGGTTTAAGTAAATTTACTCCTCACGTCACAGGAAAATAAAAGCAATGGTTTCCCTATACAAGTCATATTTCTTTCTATTGGCAAATCCTTTGGTGTTTTCAGAATTTATGTAACACTGCCTAAAGAAAAAAGTATTGACCCCATCACAAAATCAAGCCCTGAAATAATAAATCTGGTTCAGCAGAAATTTACTTTAGAGAACATTTATCAGAATAGATTCATTCCAAAGGAATGGTTTCAGTTTTATGAGTTAACTTTTAATAAAAATACTAATGCACTTGAGAGTTGTATTCTTACCTCTGCTACCTATTTCATTTCCAAAAAAAAAAAAGAGTTATTCATAGGCTCAAACATTGGCATTAATCAAAGAATACAAATATACAAACTTTAACATCATTAGCACACTGTAAGTTTGGTGTTTTAAATTTTAAATTCTATTTACAAACCTAAATCTTCCAATCTATCCCTAGGGAGTGCACCAGACATCCTACAGGATTCTGCGGCATCTGTTGACAAGTGCTAAATTCTTCCATTTGGTGGCTATACCTTCTTTAGATTGATAAACCCAAGGTACCTATGTATGCAAATAATTAGTATCATTAGTATTGTCAGTTAATGAACCTAAGTTTTCCCCTACCAAAAAACAGATATATCAAGTTTGGGAATCAGACAGCCCTGAGTTCAAATATCAAATCCTCTCTGGGCAGCTTTTTAGGAGTTTTTCCTCTGGAAAGTTTTTTGCTCCGTTTCTCCACAAAACTCAGGTGTGCAAAAATGTTATTCTTTGCATTTCATCTAATGCCTCCCTCCAAAAAAAAAAGTAAGTCATTTCCAAGAAAACTCAGTTACTCCACTGATTTCTCAGTTATTTTATGAATTTACTAATTTCTCCATAAATTCACTAATTTTCTCCTGCTAGTCTTTCAGTCTGAAGTGAAGCCTAAGCTTCAGGGTATTTAGAAGGCCATGTGAATGAGTGGGACAGGAGATACCCAGGTCTCCTTTTTATCTGGCATCTGGTGGGATACACAGAATCATCCTATCTTGTTGATGGCATCTCTGTTGCCATCCATGGGGGTGGCCAGTCTCCACTGGTCCACTTGCTGCTCCATCTTGCTATCAGAAGCTACTGCTCTTTACCATGACCTCTCAAACCACTGTTCTCTGCCTGAGCTGACACGGGGCCCTTCTTAGGGTGACTGAGATGATTCACTAGAATACAGGCTCCATGAGGGCTTTTTTGTGCTACTGTATCTCAGTCTTACACAGACTTCTATTCTCTGTAAAAATTGGTTGAATGAATGAATGAACAATACTTCTCCTGAGGTTCTCTTTAGAGAGGAAGACATGGAGCTGTCCTCAGAGCAGCCCCGCACCCTGACTCAGCTGCCTCTACTCTAGGCACCTAAGACAGTGTGGCATAAGCACATCTGTGAGGCCGCCGACTCCCAGAATTCCAGACTGACAGGAAGTCACTTCTGCTCCTGATTGCACTACCTCAGGGGGAGACAGATCCTGCAAGCCCTGCTCCAATGCAGAAGGGCCATTCTTCCATCCGCTCCCTCCCTCCCATGCTTGGAGGGGCTTGGCAAGTCTCAGGTGTAGGGGAAGTAATGCATTCAGCAGGGGCTGTCCCCAAAATGTTTGTGTGTGACACTTGGACTCTGGCCTTTCTGCTTTTACTTGAAATTAAAGAATTGGGAGAAGACAATGATTGAAGGTATGAAGGCCTCTGAGGAAGGGACACATCAGTTAATACTTTCTATATCACTCAGCCACATGCATAAACAAAAATATATTAAACCTCTCTGACTTCAGTCTCCCTATCAGTAAAATGAAGAAGCTGAGTAACTTGCAGACAGATAAAGCCCTCGCGCTCAGGAAGCTTTATTAAATTAAAGCACAATGAATTATGATAATATGTATTCTCCTTCCTTTATTTGAAGACTTTAAATGAAATTGGCAGGAATCCTATATTTAGTAGCTATATGTAAGATTAAGTAGTTCGAAATATATATGAAAATTCTTAGTAATTATTTTCTGCAAGCAAAAGCTGTGAGAAGCTTTTCATATTTACCAAAACAAATGATTGTCATTTTTATAGGCCACCACCTTAGCCTCATGGTAAGGTTCTCGAGAAACCATTTTTCGTGGGAGACTGTAGAGAGTGTTACTATAGTGCGGTGGCAGGTAAATGTGATGGCATTTGTGGTGGAATTCTCTCCCCAGAATCCGAGAGGAAAAAAAAGCTACACCTCGTATTTTTCTCCTGCTCTTTCTCACTCTTGTTTTACTAGAGAAAACACGGTTTATGTTGGGGGACGGCGGGGAATCATAATTTGGACACAATTTGGAAATGGAAAGTTATAGTTGAAGCTCTAAATGTCTTTGTGAAGGGATGGATAGATACCATTACATGGGTGTGTGTGCAAACAAAATATTTAATACACTTTCCCAAGTCATCCTAGATGATAGGATTTTAATCCAGCATCAGAACAGTAAATCTGACTCACTCACTGTGAGCAAAATCTCTGGAGCCTCTGGTCTCTTCAGAGCTTTCTGGCTTACGGAGGTCTAAGGAAGGGTTCATATATGCTTTTTTTTTTTTTCCTTTTCTATCATCTTGTGGCATCTGCCACTTCCTCCATCACTCTGAAAACCAGTTAACCTGGTCTTCTACATTAGTATCATTGCTGCTGCTTTTTGACTCTGCCCCAACAACCCTGTACTGGAGTCAACACAAAGATCCTTTGCTTTTTTTTTTTTTTTTGCGGTACGCAGGCCTCTCACTGTTGTGGCCTCTCCCATTGTGGAGCACAGGCTCCGGACGCGCAGGCTCAGCGGCCATGGCTCACGGGCCCAGCCGCTCTGCGGCATGCGGGATCCTCGACCGGGGCACGAACCCGTGTCCCCTGCATCGGCAGGCGGATTCTCAACCACTGCGCCACCAGGGAAGGCCGATCCTTTGCTTCTTAATCACCTCCCTTACCTACTCCATCAGTAGGCTGCCACTGGGTGCTGACTCCACCCCTGAGGCTACTGTCTTTGCTGGGGCCTCTCTCATCCGTGTTCGCAGGTCTAGATTCCTAAAAACTATGCCTGGAGATAACAGGAATGCCAACTATTCCGTACTCAAAGATCTCCTCCCCATCTAACCATCAAGCATTGCCCCTATACTCATCTCCTTTTAAACTTTGACCCGTTCCTTACTTCTGTTGGGACACTTCTTTTCCTACCTGGCAAACTTGGAGGGAAGGTGGTCTCTGTGGTCCCTGCATGCAGAAAGTATTTGACCTGCAACTCTACTACCTTGTACAAGTCTTACGTTGTCTTTCTCCCAGACCTCACAGAAGCTCACTCAAAGAGCTCCCCCTGATGACCTTGCTCAGTAAGACAGATCTGACTTGGCAGTGGGTAAACAAAGTACAAGCTCTTGTTCAGGAATTCTTGCTCCACTATGGCTTGTTGCTTGGAGTCATGGAAAAAACATAGAGGTTGAAATAGCATCTCAAAGAAACCAGCAAGAGAGAGAAGGTCTATTTGCTTGTTAAAAATTGAAAGTAGTAAGTATTTCCCTTTAAGACCCCCGTATTATAACACATATTTTGTCAAGTCTCTTTTAGGCACCGTTAGTCATTTCACTAGTTATTCCAGTGCTTTAGTTTGGGGGATTCTGTCAAGAAGCTTGTAAGTCTTAAAAATTTTTTTAGAAAAAGGTTCAGAGAATACATGTGGGTGAAGAAGGGTGGTAACCCCATCCGTGGGGTATGAGGCACTGTTCTCCACACAGTATGAAAGGAGCCAGGTCACCAAGACAATATAATTTCGTATTATGCAGGTAGGGGAAACTAATCTGGGGGGATGGGGGGCCGGGGGGAAGAAACTGAGGAAAATAAGGCCCCATAAAATCCTCACTGTGCAGACACTATTGGGGTGGGGTGGAGGGAGCTATGGAGGGGAGGGAAACACCCCAACGTGAGGAGGGAAAGGGTGTCCCTGAGAAGTGCATGGTTATCCAACTCTGAGGAGAGCTTAAAATGTTTGAGACACACCAACTACAGTATTGAGTTAGTGAGGTTTTCCACAGTTCTTATGTGTAGGTGTTTTATTCCTGGAACTCTCTGACTTCTAACTCTACTACCTGCACCACCAGCACCAGCGCCTGCAGTAGAAGTTCCTGCTTCAAGTAATAAAATCTTCTGTCCTGTCTATTCTAGTCCTTTGCAGTGATTTCTCCTCTTAAAGTGTTCCACTGGGGAAGGAGCCAGTCGCCTACAGCTAGTAAAACAAGTACTCTGTGCCTGTGCATGTGCATCTGCCTGGGGGCGGGGGGGAGGAGGGGGTCCTACATTCGTTCTGCTTAGTGAAGGATACTTCTTAAATCCCCTCCAAAAAAAACCAGAACAGACTGTCATTTTGTTCAGAGGAAGGCTGGGGGGTGGAATGCTCAAAACTCCTGTTGGTTTGTAATGCATTTTGACCAAGCGGGCTTTTTATCTCTGCCTCTGTAACCTTAACCTTATCACTCAGCAGAGCCAGCTGCCTTCCTTAGGGGGCCATTCTGACAGACACAAAGACAGCCCTCTCCCTTCCTATCACGCACTTATCTCGACTTCCTTGGAGTGAGGACGCTCTCTTGGGCTATTTACTCTGAGAGGCAGAGGAAGAGTCTTTGCTTCAAAGATTGAGCTGCTATTTCCTGCAGCCAGACCCACACAGGCTGGAAGAACACACTGAAGCCTGGGAATCAGAAATTCCTTTAGGCGCCACGTTAAATAGTGACAGACACAGAGTCGTTCAAAAGGTGCACAAGCCAGTATATTTCATTGCAGTATCTATACATTACAGTAGCTGAAAGTGGATTTAAAAGTGAGGGATCGATTTAAAGCACAACCCTGTGACTCTGCATGAATTTGACTAGTTTAGACCAGTTCATTCTAGTTGTACAGAACCACAGCAATAAACAGGCCATTCATAAAGCATAGAGTGTGAGTTCTTTGTGGCAGCACATTTTGCTTAAAATCTTTTAAATTATGCGGTGAAGAATTTGGGCATAAATCCACTTCAAACCCTCGCACTGTCTCAGGGGTGGCCAACAGAAAGATCTGTGCCAAAAATGCTGTGTGGGTTAATTTTAAGAGCCCTTCTCCTCCACTATATTTGACATTTATCCACTACCACCTCCAAAAATCTACCTACAAAATTCCATCATAGGCAGTCCAATCCACACTTTCACAAGAACCAACATCATAGAACCTCTCTTTTTCTAAATCCAACCTGGAGCCATTACTGAGACATCAGCTTACATTCTACCAACTCATGTGTTAGCATGCTACAAAAGAAGATATTGAATTCTTTTTTTTTTAGATGTTGGGGATAGGAGTTTATTAATTAATTAAATCATTTATGGCTGTGTTGGGTCTTCGTTTCTGTGCGAGGGCTTTCTCTAGTTGTGGCAAGCGGGGGCCACTCTTCATCGCGGTGCGCGAGCCTCTCACTGTCGAGGCCTCTCTTGTTGCGCAGCACAGGCTCCAGACGCGCAGGCTCAGTAATTGTGGCTCACGGGCCTAGTTGCTCCGCGGCATGTGGGATCCTCCCAGATCAGGGCTCGAACCCGTGTCCCCTGCATTAGCAGGCAGATTCTCAACCACTGTGCCACCAAGGAAGCCCCTATTGAATCCTTTTTAAAATAAATTTATTTATTTATTTTTGGCTACATTGGGTCTTTGTTGCTGAGCACGGGCTTTCTCTAGTTGCGGTGAGCGGGGGCTACTCTGCGTTGCAGTGCACGGGCTTCTTACTGCAGTGGCTTCTCTTGTTGCGGAGCACGGGCTCTAGGCGTGCGGGCTTCAGTAGTTGAGGCACGTGGGCTCAGTAGTTGCGGCTCATGGGCTCAGTAGTTGTGGCTCATGGGCTAAGTTATTCCATGGCATGTGGGATCTTCCCAGACAAGGCTTGAACCCGTGTCCCCTGCATTGGCAGGCGGATTCTTAAGCACTGCGCCACCAGGAAGTCCCGAAGATATTGAATTCTTGACATTCTCTTTTTATAAGGTCACCAGTGCCGGCAATAGGATATGATTTTTGAAACAGTCCAGTGTCTCAGGCTGTTAGGAGGTCAGGGAAAAGGAGTATTAATTGACAAATGAATGTTACATAAAATAGTCATGGATAGCTCTAATATTTATTGTACTTGTTATGTGCCAGCACTAAAGGAAGAGTTTATATATTTATCTCATTTAATTCTTAAAGGTGGCCTATGAGGTGACAGTAACATCATCTCCAGGTTAAATATGAGGAAGCTAAAGTACAGCAGGTTGAAGTAGCCTCTGCTATTGTAGAATGAAACCAGGCCATGCATCCATCCACTCTGACCTCAGAACTCATGTTCTCAACCATTATGTTTAAAAGACAATCTTCCATTCATTCTTTCAATATTCTTCTTCTTCTACTCTACTAAGCTTATTCAGACACTGGGGGAAAAAAGACAGGAACAAAAATTGTATCATTGGTTTTCATTTCAAAGTTTATTTTCAAAATCAGTTTGTAACTTTCAATGCATGCATTATTTTCCCCAATATCTCTGCTTTCATATAACTAGATTTCATTAAAGTCTAGTCCACAGACCCTTCTCACAGGGCTTAGATACCTGGGGTACACCTGAGAGCAGAGTGTTTTCCATGGAAATTAAAGATGCCAAGAGGTATAGATTCTTCATTCACAAATGCTGAAGACTGAGGAGATGAAACAGTTCTTTGTTTAAGGCTGAGCATGGGATAAAGCAGATTAAACCAAATGCACTGGCTGTGATTTCTCGCACTCCACACCAAGTGGGACTGTCACAGTCAGACATGTCAGAACAGCAGTGTCAAAGGGCAGCTGTTGATGTCAGATACAAAGGAAGACACCTTCACATCCAGTGAAATATGACAAGCCTGTTTTCAGGGACCACAATGGCCCAATTCCCTTCCTATCCCTTACGGGCTACTCTGCAGATTTCCTCCTTATCTTTCAAAGTTCCAGAAATACACAGTAATGACCATAGCCCATCAGGGACTGTTTTTCCAGCTTGAATCCAGTAATCAAAGGCATCTGACCCATTCTGTTTGATTTCCCAGTCTCCTTACCGTCATCAAAGGCATACCAGTAGAAAAAATAACAAAGTACCTCCAAACCTTCATTCCATTTCTCTTTGCAAACAGAATGTCAATTTCATTCATGGTTCCACTCCTCATGAAAGACAGATTCCTCAGTTTTGTGTCCATCCTGATTACTCACTGTTTACTTTGCCTGTGACAAGACTAAAGGTAGAGGGCTGGAGTGTAGTCTGCTTCTGGCCAATAACATTGTAATGGAATAATCCCTAATGAGAGAGATAAATACAAATAATGCAAGAAACTATAGGAAATGAGTGTGTGTGTCTTTTTCTTACACACACAAACACACATATACCACCCAGTACTCTAGAAGGCCTGAGAAAGAGAAATTAAGTCTGCCAGGGAACACTGTTGCAAGTCCAGGAAAGCAGAACAGAGGTGGTGACATTAGAGCCAGACCTTCAGACCTTGAAGGGTGAATGGGAGGGTGAATTTTTTCTAAATGGGGAGAAGAGGGAACAGCATATGTAAAATCACCAAGTGAAGGTATGTTTGGAAGAAAGGGAGGACTAATTTGGCTAGAGGAGTGTGACATAGGGCAAGTGACAGGGAATTAAGTTGCAAAGGTAGACTGAACCTAGATTTGAAAGAATCCTAAATGCCCTCCTTACAGATCTGGACTTATCTGCAAGCCATGGAGAGCCAATGAAGACTTGTAAACAAAGTGTCTGAGAATATAGGTTTTACTGCCACAATAAAGGCCAAAATAATAGTGTCTTAAATAATACGAAAGTTTGTTTCTCTCTCACACATAGTTCCAAGCATAAGCAACCCAGTGCTGATAGGGCAGCATCATGCTTTTGGAGTTCCAGGCCTCTTGTATCTTGTTGCTCTGACATCCTGAACAGGTATCCTAAAATGCTTGATCCAGCCCCCATGGTCACATCTGCATCCCAGCAGGGAAAGGAGAAAGGAGCCTTTTTAAGTCCATAAACTGGAACTTTCACCCATCAATTCATGTCCCCTTGGACAGAATCTAGTCAATGGCTGGACCTAACTACCAGGGAAGCAGGAAAATGGATTCTTCAGCTAAAGAGCAACCTCACCTTAAAAAGAATGAAATGATTGAAACTGTGTTTGAGAAATATCCTTTTAAAAAGTGAGTAGTGTCTGGAGGGCAGGAGGAGATCCATTAGGAGAACATCACACAGCGTAGATGTGGGCTGATGAATTTAATTAAAGCAGTGACAGTAGAAACAGCGACGAGGAAGACAACGATGCAGGCCAGACATCAGAGAGACTCAGCAGCTGGCATATCCAGGATCAAGGCAAGTGCTGCCAAAAGCACGGCTTCTGTCTACTTTACTGAATTGCTCTGCTGAGCAGCAGCCTGAGAACAGCCACTTCAGGCAAATTCTCTTTTGTGATCCCATGTTAACTGACATTCTCTTTGGTCACCGGGAGCCCACTGGCTGTCCTCTGTGCTCAGTATCACGGTGCCCTCCTGAGCCTAAAGCAGCATGTGGGGCTCGGGCTTGCTTGATGAGCATGTTGAACCGAGGCAGTAATTAGTGGTAGGATTTCCATGCGCATTGCCTTCGGGGCGCTTCACTCTACAGAGTGATTCGAGCCGAACTGTTATTTCTCAAACTGATGGCACAACACTGAATTATGAACTGATAAAGCCCGTTGTTCACGTTCTTGGGTGGATAGAGAGAATAGCACAACCTTCGTCCAGCTGTCTGATGGTTCCTAAGATCTCAATTAAGCACGTTCATTCATGTTTCACTGTTAATGTTATTTGGCCAGAAGTCAGGATTTCTTTCGCCCTCTGTGTGTGCATGAACATCAGAATTTAGAACATAGTTATCTTAAAGGGGTTATATACTTTCACATAACTTTTCACACACTTAGTGTGCATTTTTATAACCAATGTGTTTACATTCACAATTGAGTTATTTTGACAACGCAAACAGAAATTGATCTTATTCAAACATCAAATATTACTAAATATATTGAGAAGCCGACAGAGAGGACTTCTGCCTCGTGTAGAGCTTAACCCCTCTCATCCCTGTGTGAACAGTTCCTGTTGCCACTATTTCTAAGGCAATAGCTGGGCTAGTTTGGCTCAAAAGGTTTTCGTATCTCTGATTTTCTATTGAATCTGGCCCCTATGACTAGTATATCCTTTCTCACTTTTTTTTTTTTTTTAAATCAGGAAGAATCCTACTCATCCTTAAAGGCTTACCCTAATGTCACAGTCTTAGTCAGCTAAGGCTGCGATAACAAATATATCATACACTGGGTACCTTAAACAATAAACATTTCTCACAGTTCTGGAGGCCAGAAAGCCCAAGATAAAAATGCTGGCACTTGTAGTGTCTGGTGAGGAAGAGGGTCCTCAACAGGCATTGCAGATGTCTCTCGTATCCTCATACAACCGAGAGCAGAGACGGAGGGAACACATTCCCTTGGGTCTCTTCTTATGAGGGCATGCATCCCATTCACGAGGGCTCCATTCTCATGACCTAATTATCTACTTCTCAAAGGCCCCACCTCCTAATACCATCATATTAGTGGTTAGGATGTCAACGTATGAATTTTGAGGTGACACAAATATTTAGTCCATAGCAGTCACCTTATCTTTATGTCAGGCAGATTGAAGGTCCAGGAGGACGGAGAAAATATAATTTCTAACCTCATTGCTCTTTGAATTCCTCTTGTCTACTATTTTCTTCATGTCACTAAAGATAGCTCCTCAATTTTCAAGACCTGTCAGCAACAAGATACATTATTCCTTTGATATTTTAAGCTTTAAAATCTCACTCTCTCACCACAGTCTCCCACTTGTCAGGATCTCTTACTGCCTCACTCTCCTACAATTGCTATCTATTCTCTTTCAAATCTTCCTTCCCTAGACTGAGGGGGTTCATCCTCACTAATCTAGACCTTACCTGCCCAGCATTCTTGACTCCCGAAACAAATACTTATTGAGTGCCTGGCACGTAGTAGACAGAAATAAGATTGAAAAATTATTCTTTCCTCCTGCTTTACCACATGCTTCCAGCACAATGATCCTGCAAGTATCTAACCTTCAACCAAGCCCAAACATTTCCTCTTCAGAGCCTGTATATGGATTGATGTCACCCCAGGGGGACGTGACAGTGCTATACAGTTTGCTGCTATGACAAATTCTCCATCTCCAATTCCCTGTGGACTCATAATGCAGTGTTGTTCAGTAATGTCTTTGGCCAGCTCCCTTTCCTGTGCCCCAGAGTAGTGATCTAAATCTAAACCATTATCAATTTCCTCTGTCCTTCCGCCCCATCAAGGGCCCCTCACTCAGAACAGAGAAGATCAAGGTTATGACAGCTCCCTCACCCAACTCCATCTGAGCCCGGCACATGGCAGCCTCCCTCCCTTTCACTCTCAGAAGCAGCACTGCTATTGGCCGAAACCAGCCCTTCCTTCTCTGTTCTAAATCTATAGACATCAAACTCACCCGCATTCCTCTTTGTCCCTCTATCACTCCTTTTCTTTATTTTTCCTCTCTCCTGATCTTAAAATTCTTGGCACTGTAAAGTGAAAAGACATTTGTGTGTGTGTGAGAGAGACAGAGACAGAGAGATACACAGAAAGAACTTTTATTACCAAATTCTTTGAAAGATACACACGTATATCTATTTCTCAACTGAGTCCTACATCAACACTAAACTGTCCTGTCTCTACCACTCTTCTATCTATGACCATCCCTCTATCAATGACTGTCAATCATCATCAAATCCAAACTTTAAATATTTAGCAGGTTTGACTAATCCTTTCATAAACTTTGTACATAGATTTTCATTTACCAAATGATTATTCCTCTGAAAGCTTATAATTCACTAATTAAACAAGTATCTATTGACTGCCTGGGCAATATTTTGGACGGTGGACAGAGCAGTGATCAAGAGACACCTGCCTTGGGATGATGCAAGGATTTTTCAAAATCCACAAATCAATCAATATGAACACCACATTAACAAACTGAAGAATAAAAACCCTATGATCATCTAAATAGATGCAGAAAAAGCCTTTGATAAAGTTCAACATCCATTTATGATAAAAACTTCCCAGTATGTGGGCATAGAACGAACATTTCTCAACATAATAAAGGCCATATATGAAAAACCCACAGATAACATCATACTCAATGGTGAAAAACTGAAAGCATTTCCTCTAAGATCAGTAACAAGAAAAGGATGTCCACTCTCGCCACTTTTATTCAACATAGTTTTGCAAGACTTTGCCACCACAGTCAGAGAAGAAAAAGAAATAGAAGAAATCCAAATTGGAAAGGAAGAAGTAAAACTGTCACTGTTTGCAGAAGACATGATACTCTACTTAGAAAATCCCAAAAATGCCACAAAAAAACTACTAGAGCTCATCAATGAATTCAGTAAATTTGCAGGATACAAAAATAATACACAGAAATCTGTTCCATTTCTATACACTAACAATAAAATATCAGAAAGAGAAAGTAAGGAAACATTCCCATTTACCATGGCATCAAAAAGAATAAAATAGCTAGGAGTAAACCTACCTAAGGAGACAAAAACCTGTACTCTGAAAGTCATAAGACATTGATGAAAGAAACTGAAGACGACACAAACAGATGGAAAGACATACTATGTTCTTGGATTGGAAGATTCAATATTGTTAAAATGACCGTACTACCTAAGGCAATCTACAGATTCAGTGTGATCTCTGTCAAAATACCAATGGCATTTTTCACAGAAGTAAAACAAAACATTTTAAAATTTGTATGAAAACACAAAAGACCCCAAATACAAAAACAATCTTGAGAAGGAAGAACAGAGCTGGAGGAATCACACTCCCTGGCCTCAGACTATATTACAAAGGTATAGTAATCAAAACAGTATGGTACTGGCACAAAAACAGACACATAAATCAATGGAACAGGATAGAAACCCAGAAATAAACCCACACACTTATGGTCAATTAATCTACAACAAAGGAGGCAAGAATATAAAATGGAGAAAAGATAGTCTTTTCAATAAGTGGTGCTGGGAAAACTGGACAGCTACTTGTAAAAGAATGAAATTAGAACATTCTCTAACACTACATACAAACAGAAACTCAAAATGGATTAAAGACCTAAATGTAAGGCTGGATACTATAAAACTCCTAGAGGAAAACATAGGCAGAACACTCTTTGACATAATTGTAGCAATAATTTTTTGGATCCATCTCCTAGAGTAATTGAAAGAAAAGCAAAAATAAACAAATGGGACCTAATTAAACTGACAAGCTTTTGCACAGCAAAGGAAACCACTGACAAAATGAAAAGACAACCTACTGAATGAGAGATGATATTTTCAAATAATATGACTGATAAGGGGTTAATATCAAACATATATAAATAGCTAATACAACTCATCATCACAAAAACAAACAGCTAGATTAAAAAATGGGCAGAAGAAATGAATAGACATTTTTCCAAAAAGGAAATGCAGACAGCCAACAGGTACAAGAAAAGATGCTCAACATCACTAATCATCAGGGAAATGCAAATCAAAACCACAATTAGATATCACCTCACACCTGTCAGAATGGCTATCATCAAAAAGAACACAAATAACAAATGTTGGCAAGGGTGTAGAGAAAAGGGAACCCTCTTACACTGTTGGTAGGAATGTAAATTGGTGCAGCCACTGTGGAAAACAGTATGGAGGTTTCTCAAAAAACTAAAAATTAAAAAAAAAAACAACTAGAAATAGAACTACCATATGACCCAGGAATTCCACTCCTGAGTATATATCCAACAAAAACAGAAACACTAATTCGAAAAGATACATGCACCCCAATGTTCATAGCAGCATGTTTACAATTCCCAAGGTAAGGAAGCAGCAAAAGTGACCATCAACAGATGAATGGATAAAGAAGACGTGGTATATATATACACAATGGAATACTACCCAGTTATAAAAAATAGAATGAAATTTTGCCATTTGCAGCAACATGGATGTACTTGGAGGGCATTATGCTAGGTGAAATAAGAGAAAAACAAATACTGTATAACATCACTTATATGTGGAAACTAAAAAATACAACAGGCTAGTGAATAAAACAAAAAAGAAGCAGACTCACAGATACAGAGAACAAACTAGTGGCTACCAGTAGGAAGAGGGAAGTGGGGAGAGCCAATATAGGAGTAGGGGATTTTTTTAAAAAGGATTATTATGGGATTATATGAAATCATGTGTGAGAAACTTTTGAAAACTGTAAAGCACTATGGAATTTAAAGAATCTTTCATTCAAAAAAAAGTTTAAAAAATAATAAAAAGAGACCCCCTGCCTTCATAGGGCTTAATTCTAGTGGAATTCCATTATATTACTGACAGCAAGTTATTGCTATTGGTTTTTAAGTTGTTTTGGAGACTTGTCTATATCAGTCAGTGTTCTCCAAAGAAACAGAACTAACAGGAAGTGTGTATATAGAGATTTATTTTAAGGAACTGGCTCACGTAATTGTGGGGACTTGGCAAGTCCCAAATCTGCAGATTAGGAAGGCCAGGGAAGAGTCAATGTTGCAGTTCAGGTTCATTCTTCTGGATGAATTCTCTCTTCTTGCAGGGAAGCCAGTCTTTTTTTTTTTTTCCCTTTATTTCTTTCATTATGTCTTTGTTTTCTCCTCTTTTTTTTTTTAATTTTAATAGATCTTTATTGGAGTATAATTGCCTCACAATACTGTGTTAGTTTCTGTTGCAAAGCAAAGTGAATCAGCCATATGCATACACGTGTCCCTATATCCCCTCCCTCTTAGGCCTCCCTCCCATCCTCCCTATCCCACCCCTCTAGGTCACTGCACATCACTGAGCCGATCTTCCTGTGCTATGCTGCTGCTTCCCACCATTCAACTATTTGACATTCAGTAGTGTATATATGTTGATGCTACTCTCACTTTGCCTCACCTTCTTGTTCCCACCCCATGTCCTCAAGTCCATTCTCTATGTCTACCTCTTTATTCCTGCCCTGCAACTAGGTTCATCAGTACCATTGTTTTTTCTTTTTTAGATTCCATATATATGTGTTAGCATAGGGTATTTGTTTTTCCATTTCTGACTTACTTCACTCTGTATGACAGACTCTGGGTATATGCCCAGTAGTGGGATTGCTGGGTCATATGGTAATTCTATTTTTAGTTTTTTAAGGAACCTCCATATTGTCCCCCATAGTGGTTGTATCAATTTACATTCCCACCAACAGTGCAAGAGGGTTCCCTTTTCAGCACACCCTTTCCAGCATTTATTGTTTGTAGATATTTTGATAATGGCCACTCTAATTAGTGTGAGGTGATTCCTCATTGTAGTTTTGATTTGCATTTCTCTAATGATTAGTGATGTTAAGCACATTTTCATGTGCCTCTTGACCATCTGTATGTCTTCCTTGGTGAAATGTCTATTTAGGTCTTCCACCCATTTTTTAACTGGATTGTTTGTTTGTTTTTGATGTTGAGCTCCATGAGCTGTTTGTATATTTTGGAGATTAACCCTTTGTCTGTTGTTTCATTTGCAGATATCTTCTCTCATTCTGAGGGTTGTCTTTTTGTCTTGTTTATGGTTTCCTTTGCTGGGCAAAAGCTTTTAAGTTTAATTAAGTCCCATTTGTTTTTTTTTGTTTTTATTTCCATTATTCTAGGAGGTGGGTCCAAAAAGATCTTACTGTGGTTTATGTCAAAGAGTGTTTTTCCTATGTTTTCCTCTAAGAGTTGTATAGTGTCTGGTCTTACATTTAACTCCTTAATCCATTTGGAGTTTACTTTTGTGTATGGTGTTAGGTAGTGTTCTAATTTCATTCTTTTACATGTAGCTGTCCACTTTTCCCAGCATCATTTATTGACGAGGCTGTCTTTTCTCCATTGTATGTTCTTGCCTCCTTTGTCATAAATTAGGTGCCCATATGTGTGTGGATTTATCTCTGGGCATTCTATCCTGCACCATTGATCTATATTTCTGTTTTTGTGCCAGTACCATATTGTCTTGATTACTGTAGCTTTGTGGTATAGTTTGAAGTTGGGGAGACTGGATCCTCCAACTCCATTTTTCTTTCTCAAGATCGCTTTGGCAGACTTCCCTGGCTGCTCAGCGGTTAAGAATCTGCCTGCCAATGCAGGAGATACAGGTTTGAGCCCTGGTCCCTGGTCCGAGAAGATCCCACATGCTGCAGAGCAACTAAGCCCTTGAGCCACAACTACTGAACCTGCGCTCTAGAGCCCACGAGCCACAACTATTGAGCCTTCATGCCACAACTACTGGAGCCCGAGTGCCTAGAGCCCATGCTCCACAATGAGAGAAGCCACCACAATGAGAAGCCCATGCACCTCAACAAAGAGTAGCCCCCGCTCGCCACAACTAGAGAAAGACTGTGCGCAGCAACGAAGACCCAATGCAGCCAAAAAAATAAAACACAAAAGATTGCTTTGGCTATTCAGGGTCTTTTGTGTTCCATACAAATTGTAAAAGTTTTTGTTCTAATTCAGTGAAGAATGCCATTGGTAGTTTGATAGGGAGTGCATTGAATATGTAGATTCATTTGGGTAGTATACTCATTTTCACAATATTGAATCTTCCAATCCAAGAACATGGTATATTTCTCCATCTGTTTATGTCATCTTTGATTTCTTTCATCAGTGTCTTGTAATTTTCTGAGTACAAGTCTTTTGCCTCCTTAGGCAGGTTTATTCCTAGGATTTTATTCTTTCTGTTGCAGTGGTGAATGGGAGTGTTTCCTTAATTTGTTTTTCTGGTTTTTCATTGTCAGTGAATGGGAATGCCAGAGATTTCTGTGCATTAATTTTGTATCCTGCAACCTTACCAAATTCATTGATTAATTCTCGTAGTTTTCTGGTGGCATCTTCAGGATTCTCTATGTATACTATCATGTCATCTGCAAATAGTGACAGTTTTACTTCTTCTTTTCCAATTTGTATTAATTTTATTTCTTTTTCTTCTCTGATTGCTGTGGCTAGGACTTCCAAAACTATGTGCTGTTGCATTCTGTTTGCTAGTATCTTGTTCAGGAGTTTTACATCTATGTTCATCAGTGATACTGGTCTATACTTTTCTTGTTTTGTGGTATCTTTTTCTGGTTTTGGTATCAGGGTGATGGTAGCTTCCTAGAATGAATTTTGGAGTGTTTCTCCCTCTGTAATTTTTTGGAGAGTTTGAGAAGGATAGGTGTTAGCTCTTCTCTAAATGTTTGATAGAATTCACCTGTGAAGCCATCTGGTCCTGGACTTTTGTTTGTCGGAAGATTTTTAATTATGGTTTCAATTTCATTACTTGTGATTGGTCTGTTTATATTTTCTAATTCTTCCTGATTCAGTCTTGGAAAATTGTACCTTTCCAAGAATTTGTCCATTTCTTCATGGTTGTCCATTTTATTGGTATACAGTTGTTTGTAGTAGTCTCTTATAATCCCTTGTATTTCTGCAGTGTCTGTTGTGATTTCTCATTTTTCATTTCTAATTTTATTGAGTTGTGTCCTCTCCCTTTTTTTCTTGATGAGCCTGGCCAAGGGTTTATCAATTTTGTTTATCTTCTCAAAGAATCAGCTTTTAGTTTTACTGGTCTTTGCTATAGTTTTCTTCATTTCTATTTCATTTATTTCTGTTCTGATCTTTATGATTTCTTTCCTTCTACTGACTTTGGGTTTTCTTGTTCTTCTTTCTCTAGCTGTTTTAAATGTAGGGTTAGATTGTTTATTCGAGATTTTTCTTGTTTCTTGAGGTGAGATTGAATTGCTATAAACTTCCCTCTTAGGACTGCTTTTGCTGTGTCCCATAAGTTTTGGGTCATAATGTTTTCATTGTCATTTGTTTCTAGGTATTTTTAAATTTCCTCTTTGATTTCATCATTAAAAATAGAAATGGCTAACAAAAATATTTTAATTAGTACCATTGCCATCGGGGAACTCACCATAAAAAATATTTCATACATAAATTTGGATAATATAGTCAGTAAAATATTTTCACTAATCATATAAAATCAGATCCTCTTTTGTTTTCAATATTGGGTATAGAATACTAGAATTAGCACTTAGTATAAAACAGTTTTCTAGAGAGTTGGTAAACAGGGTTATCTGAAGACTAAAGAGTTTACTTATAATTTACTAGGAAATGATCATACAAAATAGGATCATTTTCTTCCCCATTTTGTGAATCAGTAGCTCACAGACTGTTAGCCACTGTGATGAAGAATAGCATTAGTAGATACAGGTAAAGAATAAAAACGAATACCCAATAGAGGTCAGGAACCAGTGGGAGAATGCAAACACCATGTTAAGATGAACTGAACATCTCTTAGAAACTCTAGCAGAAACAGAAACCACAAAAACCAAAGATAAACTAAAAAGAATGATTACATATGAATTTATAAGGTTTAGGTCTATAGCAAAATTTTCCTTTTTTTAGTTTTGCTCTAATTTTCCCTCTCTTTTCTCTCTCCCTCACTCTCTCCTCTCTCTGTCTCTGCCAACCATTGAAATCAATATTTTTTATGCATTTACCATTTAATACAACAATTTACTAAGGCAGGTAGTATTTTTGTCCCCATTATCCAGGCAATAATTTGAGGCATCAAAAGGATGAGTAACTTGCCCAAGTTCACAGAGCTAGTAACAGATAGAGCTGGACTTAAGAACCACCAGTACATATATTGCCTCAGTAATGCATACAAACATTTTGGGCAATGCAGTCAACAAATGTTGTTTATTGAGTGTCACCTCTGTGACCAGTACTGTGCTTAAAATGATTTATAAAAGAATAGATCAAACTGATACATGATATAAAAATATTTGTACTGATACAAAGGAATTAATGAGTATATAAACATTGATTGCCTGTAGTTGTTGGTAAAGTTTTTATTATAGTTTCTGATCAGATAAGGCTTTTATCTCAGGCCAGTTTCCATGCTGCTATAAGCTGAATAGGTAGTATAGCATAGTGGGAAAGTGGACAGATTTGGGGACCAAGCATCTGGGTTCAAATCTTAGGCGTGACACTTACTAGTCAGGTAATTTTGAATGAGTTTCTTAACTTCTCTGTGGCTCATGATCTTTATTAACAAAATGGGAAAAATAATCTTTCATAGAGTTTATGAATTTAGTGAGCTAAAGCATTTAAAGTGTCTAGAACGGGGTTTGATGCATAGCAAACATTATGTTATGCACTGTTACTATAGTTATTATGCTATTTCTTTTTTTATTGAATAAATTTGACATGTAACATTGTGAAAGTTTAAGGTATATAGCATGTTGCTTTGATACATTTATATAGCAATATTTATCACATTACATAATTACAGTAGTCCCCACCATCCACTTTATCCATATGTTAGAAGAACCCAGTGGTTGCCTGAAACTGTGGAGAATACTGAACCCTATCTAGTCTATGTTTTTTCCTATACATACATACCTATGATAAGGTTGAATTTATAAATTAGGCACAGTAATATATTAACAATAACTAATAATAAAATAGAACAGTTATAACAATATACTGTATTAAAAGTTATGTGAATGTAGTCTCTCTCTCAAAATATCTTCTTGTACTATACTCACCCTTTTTGTGATGATGCGATGGCTAAAAATCACAAAATAAAAGGCCTGTGTGATGAGAGGAAGTGAGGTGAAAGACGGAGGCTTTGTGGCGTTGCATTAGGCTGCTGTAGACCTTCTGATGATATGTACGAAGGAGGATCGCCTGCTTTGGGTGATCCTGGATCATTGAGCGATGATGATGTTGATGGCTGGAGGTCAGGATGGTGTTGATGGTTGGGGATCCTGAGCAGATGGAGTGGGATGGCATGAGATTCCATCACCCTACTCAGAATGGTGTGCAGTTTAAAGCTTATGAGTTGTTTATTTCTGGAATTTTCCATTTAGTATTTTTGGACTGCAGTTGACTGTGGGTAACTGAAACTGGGAAAGTGAAGCTGCAGATAAGAGGTTCTATAAAGCTGATAAGCTGCTATACTTACTGTATAGCACAATATTATTGTCTGTATTCATTATACAGTGCATTAGATCTCTATGGCTTATTTACTACTTATTACATGTCTGTACCTTAAATACCATCAGTCTTATCCCCACCTTCCACCAATGCCCTGGTAAAAGCCATTTTACTGTTTTTGTTTTGTTTTGTAACACATTTGACTTTTTTTAGATTCCTCATATAAGCGATATCATATGGTACTTGTCTTTACCTGTAAGATAGTAGAAAAATACATAACTGAGATGAAGTAGCTAAGTAAATTGTACATTCAGGTATATCCTCATTTTTCACGAGCAACAGTAATGACACCTTTGACACAATTTCATTACCCAAACTTAATCTTTCAAGTAAATAAAATTGCATACTAAGGGTTTATCCCAAATGTGTCCATATATTAGTTACACTGTCTTTCATGGCATAATTTATTTTTTTGTTTAAATCTTCATTTGCTAAAGTTTAACTTAACTTCATGTTCATGATTCTTTTGAATGTTTAACTGAGATAAAGGAACTTCCAGTTATTTAAAACTCATTTTTTAAAAGTCAAACTCATAAGGAGTCTTGACATTTGGGAGATGAGAAGCAGTTATGCTATTATGTAATAGTTATGTTATTACAGTTTCAAGAACTCTGAAGGCCAGGGTGAGAAATGACTGCTGATAGTCATCCTCAGCTCTGGGTCCTTATAACAAACTTCAGAGCAACAGAAAAATTTTGCTTGATGAATCTATGAAGGAGATTGACACACAGAAATTTAATTAACAGAGAGGTAAAGTTACAGTCAAATACCTACATAGGACTTTCAGGCATTTTTTTCTGTGACTCTTGTTTTTGTTTGTGAACTTTGTGCCTCAATCAGTTCGGTAAATCTGAACCACTATGATTACTCACTCCACAGGTACCTAGGTCTGACCTCAGAATAATAGTTGAGCGTTTCTTATGTGTTCCTCTAAGAGTTGTATAGTGTCTGGTCTTACATTTAACTCCTTAATCCATTTGGAGTTTACTTTTGTGTATGGTGTTAGGTAGTGTTCTAATTTCATTCTTTTACATGTAGCTGTCCACTTTTCCCAGCATCATTTATTGACGAGGCTGTCTTTTCTCCATTGTATGTTCTTGCCTCCTTTGTCATAAATTAGGTGCCCATATGTGTGTGGATTTATCTCTGGGCATTCTATCCTGCACCATTGATCTATATTTCTGTTTTTGTGCCAGTACCATATTGTCTTGATTACTGTAGCTTTGTGGTATAGTTTGAAGTTGGGGAGACTGGATCCTCCAACTCCATTTTTCTTTCTCAAGATCGCTTTGGCAGACTTCCCTGGCTGCTCAGCGGTTAAGAATCTGCCTGCCAATGCAGGAGATACAGGTTTGAGCCCTGGTCCCTGGTCCGAGAAGATCCCACATGCTGCAGAGCAACTAAGCCCTTGAGCCACAACTACTGAACCTGCGCTCTAGAGCCCACGAGCCACAACTATTGAGCCTTCATGCCACAACTACTGGAGCCCGAGTGCCTAGAGCCCATGCTCCACAATGAGAGAAGCCACCACAATGAGAAGCCCATGCACCTCAACAAAGAGTAGCCCCCGCTCGCCACAACTAGAGAAAGACTGTGCGCAGCAACGAAGACCCAATGCAGCCAAAAAAATAAAACACAAAAGATTGCTTTGGCTATTCAGGGTCTTTTGTGTTCCATACAAATTGTAAAAGTTTTTGTTCTAATTCAGTGAAGAATGCCATTGGTAGTTTGATAGGGAGTGCATTGAATATGTAGATTCATTTGGGTAGTATACTCATTTTCACAATATTGAATCTTCCAATCCAAGAACATGGTATATTTCTCCATCTGTTTATGTCATCTTTGATTTCTTTCATCAGTGTCTTGTAATTTTCTGAGTACAAGTCTTTTGCCTCCTTAGGCAGGTTTATTCCTAGGATTTTATTCTTTCTGTTGCAGTGGTGAATGGGAGTGTTTCCTTAATTTGTTTTTCTGGTTTTTCATTGTCAGTGAATGGGAATGCCAGAGATTTCTGTGCATTAATTTTGTATCCTGCAACCTTACCAAATTCATTGATTAATTCTCGTAGTTTTCTGGTGGCATCTTCAGGATTCTCTATGTATACTATCATGTCATCTGCAAATAGTGACAGTTTTACTTCTTCTTTTCCAATTTGTATTAATTTTATTTCTTTTTCTTCTCTGATTGCTGTGGCTAGGACTTCCAAAACTATGTGCTGTTGCATTCTGTTTGCTAGTATCTTGTTCAGGAGTTTTACATCTATGTTCATCAGTGATACTGGTCTATACTTTTCTTGTTTTGTGGTATCTTTTTCTGGTTTTGGTATCAGGGTGATGGTAGCTTCCTAGAATGAATTTTGGAGTGTTTCTCCCTCTGTAATTTTTTGGAGAGTTTGAGAAGGATAGGTGTTAGCTCTTCTCTAAATGTTTGATAGAATTCACCTGTGAAGCCATCTGGTCCTGGACTTTTGTTTGTCGGAAGATTTTTAATTATGGTTTCAATTTCATTACTTGTGATTGGTCTGTTTATATTTTCTAATTCTTCCTGATTCAGTCTTGGAAAATTGTACCTTTCCAAGAATTTGTCCATTTCTTCATGGTTGTCCATTTTATTGGTATACAGTTGTTTGTAGTAGTCTCTTATAATCCCTTGTATTTCTGCAGTGTCTGTTGTGATTTCTCATTTTTCATTTCTAATTTTATTGAGTTGTGTCCTCTCCCTTTTTTTCTTGATGAGCCTGGCCAAGGGTTTATCAATTTTGTTTATCTTCTCAAAGAATCAGCTTTTAGTTTTACTGATCTTTGCTATAGTTTTCTTCATTTCTATTTCATTTATTTCTGTTCTGATCTTTATGATTTCTTTCCTTCTACTGACTTTGGGTTTTCTTGTTCTTCTTTCTCTAGCTGTTTTAAATGTAGGGTTAGATTGTTTATTCGAGATTTTTCTTGTTTCTTGAGGTGAGATTGAATTGCTATAAACTTCCCTCTTAGGACTGCTTTTGCTGTGTCCCATAAGTTTTGGGTCATAATGTTTTTGTTGTCATTTGTTTCTTTGTGTTTTTTTATTTCTTCTTTGATTTCTTCAGTGATCTCATGGTTGTTTAGTAGCTCACTCTTTAGCCTCCATGTATTTGTGGTTTTTACAGTTTTTTTTTGATTTCAATTTTCTTAAATTTTCTGAGGCTTGATTTGTGACCCAAGATGTGATCTATCCTGGAGAATGTTCTGTGTGCACTTGACAAGAAAGTGTATTCTGCCACTTTTGGGTAGAATGCTCTGTAAATATCAATTAAATCTATCTGGTCTCTTGTGTCATTTAAAGCTTGTGTTTCCTTATTTATTTTCTGTCAATCAGTCTGTGCCTTTTGGTTGGGGCATTTACTTCATTTACATTCAAGGTTGTTATTGATATGTATGTTCCTATTACCATTTTCTTAATTGTTTTGGGTTTGGTTTTGTGGGTCTTTTTCTTCTCTTGTGTTTCCCCCCTAGAGAAGTTCCTTTAGCATTTGTTGTAAAGCTGTTTTGGTGGTGGGTGCTGAATTCTCTTAGCTTTTGCTTGTCTGAAAAGCTTTTGACTTCTCCCATCAAATCTGAATGAGATCCTTGATGGGTAGAGTAATCTTGGTTGTAGGTATTTTTCTTTCATCACTTTTAGTATATCCTGTCACCCCCTTCTGGTCTGAAGAGTTTCCACTGAAAAATAAGCTGATAACCCAAAGGGGATTCCTTTGTATGTTATTTTTTGTTTTTCCCTGAATGCTTTTAATATTTTTTCTTTGAATTTAATTTTTGTTAGTCTGATTAACATGTGTCTTGGTATGTTTTTCCTAGGGTTTTATCCTATATGGGACTCTCTGTGCTTCCTGGACTTGGGTGACTATTTCCTTTCCCATGTTAGGGAAAATTTCAACTATAATATCTTCAAATATTTTCTCAGACCCTTTCTTTTTCTCTTCTTCTCCTGGGACCCCTATAATTCGACTGTTGGTGTGTTTAGTGTTGTCCCAGAAGTCTCTGAGATTGTCTTCAATTCTTTTCGTTCTTTTTTCTTTATTCTGCTCCTCAGCAGTAATTTCCACAATTTTGTCTTCCAGCTCACTTATTCATTCTCCTGCCTCAGTTATTCTGTTATTGATTCCTTCTAGTGTATTTTTCATTTCAGTTATTGTGTTGTTCATCTCTGTTTGTTCTTTAGTTCTATATCTTTGTTAAACATTTGTGGTATTTTCTCAATCCATGCCTCCATTCTATTTCTGAGATTCTGGATCATCTTTACTATCATTACACTGAATTATTTTTCAGATAGATTGCTTATTTCCTCTTCATTTATTTGGTCTTGTAGGTTTTTACCTTGCTCCTTCATCTGTGACATATGTTTTGCTGTCTCATTTTTTAATTTTTATTTTTATGAGTGGGATGTGTTCCTGTTTTACTGGTTGTTTGGCCTGAGGCTTCCAACACTGGAGTTTGTAGGCTATTGGGTAGAGCTGAGTCTTGGTGCTGAGATGAGGAAGTCCATGAGACCTCACTCCTTTGAATATTCCCTGTGGTCTGAGGTTCTCTGTTAGTCCAGTGATTCGGACTCAGAGCTCCCACCTCAGGAGCTTTGGCCCGACCCCCCGGCTCATGAACCAAGATGTCGCAAGCTGTGTGGGGCGGCAAAAAAAAAAAAAAAAAAGAGAACAATAACAAAGTAAAAAATAAAATTAGGCTAGGAAACTAACAGATATGTTAGAAAGAATATAAAAATAAAAATATAGATGAATCAACAACCGGAAGGTACATCAGTGCCACAATAGTTTTAAAAAAAAAAAAAAAAAAAAGGAGGAGGGAAAAGAGAAAAAGAAAGGGGGGGAAAGGCCTTGGCTGTGTAGGTTAGGGCCTAAGCAAGGGTGTGGTTTGGGCGGTGGGTGGGGCCTACACTTAGGACCCACAGGGCTGGAGAAGGCCCTGGGGGCTGTGGGGGGTGGGGCTTAGGCTCAAGGAACAGAAGGGGCCCAGGTGTGCCCCCCACCCCTGGTCTCAGAGGACAGGGGACCTCACCTGGAAGCCCAGCAGGCTTCCTAGGCTCAAGTGGGCAGTGCAAACGCCCTCCTCTCCTCTCCTGCTCCTCTGATCTGGGAGGGCCCCTCCCGCCTGCTTCTCCTGATCTCTCTGGCCTCCCTCCTATGTCCCCAAGGACCCATGCGACCTGGTGGGGGTTTTGGAGGGCAGGGGATCAGCCTGCGAGCTCAGCAGGCTCCCTGGGCCTGAGTGGGTGGGGCAATCACCCTCCACTCCTCTCCTGCTCCTCCTAGAGGGCCCCTCCTGCCTGCCTCTCCTGTTCTCTGCCCCCGCCCCTCCCCCCCAACCCCCCCCACCCCCAGCCTCCTTCCTATGCCCTCAAGGACCCACATGGCCTGGAGGGGGCTTTGGTGGGCAGGGGACTGGCCTGGGAGCTCAGCAGGCTTCCTGGGCTGAGCGGGTGGGGCAAACACCCTCCTCTCCTCTCCCACTCCTCCCGCCTGCCTCTCCTGATCTCCCCGGCCTCAGGGGCACCAATCCTGCCTGGCCTCAACTTCTCCTCCCTCCTCAGTCCCCCTATATCCTACCAGTTCACTTTGGGGTTCATCCTGTCTCCTTGGGTGTCAGAGTCCCCCCACCAGCGGCTGGCAGGCACCCGGGTTGTGGGGAGATGCTAACTCCACAACTTCCCACACCACCATCTTGACTCTGCCTCCAGTCTTTTTTTATTAAGACCTTCAAGTGTTTGGATGAGGTCCACCCACATTATGAAGGTTTATTCAAAATCTATTGACTTAAATGTTAATCTCATCTAAAAAAATCTTCACAGAAATATATAGAATAATGTTTGAACAAATATATGGGTATTGTGGCTTAGCCAGGTTGATCCATAAATTTAACCATCACAAGTTCACCTCTTGTCAACTTGGCATCTAAACACATCTCCTTAAACCACACTTAATCTTCAAATAAAGACAAGGTCATCATACTTCCATCTAACATGATACAAGTATCCCTCATACAACTGAGAAAACACTGAACTTTTCCTCAGAAGAGGAGGTAAAGCACTTGGGTAATGTTTACTCTCTCCTTGATATCTCATAACTTAAATACTATGATGTAAAACTAATAATACTTAAATACTATTATATAAAGCTAATACATCTTGTTACATGGTAAAGAAATTTAAAAAGGAAGAAGATAAATGTATTTGCTTAATCTGTGTGTGTGTATATACAAACATATTCACAACAAAATAAGGAAGAAATTCTCATGAAAATTACAGTCCTCATTTCTGTAACTGGTCATGTGGTCATAAATAGTATTTATAACAACCTTCCACTACTCAATCTGTACTCCCTTTGCCCTCAGCAAGTACATCAGATGGTGTAATTCTCTCCAGGTGTGATGACCCAAACTTTCATTTTTGACAGGTCTAGGACATTAGTAATCCTGCCTGAAATGAGTTGTAGTTTTTCATTGATTTTAATCACAAGCCATGGTACTACCAAGAGATACTCTAAAGGATCTCCTGTATTCCACACTTACTCTTTCTTACTTCCATTGTAGAGTAGTACTCCAGTTTCCCTTTGGTAGTCATGATCAATCTCTCTAGCCAACAGAGTAACTCCTCTCTTTGACTGTTGATTCAAAGGAATGAGAAGCCCAAAGTGGCCAGGAGACAGTCATAAATTCCAATTCAATTGAATCATTGTTGTGTCTCCTGGTGGAAGCATTCCTCCTTTTGGAACCAAGATCTGTAGGCCAGCAGAGCATAAACTTACAGAAACAGGAAGCAATAATGTTGGTAGTGTGTCACTAAGGGTGATAGTGAATGGTAATACTTCCATTTCCACCCCTTGATTCCTGGACCTGTGAATCCTGGCTATGGGAGAAACAGCACCAGATATTGGATGCTGATTCAGAGCATATACAGCCTTCTAGAGAACGTGGCCCCGGTTGTGCAAGGTATTTCCACCTAGCTGGTGTTTTAACTGAGTCTTCAAAACGCCATTCCACCATTCTACCAAACCAGCTGCTTCAGGATGTCAGGGACATGATAAGACCAGTGACTTCCATAAGCACTGGCCCAATGCCACATCCTACCTTTTGATAATAGATTCCATTTTTTCACAGTAGTTTTGGTCTTACTCCAACCTTTTTTTTTTTCAACTTGAAAGTTATGTAGTTGGATAAATGCACTTACTATCTCAACACTCCACTAAATTTTGTGAATCTCAAGGAAACGGAATAAGGTGATTTATACCACAACAAGAAGAAACCAAGTATTTGGAATAATAGAGTTCATTGAGCTCTTTTGAATAGAAACAGCTTAAGTTAGTCAGGAGATCTGACTTTAAACCCCATAACCAGGCAGCTTAAAGACCCTCCATATTTACCTTCTGTAAAATATGAATTCTGAGGAGTTCCTCCAAGTCACCATATCATTTTGAATGCAAATTGGATTCAGTAAATAAAAATCATGGGGTATCCAGGTTCTTTCACATACTGTTTTATCACAAACAGAAATAAAATGTGTGCTGTTTAAAATCATTAAATCACTTGCATTAAATAGTCTAATTTTTTCATAAAAGACAATCATTGTGTAACTACAGGAAAAGAATCTGTTGACACACTACCTTTTGCTCAGAGAAAATTTTAATTCTAAAGGTCACATTCTTTAAATATTTCCTGTGAACTAAATACAGACTTTTATGAACCAAAGCAAATTAATGGACCCTCTGACGTGAGCAAAAATAATCTGTAAACTGAGATTTTAACCAAAGGGTGTGTGCAGTATATACCTATAAATACAGAGTAAGGAATATGAACTGCAAAATAAAATAAACTCACTGTGACAGAAAGAAACTTGCATGAAGACTTACACAAAGACATTTTAGATGTTAACCACTGAGGTACTTCTGCCTAGAGGGTTAGCCACAAATATTTTCCACTTAGCCACAAGATGTGTGTGTGTGTGTGTGTGTGTGTGTGTGTGTGTGTGTGTGTACACATCTGGAGACAGAGAAAGAATCAGAAGAAAAAGACAAGAAGTTATCTAATAAAAGTAGTGGATCTGCTTCCCTTTCAATATAATAGTAAAAACAAAAATTACAAAATATCTAAAAGGCACCTATTACTGTCTCTGTTTCATAAGTGGCAATGAAGCATGACAGGGGAAAGTCTTGATGAAGATCATAGAGGCTTTTACTGTTGGAAAGGGAACTGAATTCAGGTCACCTAACTGCAGGCCCCAGACTTTATCCTTCCACTGACACTTGCATATTATGAAAGAGTGAATAAGAGAAAGCCCCAAAGCTCACTGAACTAAAGTCAACAGCTGTTATCCAATCATTAGTTTAATAAGAAAATGTTACATTTCATGGGAAGTCTGTTTTCAAATTTCATATAACATTTCCAAAAATCTGGCCTTCAGATTTCTTCCTTTCTTGCTCTTCAGGGTGAGATAGCTTATCCCTGAGCCCTGCAGGAAGTGAGCCCTGCCCTGGTGTCTGCCTGGCCTCTACTTCTGCCTTAGCAGGCATCAGCTTTCCCTGCGAATTAGCAAGATTCCCACTCAAGCAGCCAATCTATTACTTTTGAGCCTAATTTTGTGTGACTTCCGGAAATTAAATGTAGATATTACAGACAGGATTTGACATTAAACATTATATGGACGTCCAAGCAAAATATTCAGAGGATATAAATTGCAGACGTATGACTATGGAAAAGCATGCTTGACTTGTAGGTTAGGTTGGACATGTGGTCCAAGGGATTAGATTTACTGAAGGAGCTAGTCTCTTGCTAGTTTCCTAACAAGGAGAAGTTTGAGGATTCTATTAAAAAACAAACAAACAAACAAACAAAACTTCTCAGTGAAACAGTGAAATGCAACAAAGTTTCATTTATTGTATTTCATATAATAATGTGTCTATAGAAGGCCAAAATGAACATTTCAGCGTTTCTGTTCACATCTTTTTCACACATTGCCAATGGTTTTGATTTTTCTCCTGGAAGATTTGTGTGGTTGCTTTATCAGGTTATCAGTTTTTATCACACCTATAATAATTCAACAATTCCTTCAGCCATAAAAAGAATGAAATAGGGAGAAGCTTCAAGACGGCAGAAGAGTAAGACGCAGAGATCACCTTCCTCCCCACAAATACATCAGAAATACATCTACATGTGGAACAGCTCCTACAGAACACCTACTGAACGCTGGCAGAAGACCTCAGACCTCCCAAAAGGCAAGAAACTCCCCACGTACCTGGGTAGGGCAAAAGAAAAAAGGAAAAAACAGAGATAAAAGAATAGGGACGGGACCTGCATGAGACTTTTTCTTGCCTCTTTGTTTCCTGGTGCGCGAGGAGATGGGATTAAGAGGGCCTCTTAAAGGAGCTCCAGAAATGGGCTATCAGGGCAGACACCAGAGACGGGCATGGGACGCTAAGGCTGCTGCTGCCACCACCAAGAAACCTGTGTGCGAGCACAGGTCACTATCCACACCTCCCCTCCCGGGAGCCTGTGCAGCCTGCCACTGCCAGGGTCCAGTGATCCAGGGACAACTTCCCCGGGAGAACACATGGCAGGTCTCAGGCTGGTGCAAAGTCACGCCAGCCTCTGTCCCGCATCCGTACCACCCCCCCCCCCCCGCCTTAGTGAGCCAGAGCCCCTGAATCAGCTGCTCCTTTAACCCTGTCCTGTCTGAGCGAAGAGCAGACGCCCTCAGGCGACCTACACCCGGAGGCGGGGCCAGATACAAAGCTGAACTCCAGGAGCTGTTGGAACAAAGAAAAGAAAGGGAAATCTCTTCCAGCAGCCTCAGGAGCAGTGGATTAAATCTCCACAATCAACTTGATGTACCCTGCATCTGTGGAATACCTGAATAGACAACGTATCATCCCAAATTGAGGAGGTGGACTTTGGGAGCAAGGATATATATATTTTTTTCCCTTTTTCTCTTTTTCCATGTGGAGGACAGGCTCTTGGTGCTCCAGCCAGGCGTCAGGGCCATGCCAATGAGGTGGGAGAGCCAAGTTCAGGACACTGGTCCACAAGAGACCTCCCAGCTCCACATAATATCAAACGGCAAAAATCTCCCAGAGATCTCCATCTCAATGCCAAGACCCAGCTCCACTCAACGATCAGCAAGCTACAGTGCAGGACACCCTATGCCCAACAACTAGCAAGACAGGAACACAACACCATCCATTAGCACAGAGTCTGCCTAAAAATCATAACAAGGCCACAGACACCCCAAAACAAACCACCAGACGTGGACCTGCCCACCAGAAAGACAAGATCCAGCCTCATCCACCAGAACACAGGCACTAGTCCCTTCCACCAGGAAGCCTACACAACCCACTGAACCAACCTTAGCCACTGGGGACAGACACCAAAAACAATGGAAACTACAAACCTGCAGCCTGTGAAAAGGAGCCCCCAAATACACTAAGTTAAGCAAAATGAGAAGACAGAGAAACAAACATCAGATGAAGGAGCAAGGCAAAACCCCACCAGACCTAAAAAATGAGGAGGAAATAGGCAGTCTACCTGAAAAATAATTCAGAGTAATGATAGTAAAGATGATCCAAAATCATGGAAATAGAATGGAGAAAATACAAGAAACATTTAACAAGGACCTAGAAGAACTAAAGAGCAAACAAACACAGATGAACAACACAATAAATGAAATTTAAAATTCTCTAGAAGGGATCAATAGCACAATAACTGAGGCAGAAGAACGGATAAGTGATCTGGAAGATAAAATAGTGGAAATAACTACTGCAGAGAAGAATAAAGAATGAAAAGAATTGAGGACAATCACAGAGACCTCTTGGACAACATTAAACGCACCAACATTCGAATTATAGGGGTCCCAGAAGAAGAAGAGAAAAAGAAAGGGACTGAGAAAATATTTGAAAAGATTAGAGTTGAAAACTTCCCTAATATGGGAAAGGAAATAGTTAAGTCCAGGAAGCACAGAGTCCCATACAGGATAAATCCAAGGAGAAACACTCCAAGGGACATATTAATCAAACTATCAAAAATTAAATACAAAGAACAAATATTAAAAGCAGCAAAGGAAAAACAAAAAGTAACACATAAGGGAATCCCCCATAAGGTTAACAGCTGATCTTTCAGCAGAAACACTGCAAGCCAGAAGAGAGTGGCAGGACATATTTAAACTGATGAAAGAGAAAAACCTACAATCAAGATTACTCATTCAGATTTGAAGGAGAAATTAAAAGCTTTACAGACAAGCAAAATATAAAGAGAATTCAGCACCACCAAACCAGCTTTACAACAAATGCTAAAGGAACTTTGCTTGGCAGGAAACACAAGAGAAGGAAAAGAGCTACAACAGTAAACCCAAAACAATTAAGAAAATGTTAAGAGGAACATAAATATTGATAATTACCTTAAATGTAAATGGACGAAATGCTCCAACCAAAAGACATAGACTGGCTGAATGGATACAAAAACAAGAGCTGTATATATGCTGTCTACAAGAGACCCACTTCAGACCTAGGGACACATACAGACGGAAAGTGAGGGGATGGAAAAAGATATTCCATGCAAATACAGCAATAAAAGGGGAAATCGACAGTAACACAATCACAGTAGGGGACTTTAACACCCAATTTTCACCAATGGACAGATCATCCAAAATGAAAATTAATAAGGAAACAAGCTTTAAATGATACATTAAACAAGATGGACTTAATTGATATTTATAGGACATACCATCCAAAAACAACAGAATACACATTCTTCTCAAGTGCTCATGGAACATCCTCCAGGAGAGAGCATAAGTTGGGTCACAAATCAAGCCTGGGTAAATTTAAGGAAATTGAAATCGTATCAAGTATCTTTTCCAACCACAATGCTATGAGACTAGATATCAATTACAGGAAAAAAATCTGTAAGAAATACAAACACATGGAGGCTAAACAATACGTTACTAAATAACCAAGAGATCACTGAAGAAATCAAAGAGGAAATCAAAAAATACCTAGAAACAAGTGACAATGAAAACACAACGACCCCAAACCTATGGGATGCAGCAAAAGCAGTTCTAAGAGGGAAGTTTATAGCTATACAAGCCTACTTCAAGAAACAAGAAACATCTCAAATAAA